>NC_040200.1:0-300000 GCF_003290485.1 Malassezia restricta
CACTAACACTAACACTAACACTAACACTAACACTAACACTAACACCTAACACTAACACTAACACTAACACTAACACTAACACTAACACTAACACTAACACTAACACTAACACTAACACTAACACTAACACTAACACTAACACTAACACTAACACTAACACTAAGTCTATTCCGATAAGACACTGGTGATACTCAAGCAAGCCTCTACATCGGGATTTTTGTATGAACACGTCGAATAGAGTTCATATGGCAAGATGAAACGATAGGCATACATTAAAGCTGACCGTCAAGCATCCAGCAAGACGCTCATAGTGGGTATATGCGGGCCGTGAGTCCGAAATGCGAATTTGCTTGTTCGCTTAAGATGTGACTATATCTAATGACACGCAAAATATAATGATAAACCTGATGAGCAGCAGCGACATTATAATAAAACAATATTTAATGCAGAGAAACTTTAGTACATACTCAGCAGATGAATATATGTTTGCTTGAGATAGGGCTTGCCAATACGAGCGATGCTGTCGCACATTAAAGAATTCTGAGATGCGTCATCGAAAGAATGTGGGTAGTACTGGTTAAACATAGGATGCTGCGATTGACTTGTCGGTATAGGAATTACAAACGCGGAGCTTCCCTGATGTTTCAAATGTTTTGGCACTAAGTCCCTCAGATAAAACACGTGCAGTTGCATGACCGGCTCTTGGTCGAACTGTAGAGGGGTGAACCAAACGGTCAGATCATTGGCCGCGGACGATCCCTCGCTTGCCCAAAGGGCACGTGCCCTTATTGTAGCAGATTATTAAAGTGTTACCATGACTTAGCGGTCAGCGCTAAAAGAATTTCATGTGATCGACGGTCTGACCGCACTATAGTGCCAAGATAAGATTAGTCAGTCTCGTGCGTGAGGTAACAACTGCGTCATAGGAGGAGAAAGTGGGAGAAAGTTTCAGATAATCTCGAATTTTTTTTGGATGGCGGCCTGATCGCATAGACGGGTACATACTCGTCTGCCGATCATCACCTCAATGCTTCATATCACTGCGTTTGGAACTATCATTTATTTTGCCTCTGGAGGTCGTTGGTTCCGTACGCTCGATAGGGAGCACTTGAGAGATGTATTGGAAGCATGTGGCGGGGAAAAGGCGTCTAGCGAAAATCAGTTTGTTCACTGGGTAGATGAGGCGGATCCTGATAATCCAAAAAACTGGCCTTTTATATACAAGTGTTTTGTCACATTCTTGGTGTGCTTGATGACGGTGTTTGTCTATCTAGGCAGCAGTATTGTCGTGCCTGGGATACCCGAATTTAGCGAAGAATTTCATGTGTCACCAACTGTTACCGCTCTGAGCATTTCCTTATTTGTATGGGGATATGGTCTAGGCCCAATGGTGTTGTCACCATTGACTGAAGTGGCACGTATTGGCCGGAACTGGCCCTACGTAATCAGTATTGGACTTTTCGTGATCATGCAGATACCCACAGCGCTGTGCAACAATGTGGCGGGCTTCATGATCCTAAGATTCATTTCTGGATTTCTAGGAAGCCCTGTTCTTGCGACTGGAGGAGCCACCATGGCAGACCTGTGGAACCTAGACGGTGGCTTGATGAACGGCATTGCATTCTGGTCGTACGCTGCGTGTGCTGGACCAGGCATGGGCCCATTGCTCTCGGGCTTCGCGGTGCAAGAGAAAGGCTGGCGCTGGATCATCTGGCCACTATTATGCGGGACAGGGCTTACCTGGCTTATTATCTTTTTCTTTTTGCCTGAGACCTATGGTGATGCCATTCTGGCGCGTCGAGCCATTGAGTTACGGCGCATGTCGGGGAATAAGCATATTCGCTCTCATGGAGAAGAGAAAGATGCTCAGGTTTCGCTGAGTCAACTTGCGATCATCACCTTGTACCGCCCTCTTCGAATGACCTTTACGGAGCCTGTGCTATTCTTTAGCGACTTGTACATCGCGTATGTCTACGGAATTATCTACTGCTTGTACGTCTCGCATATGTACTCATGACAGCTTCGAAGCATTTCCATTGGTATGAGAATTCTTGCTGACTATCAGACATTCCAAGGTCGCCATCACTTTTCGCTAGGAGAGTCAAGCAGTGCTTATATCACTGGTTGGGTTGTGTGTGCTGTTGCTCTAGTGCTGTACTGCTGGTACAATTTGAAGCTTGTATTGCCTTGGTTCCGTTCAGGAAAGTGGAAGCCGGAATATAGAATGCAAGCATGCTTTGTCGGCGGGATTTTGCTACCTATTACTTTGTTTTGGGTACGTTGATGGCAATCATTGACTATCAGTTTGGATGGACTTCTTTCGAAAGCGTGCCTCCTTACTCCGCATTGGCTGCATATGGTGTTTTCCAGTGTGCCGTGTTTTTGTTGTTTCAAGGATTCTTAGGTTATCTTGGAGAGGTGTACCCTTTCTATACTGCGTCCGCTTTTGCAAGCAATGGTCTGTTCCGTGCATTGGCTGGCGGCGCATTCCCGTTGTTTTCAACACAAATGTTTAACCGACTAACGATTCAAGGCGGTTGCAGTCTTCTTGCAGGATTGGCCATTCTTTTGATACCTGTGACACTTACGTTTTACCTCTACGGTCACAGGCTGCGCGAAAAATCGAAAATGGCTGGTATGGTGGGCGCCAAGAAAGAGCCAGATGAGAGCATAAGTGTCTGAGTTTGAGACAGACAGTGAGTATTCTGTGTTGGCATAGTTGATGATACATTCAATGGCCATTCTCCTGGACACTCCCATCCCATTTCCATCCAGAGTCTAGGAAGTCTTTTGAGTGGAAAAATCATTTCAATGTCGTTCCGATCATTGGCCATGGTCATGAACGCGTTCAAGACTGCGAATAAAGACGGTGTTCTCTTTCAACTTGCCAACACTAGCTTCATTGACTTTTCAGCAATGATCGTGCACTAGAGACGTTATTTACGAGGATTGATTTCACTTTTTAATAGAAATAGGTTCACAAGTTGCATCGTGTGCTGCTTCCTTTTTTGCCTTCTCTGCTAGGGAAAATACTCGGTTGTCGAAATATAGCTTAGAGTGATGGCGTTTGTGTGTGATGTCTCTGAGACGTTTCCGAATTATGCGCTAGTGAGACGGTGCCGCCAGCCACCCTAAGCCACGACGGAGCATTGGGTTTTAGGTGCAGGCCAATACGGTTGAAAAAGACGCAGAGCATGCAAACCCATTTTCTCAATCGATACTTGAAGGTATCCGTGCTCAGGGGCACTTGACCGCCCCAATGAGAGCACGTGGAGTCAATTTAGGCCCATTTTATCACTGGGGAACGGGCGTGTGCCTCTTTCGTCCTCAAAGGCGATCGCACCGCATTAGTCCAAGGTAACCACGGCACACGTCTTGATCACCGCTAGAAGCAGTAGCTATCAAATATACGCAAAAACCCATGCACTTCTCTTCAAACATCTCCATGGCTCTCAGGGTTTGTCAGACATAAAGCACGTAGAATGCTACTCGAGCACTTTCTGTCTGTGCATGGACAACCGTCTAATGGACAAATGTACTCTAGAATTTTCTCAGAGAAAGCTGGCTTTCATGCCTCTTTAGTGGTTCGTCAACGTGCTGCATGCAAAGACATTTTTCCATGTGCCTGTACAATTCAACGACACAGTCAAATTAGCTACAATTTTAGCATCAGAGAGCCTAGCCAGTATTCGCAGTCAGTGCCCTCAGTTATCCGACTATCTTAACCTGTGCATGGGCGTCTCTTACCAGCCATGCTTGCCTGAACACATTTGATAGCGTCAAGTAGGTTCATTCTTTTCTTTCTGGCGTTTGTCGTACAATTGAACATGACTAACTTGGGCTAGAAAAGAGACCATGCGCTCGCAAGCAACATGCACAACACGGTGCTCAAGACACTTTTTACGGCAACGAGACGCGCTAGTAGGGCTGAATCGGATGGCTCTTGGATAGGTTCAGACCCCACTTTCCATTGGCTTGTTAGACACGTGGGCACTTTTTTTGCCCATGTGGCCCAGACGCGCGTCGTATACGTCGAGAAACAGGGCCCGGGCCGTGCTGTTCTGTCGACTGACATGCTCTTTCGGTTGACACTCCTGGCTAGCGTCGTAGCGGTGGCTCTCGCCACTGAGCCGATTAAGGTGGATCGAAAAGTGCTCTTTCACTCACACAACGACTATGTCCACCATCGCCCGGTGTACGATGCCTTTGATCATGGCGTTCTGAGCTTTGAGTCCGACTTTTGGTTCGATGAGCACAAGAAAGCGCTGTATGTAGCTCATACGCCACTTGGTATCGACCACTCAAAGACGTTCAACACGCAGACAGTCGACCGTGTTCTGAACATTGTCCAGGGCAAGTACTCTGACAAGTACCCAGCTTCCAACGTAAAAAAATTCTACGCC
Source organism: Malassezia restricta (assembly GCF_003290485.1). Lineage (NCBI taxonomy): Eukaryota > Fungi > Basidiomycota > Malasseziomycetes > Malasseziales > Malasseziaceae > Malassezia > Malassezia restricta. The sequence goes on from NC_040200.1 coordinate 4,404, forward strand.
GATCCCAAGAACCAGCCTACGGCCCACCCTGACTGGTACAAGTACTTTTCCGAAGGTTTTGGCGGTGTCCGTCCCATCATGATTTTGGCTGAGCCCAAGACGTCCGCTGACCCAGACATGTGGAAGACGGTGGTCGATGCGCTCGGTGAACTTCGCTCCCAAGGTCTTCTCACTCGCTACGAGTACGGCAAGGTCCACTTTGGCCCTGTGATTGTCGTTGGCACAGGCAACACGCCCTACTCACAAGTGGTCGCTACCCCTGTGCGCGACTATTTCATGGACTGCCACGCAGACGGCCTCAAGGACGAACACGGCCAATTCCAATACAATGCTACTGCATGCCCTATCTCTTCGGCTGGCTATCCCAGCGTCCCCCACTCGAATTTGGGTCTCACGCCACCACCCAAGGCGGCTATCCCCTACTTTGCCAAGTACACCTGCGATGCGCACATCATCAACTCGACGGTTCGCTTTTACGGTGTCCCCAAGACGGCTGGCCGGATCGACGACTTTAATATGCTTCTCCAGCAGGGCGCCGATTGGCTCAACATTGATCACTTTGACGACGTCAAGCGGTATAGCTAATCGACGCGCCGCGCCCATAGTGCCCAAATCACGTGACCGACCATGTCATCTCACGCCCCGCTTCTCTCCTCGCGCTTCCACATGGACTCTGCGTCGAGCGTCGGCTTGGGCTCTGTCCCAGGCACGCCGCGCCTAGACACCGACATGGGCAGCTATTCACAAGACAGGTCGGGCGGTGCTGAGACACCTGCTGCACCAGCGCCTTCTGGCCGTGCACGTCCATCCACGATCCCGAAATTGGACGACATTCCCATCGTCACCGACGAGACGGGTGAGCGTGTGCGTGAGAGCTTTGCTGCCTTTTTGGAACGGTATATGGGAGACAGACCATCGAGTCCAGACTCGATCTACGTTGAACAGCTGTATGCCATGCGGGACTATGGCCGCACGACTCTTTACGTCGACTTTGCTCATGTGCTGGACCATGACGAAGTTCTCGCTCGTGCCATCACTGAGCAGTACTATCGTTTTCTTCCATACCTTCGTCGTGCACTGATTGAATGCATCAGCGTATATATCCCTGGCTACCTGTATCTGAACGCACACATGGCTTCGACTGCCTCGTCCGGTCTCGTGACACGCGACTTTTCCGTCTCGTTCCATCATCTGCCGCTCCAGTCTGGCATTCGGTCCTTGCGCTCTGACAAGATTGGCCGCTTACTGTGCGTGAATGGCACGGTGACGCGGACCTCTGAGGTCCGTCCCGAACTGATCCTCGGCACCTTTACGTGTGTCGAGTGCAAAACGAGTATACCCGATGTGGAACAGCAGTTTCGCTACACTGAGCCGCTCATGTGCCTCAATCCCATGTGCCAGAACCGCACGCAGTGGGAGCTGGATGTGGAAAAGAGCCGCTTTTGCGACTGGCAAAAAGTCCGCATCCAGGAAAATGCCAACCAAATCCCCACGGGCAGTATGCCCCGTAGTCTCGATGTAATCCTTCGTTCTGAAATTGTTGAGCGTGCCAAGGCAGGGGACCGATGTGAATTCACGGGCACCTTTATTGTCCTGCCGGACGTATCTCAGCTGGGCGTGCCTGGCGTCAATGCTCAGATCCAGCGCCAAACGCAATTTGGCTCTGCAACGGACACGGTGGCCAACCAGGGTGTGACGGGTCTCAAGACACTCGGTGTGCGCGATCTCACGTACCGTACCGTGTTTCTAGCCTGCATGGTCCAACGTGAATTTCAACGTGATGACGGGCGCACCGATGTTGTTTCTGACGACCACGAAGAAGACGCTGAGACGGTTTTGAAAGATTTCACGGAAGAAGAGCGCGAAGAGCTCGAAGTCATGGTGGCCAGCACAGATATCTATCCGCGCCTCGTTCGCAGTATTGCCCCCACCATGTATGGCCATGAAATTATCAAAAAAGGCATTCTGCTCCAACTCCTCGGTGGCGTACACAAGCAGACGAAGGACGGCATTCATTTGCGTGGCGATATCAACATTTGCATCGTGGGTGATCCCAGCACGAGCAAATCGCAGTTCCTCAAATATGTGTGTGGTTTCATGCCGCGCTCCGTATATACGTCTGGCAAGGCGTCGTCGGCGGCAGGTCTCACGGCCGCTGTCGTCCGTGACGAAGAAACGGGTGAATTTACGATCGAGGCCGGTGCTCTTATGCTCGCAGACAATGGCATTTGCGCCATTGACGAGTTCGACAAGATGGATCTTTCCGATCAAGTCGCGATCCACGAGGCTATGGAGCAGCAAACCATCTCGATCGCCAAGGCGGGCATCCAAGCCACCTTGAATGCACGCACGTCGATTCTCGCCGCTGCCAATCCGATCGGCGGTCGGTACAATCGAAAACAGACGCTGCGTGCGAACGTGGCGATGAGCGCCCCCATCATGTCACGTTTCGACCTGTTTTTCGTCGTACTGGACGAATGCAACGAGACTGTGGACTGGAACATTGCGCAGCACATTGTCAACATTCACCGATTCCGTGACGCGGCCATTGCGCCCGAGTTCTCGACCAAGGCCCTGCAGCGGTACATTCGGTATGCGCGCACGTTTCATCCAAAGCTCACGCCCGAGGCAAGCGATGTGCTCGTGGAAAAGTACATTCATCTGCGCCAGGACGACTCGGGTGGCTCGGTCGGTCGCAATTCGTACCGTGTGACGGTGCGTCAACTGGAAAGTATCATTCGATTGTCCGAAGCGATCGCGCGGGCCAACTGCCGCTCGGACATCACGCCTGCTTTTGTGCGCGAGGCATACTCACTGCTGCGCCAGTCGATCATACACGTCGAAAAAGACGACATTGCGATCGACAGCGAGGACGAAGAGCCCGCAGCGCCCGCTCCCATGGAAGAGCCCCAGGCACCGACGCGCCGCAGCATCACGTATGACCGCTACATGGAGCTCGTCAACCAGCTCGTTCTCAAAGTGCATGCTGTGGAGCGCGATACGTCGCAGGGCGTGTCTCGCGAGGCATTAGCGCAATGGTACCTCGAGGCACATGAGCACGACATTGACTCGGTGCAGCAGCTGCACGAAGAATCCGATCTTATATCACGCGTCATTTCCAAAATGATCAAGGACGGCTACCTCGTCCACCTCCCTGTCGAAGAGTCCGAGCGCGTGCCCGGCGGGCCCGAGCAGGTGCTCATGATCCATCCTCAGGTCGACGTCGATAGCCTGCAGTAGCCCTTCTTTTTAGTCAGCTTCTCCATGGCCACGGTCAACCATGCCAGCACCCGGGGACAGCGCCGTGGGACCATACGGACGCGGCCGCATGAGCGCATCCTAGCGTCTTATCCGAACTGCCATGTGCGTGTGCTCTTTCTCCCAACGCAGCGCGCGCTGGAAAGCCGCGGCGGGACATGCACTGTGTCGTCACAGCGACTCGTCTTCACTAGTAACCAAGCGTCCGAGGAGCTGGATACACTCAGTGTGCCGCTCGAAACAATGAGTGTAGGCAAGTACATGCTTCCGATTTTCTGCGCACCCTACTGGCAAGCTACGATGACCCACTTCACTGACGGGACGAGCGATCATGGCCAAGTGATCGTTCGCTTCCCCAGCGGCGGGGGCATGTCTTTTCAACAGACCATTCGAGCAGCACAGGCGCAATGGGATGTCGAGCGGCATCATGAAGACATTCTGCGTACGTATCAATGATCTAACGTTAGCTCGGTACGATGAACAGGGTATCACGCTAGACACATCTTCATCGCCACCCGCCTATCAATAAGGCTTGAAACGGACTGAGGCTTTGCGCTGCGCAATCTTTTGCTTGTCTGCTTCGAACTGCGCACGCAGCGAAGCAAACTGCTGCCGCTTCTTCTCGCGGAACTGAAACCGGTAAAAATCTTCCAGTTCCCGCGCCTTTTTCTTTTCTGGATGCTGCCGCAGCTCCTCTTCAAACGCCGGTGTCATGGCGCCAAACGTATTGTCCTCGCCTCCCGACCGACCATACTTGTTGCCGCGCTGCACGATCACAAAGCCATCCTCGTCCAGCAGCTCGCCATTTTCTCCGACACCCGCGGCCTTGATACCCACACCCACACTCGTCGTCGTATCTCCTCGCGCACGCTGTTCCATCAGCCACTGAGGATGCGCTCGAATCCAAGAGTACCTCGCCACGGCTGTATCGACGTGCTTCTTGACCGCCTCGTGGGGCGGTCGGTGCCGGCGGTACCGTTCGATCAAGTACGACAGTCCTTGCATTCGCTCGCACTGCCACTTGTACGGCTTGGTCTGAAAACGAGCAGGCAACTTGAGAGCGCGATCCAATGACGATGCATCCAGAAAGACGACATGTGCGTTCGAACATGTCGCTACATAGGCATCAGCAGGCTCCATCGGCGGTAGCGGCTCGACGGCTGGCGGTCCATCCGCAGGCGGCTGCTCTTCGTCACTCGCACGGCGCACGTCGACGGCCTCGACCGTGCCGGCCTTGCGGAACAAGTCCCGCATAGCTTGCTGCGTCGCGTCTGGTGGGATATTCACGACAAAGAGCGTGCGCCCAGCAGGGTACTTGGTATCTTGCTGCGCGCTCACATGTGCGCGTATATACATATAGTGCTGCACACCCTCATCATAGGTGACAGGCAGCACACGAAAACCGTGGATCTCCTGCATGTGGCACAAGAAAAAAAAGGCGCCTCGTTGGGCGCACGGCGACGGTGCGGTAAAATACACACCTCCACCAAAGAGCCTGCCTGCCTGGGCCTCCGTCGCTTCTTCTCCCTACCCCATGTCTCGAGCGCTGGCGTGTGCCCGCGTGCACACGCGCGCCATGCACACCAGTGTGCGATGCGCGAAAGAAGATATCACGAAGGAAATGAACTACGTCCTGCGAAAAGACACCATGCCACTCCAGCAACTGCCCAAGTATCGCTTCGACGATGTCTCTACTGTCGGTCATATGCGTCTGCAAAAGGAGCGCCAAATGCTCAAATACTATCGTCTCTTGGCCAACGAGTTCCCCAAGCTGAAGGAATTGCATGTACCGTTTACCCCCCCACCACCCTCATCTTTCCTTACTTTCAAGTTCACACACTATCAGGGCGAAGAACATCCTGATACAAGCAAAGTCGTACTTACCTTGGCCGTAAAAGATCTATTCGACGCCAAGGCACTCTCTACATCGCTAGCTAAGCACAAGTTCCTGCTGCTAGCCGGCCCGCGCTGGCAACCACCGCACACGGCGTTGGTCCAGCGCTGGAACGACGCTCTCGCACAAGGCCCGGACGCACTCGAGGCGCTGTGCCAGGGTGAGGGCGATCTGGGCTCGGTCAAAATCGCCTCGCAATCCTTTCCGAATGAGGCACAAAATATGAAGTGGTGCAGCGATGTGCTGGACCGCATGGTATCTGAATCCCATGCCGAGCCGGCGCTGCACGACGTGCCGTTGGATGTGCGTCCGTACACTTCATCCAATGCGCGAGGCGGTCGTAAGAGTCGGCCCACCAAACACGACTTCCCTAAGGAGTGGCTTCCGTAGCGGCCCAAGCCATACACGATACAGTGAGCCAGTGATTCCGAACCTGGATCGGCTCGTCCTCCTGATCTGGCGAGCCGCGATGCAGCAAAAACGGCCGGCGTTGGCCCGTCAGGTACGGTGTCTCATGCTCGTCCCAGGTGCCACCGACCTCGAGCTCCATGATGTGCTCGCTGCCAGGCAAAGCCGTCGTCTCCTGCGGGCATGTGGGCCACACGTCGGCTGGCGGCACTGGTACGAGACAGAGTCCTATGGCCAAGGCATGCCGGAAAAAGTGCACCAGCGTACTTCGACCCGTATGTAGTCCAGCGACCATGTAAATGCGTGCGTCTTTCGATCGAGAAAGTAGGTCCTTGATCGAGCGGAGGAGTATGTCGTGCGAAAATCGTTCCCAAACGCAGTCGGCGAGCACCACCACGTCAAAATGCGAATGCGTCGGCGGGAGCAGATCCAGTACGTCGTCCATGCGACTTCCCCATGTGTGTCCTGCGACCTGCAATGGTGCCATGTCGTGATTGATTTCCTTCGTGTACCGGGCATTCGCACGCAGCGTGGCAATGATCGTCTCGTCTTCATAGTCTGTGACCACGACTTTGCGCGCTTTCGCACAGATCGCCGCTGTAAGCGAGGGAAGGCCAGTTCCAGCGCCCAGCTCCAGCACGCACTTGTCCTCCAGATCGAAGGCATGCGTATATATGGCATCAGCTAGAAGCATGCCGGCGCGCCACTGTCGATGCGCAAAGAGCATATAGATAGCCGTTTCCGGCACCATGATGGGTATCGCAGGCGCATCAGCGTCAGGTTCTTTCGCATTGACAGCCTTAGGCCGATACACGAAACACGAACCCGGGTGCCCAAAGGACGGATGCAACGTAGGCCCCGACGCGTCGTTCGTCATGTGGGAGGCCAACATGGCACATCCCCTGGTCTGACTAAAAACACCCAGCGCCGCCGACGTCGCACGCCACTCCTTCTCGCTCCTACTTTTCTGTGCACCTGTATGATGCTGGGAGCATTGAGCATCGCAGCCCGATCGCATCGCACGCCGACTGTGCGACTCGCATCGCTGGCCCTGCGCACGTATTCGACGCGCCCACATGAAGACGCTGCTACGGCACCCAAAAAGGACGAAGAGCCTGAGCCCCTCCGCAAGGGCATCCAGCTCGACATTGATGCATCCTCGCTGGTAGATGCACAGTCCATCTCCGCACCTGAAGAAGAGGGCTCCTCGAAAAAGCGCACGAATGCCAAGGCGCGCTCCGATGCACCTGGCGCTTCCGACGGATGGGCCCGTGTTCGGACGCAGCTTTCGATCGCAGGCGCGCTGTTGTTTGCAGCCGGCACCGTGTGGATGCTGGGACGCGACCTGGATGAGAAGGAGCACGAGATCTTCCATGGACAGGAAGGACTCGATTCTTTCCTGGGTCGTTTGCGGCTGCGCTTCAAACAGCTCACGAACAGTATGACGGAGCCCAAGTGGGAGGTGCTCTTGCCTGACCCGCTTCCGTACCCATACTCGCGCCCATACACGCTGGTGCTGGACCTGGATCAGCTGCTCGTCGCATCCTCGTGGTCCCCAGCGCACGGATGGCGCACAGCCAAGCGTCCCGGTCTGGACTACTTCCTGGGGTACCTGTCCCAATGGTACGAAATTGTGCTATTCACTACCCAGACCTTTGCGCAACTCGAGCCTGTCCTGGACAAGCTGGACCCTGATCGCCGCTACATTGCTTATCAGCTCTTCATGGAAAGCTGCCGCCTCCATAACGGTAAGCTCGTCAAGGATATTCGGCACCTGAACCGCGACCCGAGAAAGGTCATTATGATTGATATCAACCCTGATCATGTGTCTCTGCAACCAGAAAATGCCATTGTCATGCAGCCTTGGAAGGGCGACAAGAACGATCGCGAGCTGCTTGGTCTCGTGTCGTTCCTGGATGCCATCGGTATCTACGGTGTGAGCGATGTGCGCACGACGCTCAAGGCCTACGAGGGCAAGTACATTCCGGTGGAGTACCCCAAGAGCGAGATGCTGTCCAAGCAACGCCAGGAGGAGGAGTGGCGTGCCAAGAAGCAGCACAGTGGTGGCCTGACCAGCATGTTTGGCAGTGTGAGGCCAGGCTCCACGGGCAGCGAGCCGCCCACGTCGTTCCTGGACTCGGAGCGCAAGCGCTTCTTGCAGGGGTACCTTGAAGACCAAAAATTCTGGCGCGTGAATGGCGAGACCCTGCGGAAGCAGATGCGCGAAGAGCAGGAAAAGCAAATGAAGGAAATGTCCATGTCCGCCTGGGACGGTCTCTCTCAGCTCTTCCGCGGCCCACCACCGCCGCCCGAGACGGCGGCCTCGGCCAGCGACTCGCCTCAGCCGGCCACGCCATAGCATGTATGACGTAATCACATGGGTTGTCGTTTTCCCCTCATGTCGGGCGCCGTGCAAGAAGTCCGCCGACACCTGCTCAAGCTGGCTCAGACATGGCCCAAGGACCCGCTGCGTCCTAGCATGGACTTTGGTGAGGCCATACGACGTGCCACCGAGGCCGAGCTCACGGGTCCTCAGGCGAAGCGCCATTTGGCCGAGTCGCGCAAATCACTCGCGGCGCTGGAGCGCATCCGCACGAGTGAGAGCCTGCGCGAGTATCCTACGCCCCGCCATATCCTGCAGCCTGCGTCGTCACCGAGCCACTATGCGCAGCTCGTCGAGACCATGAACCGAATCACACGTGGCCAATCTGTCAAGCCCACAATGGCACAGCGCGTGCGCCGCTTTTTCGGCCTTCCTGTACACTAAGCTATGCACTCATATCCCATCCCTCTTGCTCCTTGACCGTGAACAAAAGGCGCCCGGTACTCAGGCCGTGCTCCAGATTCCGTAGACACAACGCCTCCATATCCGTCTGGGTCTGCAGAGACAGCGTGCCGACATGTGGCAACAACAATGCCTTGCTCGTGGCGAGGCGTAGCAGACCTGGGTGCACTTCGGGCTCGTTTTCATACACGTCCAGTCCAGCGCCGGCAATGATGCCGCGGTCAAGCGCGTCCACCAGAGCCGCCTCGTCGACGATGGGACCCCGCGCCGTGTTGATGAGGATGGCGTGCGACGGCATACGTGCGAGCTGAGCGGCGCCGATCATGTGGCGCGTTTGTGGCGTCAGCGGACAGTGCAGACTCACAACGTCACTCTGCCCCAGTAGCGCGTCGAGAGAGAGCGCATACTCCATGCGTGCGCCCTCAGGCATGCCCTGGGTCTCGAGCTCATCACTAAGGCGGTGGCGGTTGTAGTACACGACGTGCATACCAAGAGCATGCGCCGCCTTGCGTGCAAGCGTGCGTCCAATCCCGCCCGCACCGACGATGCCAAGCGTCAGTCCCTCGGGATCACTGGCTTCCATGAACGAAAAATGCCGGTGAAAGTGGCCTTGCTGCATGTGGCCCATAGCCCGGGGGAACTGACGCAGCGCACCCAGCAGCAGGAACAGGGCCGTATCAGCCGTGGCTTCATTCACGACCGTGGGCACATTGGCCACCTGGACTCCCCGCCGTGTAAGCGCAGGCACATCCAGCTGGTCGTAGCCTGCACCATTGTGCACGATAAACTTGAGTGTCTCGGGGAGCGCGTCCACCAGCTCCTGATCAAAGCGGCCCGACACACGGATCGAGCGTGCTCCGCCAAAGTGTCGATACATGCCGCGCACTTGCGCAAACGGACCACCCGGCGAAAACGCCCGGATCAGCTCGTCGCGGCTCTGGGTGTGGTTGCGCAGTACTTCCGCGTGCGAGCTCAGACGCTCCAGATCCTTCTTGGCGAGCTGCACCTCATCCATCAGCAGCACCTGCGGCCGCGTCGAGTAGCAGGCACGCCCAGACACTCGCCTCACGGCCTGACCTACACTTCCCCGCCACCACATGTTGGGCGTGTGTCAAGATGGAGGCACCCCTTTTTTCACGCGTCCATGTGGGCCGGGGCGCTCGAATGCGTCGTGACCACCGTGGTCCTGGTGCATGCGTTCCGTGCGCTTGCGACGGTGCCCACGCCACGTACGCGCTCCTACGATGCCTGGGGCCAGGCGTCCCATGGCACGGTTCGGCGGATCGGCTCCGTTCGCCGACGTGCCTCGGTCGCAGAGGCCCTACGCATTGTGGCTGTATGGAGTGCGTATCAATGCGTGCGACCGATCCTCACGCATCCTGTCGTGTGGCTCCTTCCTTTCGTATCCACCATCCACCTGCTGTGGCTCATGTGGATGCTGCTGCATCCACCTATGGCATCCCATGTCGTATGGGCCAGCCTGCTGCCTTGGGTCCGCAGGCACGAAGTGCTGATTGACGAGGCGTGCTTATGGGGCCTGGGCGCATGGCTCTTTCTCGGCAGTCAATTCCGCCGACTTGGGCGGCGCTCCTCCCCCGATGCGCAGGAGGCCCGAGAAGTGGAAAAGCTGTGCGTCGAGTCCACGGCGGCCCCTCATGATACCCAACACGCGGCCTATACCCCGCCCACGCCGCCTCCCCCAGCACGCCGCCTGCCCAAGCGCAGCGCACCGGCCCCACAGCCCCCCCAGCCGCGTCCCACGACAGCTCCACGAGCTCCGCCTCCCACCCGGATCCCCACCTTGCGCCGATCAAAACGCACCGCCTCGGCCCCCCACTCTCCATCGAAACGGCGAAAACGCGCACCTCAGACGTCGCGGGCGCCCCGAGCTTCGCCGGGCATCCGCACTCGTTCTCAGCGCGCCCAAGCCGCTTGTCCATAATTCTCCACCTACGCTCCCTGGCCACCATGGCAGCGGCGCCTCCTTTGGTCATGCAGCTCATTGTAGACCGCGAACTGATCAAGGTACGCACACGTGTATTCATTCCAGTCGGGCTGGTCGATGGGGCCCATGATGGCACAGGCTGCGCATGCATCGACGGCGGTACGTAGGCAGGCCACTCACCCCAGATTGTCGTTCAGACCCGTGATCGGAAGGACACGCAAGACTACGTGAGTGAGGCGAATCTCGCTCACATGCACAAAATCGTGCTGCAGGCGCCCAAGAATGTGACCCTGACGGACCTGTCCAGCCAACTTCATGCAGCCGAGTCCGATCCGTCGATGCCGCCCCACTATCTCTGGACCGAGCAGCCAGAAAACGTACCGACGTGCCTCGCCATGGCCCCGAACCGAAAGCCGGCCGTCCTGACCGCTCTCCTCAAAAAATGTACATTGCTGCGCAGCTAAGACACGGGTATAGTACTCTACCGGAGAAGAAGATGCATCTCTCGATCAAAGGCCTCAACACGAATCGGCATCTCGGCGATGTAAAAGGGGTTCTTCATCACATGCTCGACATAGAGCTCGTACGCTCGCTGCAAAATACCAGCTGCATTCGTTTGCGTCGTAGGCGCTAGTAGCACAAATTTGGTCCCTGTCTCGGTCATTTTGACATGCATCACAAAATTCTCTGCCTCGAGCATGTGGAAGCCCTGACTCTCCTTGTCGGGCGCCGGCACAATCCGCGAGGTGATCGCGTGTATGCCATGCAGCGTGCCTGCGAGAATCAGATAATCATTCGATGTCAGTTCAGCTTCATGGTTCCGTTGATGCGGATAGTCAAAGTGCTCCGACTGGAATATAAGCCCGCCAGCCTTGTTGATGATCCACAGCGATGCCATGGCCCCAGCGCAGCGCCAGGCGGCAGGAGGAGCCCAGCCAGGCTGGCCCAGCGCACTCTCACGTGATGCGATGCACGTGAGGGAAAAAGCGACGTCGACCACCACGCCGTTTTCTGGCACATCGACCGACGCTCTTTTCCCAGCAGCGATGCGTCCGGATCTTGTCGCCGTCCTGAGCGACAGCACGCTCCGTGAACTCACAGATGAGTGCACGATCTTGATATCCCGCTCCTTTCCCGAGGAGCAGCGTGGGGAGTGGATCGATGCCCTCGGCAAGGAGGCTTCTCAGGTGGATGAGTTGGCCGACGCCGCTTCTGCCATCGCACCAGCCCGCGAGCTCGTGGGCAAGTTGGTCAAGTCGACACCTGGTATGATTGAATGCACGGACCGTGAGCTAGAGGGTCTGTACAATTTGCTCACGACGCTTCTGCTTCGGTATTACCAGCCGGAGGAGGCTCCCTTGGAAGATCTTCTCATGCACATGGTCCATGCCATCGGCGATGCACAGTCACCCACGGCTATGGAGCGCAGTGTGATCAAGTACCGAATCCTTGCCAATATGTTCAACATGCTACCGCCGCCGTCGCCGCTGCGCCGTCGCGTGTTCGAAGTTCTCTTGGCACTCGTCTCGGCGAATGACGATATGGACTTTTTAGAGACTGCCTTGCAGTCTGTCCCCCATTGGCTTGCTCAGTGGGACGTATCTGTGCAGGAGAAGCACGAATGCCTGAGCCGCATTGCCGAGGCCCTCGTCGCGCCAGAGTGCGGTCCCTCCTACAATGACAAGGCATACGAGTTTGAGCTTCTACACTTGCGTTTCATCTCTGCAGAGCCCTCTCTGACGAACGAGGTGCGTCATGCAGCCGCTGAACGTGCTATTGCCCATATCCTGCGCCTTCCCAAGCTGTATGAAATGGAAGAGCTCTTGCACGTGCCTGTGACGCTCGAACTCGCTTCCTCCCCGGTCCTTTCTCTGCTCAAAATCATGGTCGGTGGCAGCCGCACGGACTTTGAGTCCTGGGCTCAGACGAGCGAGGCTCAGGATGCCATGCGTCGCCTGCAACTGAACGAGGAGCAGCTGCTGCACAAAATGCGACTCCTAGACCTGGCTTCGTTGTGTGCTCGCAGCGTCTCGGCGGAAGTCTCGTACGAGGACCTGGCACAGGCACTCCATGTGCCCGTCGACGAGGTCGAGAGCTGGGTGATTGACGTGATTCGCGCAGGTCTCGTGTCGGGCAAGCTGTCGCAAGTGCAGCGCACGTTCCGTGTGTACCGCTCGACATACCGCTCGTTTGAAAAAGCCCAGTGGGAGGCGCTCGAGCAGCGCCTCACACGGTGGCAAGGCAGCATTCAGACGCTGCTCAACACGATGGATCAGGCACGCACACAAATGCCCGCCGCGCTGGTGACGGAGCAGGCCCACGAAGCGAGCGAAGCGTAGACACAAAATATATGTACTTGGCATAAACACTACGAAAGGCTCTTGCCCATGCTATAAAAAAGTTAATACACGCAGATACGTACAATTTTCGCTTGCTAAACGCGAGCCACCACCGACTCGGCACGTCGTCCACGTACATTTTGTCCAACAGGCGCAGCACCACCTCCTGGCGTGCTTGCGTGAGGTATTGGCGCAGTGTATCGGCGTCCGCACGGCTGCTGGGCACCGAGTACAGCGTACTCAGGGGAAAGTGGGCATCACCAGGCAAAGCAAAGGCATCCACCGCGTGCGACGACAAGTGCTTGAGCGCCTCGTTCTGACTCCACGAGGGCGACGCAGCGATGCGTGTCAGACAGTCTGAAATGAACAAAATCAAGTAAATCAAAGCACGGTCGGCGCCTCCCTTGATCTCAAAGTTCCGGAAAAGCGAGTTCGCGCGGAAGAGATCAATGGCCTCGTCGACAATATCAGGTCGCGATGGATCGACTGCGTCAGTAGGCATCCTACGTACCCGGCAGAGGCGCTGGCCCCCGAATCTTGGAATTCAGCGGAAGAATCGACACACCCGCTATCTGCCGCACATTCGGCTCGTCATTGTAGGAAGAGTGATACGCAGGCATCGCTGTGGTCCCTGCACCAATGGTCCAACGTCCGTGCCGGGCTCGATCAGCAGCGCCCTCCGCCGCGTGGGCCACACATGTTATAAAGACCTACTAGGATGCCTATGTGGAGGCTATGTGCGGCGCGTGACGCCCGCGGCCAGGCGGCCTCGTAGGGCCTCGTACTTGAGGCGCTGCTCGGCCGTCACACTGGGCTGCACGCGGTCAAAGGCGTGCCAAAAGTGGATTTGGTACATCATCACGCGCTCCACAGGCTCGTTGTCCTCTGGGTAGTGCAGAGGTGACACCAGCTTTTCTCTCAAGGCGGAAATGGCCGCTTCGCGCACGAGCGACGCCAAGTCAGCACCACTGTAGCCATCAGCGCGGTGGTCGTATGCGATGTCGTCCAGCTGCACCGGCTGGTACGCAGGCGAGGCGCCAGGTTCCGTAGCGAGAGGCGATGCCTTGGTAAGCGCCTGGAGAATGTCGAGGCGCTCTTCCGGCGAAGGCAAATCGACGTAGAGCAGGCGGTCCAAGCGACCAGGACGGCACATGGCCGGGTCAATCATGTCCGGTCGGTTCGTCGCCGCAATCACATACGTCTGTACACGAGATTCGAGGCCATCCAGTTCCGTCAACAGCGTATTGACAACGCGAGCCGACGCCTCTGACAGCGTGTCGTCTCGACGAGGCACCAAGGCATCCAGTTCGTCGAAGAAAATCACACAGGGGGACGACGCCCGCGCACGGGCAAACACTTGACGCACGGCCTTTTCACTCTCGCCCACATACTTGTTCAGCAGCTCTGGGCCTTTGACACTGATAAAATTCGCGCGACTCTCGTTGGCGACGGCCTTGGCCAGCAGGGTCTTACCACAACCTGGCGGCCCCCACAGCAATACGCCACAGCTGGCGCTCACACCCAATGCACGGAAGAGCTCAGGGCGCCGAATCGGCTGAACGACTGCCATGCTGAGCTCCTCACGAATCTGATGCAGCGCGCCGATATCGTCCCATGTGACATCGGGTACCGTAGCAAAGCCTTCCCGCTTGGACGACGGCTGCACGACTTTGAGTGCCTCCAAAAAATCGTCGTTCATGATCGCCAACTGCTCTAACTGCGCATCAGGGAGCGGATGCGGGAATCGCTTCAAAAACATGGCGATCGACGACGATTGCACAGACTCCGGGAGCCCTTCCAGAAACGCCGGCCCTGTCACGATATGCGTCTCGTCTGATGTCATTTCTTGCGGCGGCTCTTCGCATTGCATGGCATCATCCGCGTCACGCAGATGCTGAAAGATGCGCTTCACAGCAATGACACCGGCGGCCGCCGTGAGAGATGTCAGGTCCGCACCCACATAGCCAGGCGTGCGCTTGGCCAAATACTTGACATTAAAGTCGCCTGCGAGGCGCATCTTGGCACAAAGCACTTGTAGAATCTGTTCGCGCCCCTGCTCGTCGGGCACACCCAGCGCAATCTCATGATCAAAGCGCCCAGCACGTCGCAGTGCTGGATCAATAGCATCCGGTCGATTTGTCGCACCAAGCACCATCACAGGTCGGCCCTCATTTTTTTCCCACGCCAGCTCGTCCAGACACGTCAACAGCTGTGCGACAATACGCCGCTCCATTTCACGCTGGGCCGTCTCACGCTTAGGCGTAATGGCATCAATCTCATCAATAAATAGAATACACGGTGCAATGCTTTGCGCTTCGTCAAACGTGTCGCGCAGCGCCTTTTCCGACTCACCCGACGTGCCAGACACAATCGATGGCGCACTGATCGATAAAAACGGTACGTCCAGCTCCCCCGCCAGTGCTCCAGCCATCATAGTTTTACCACAGCCAGGTGGGCCGTGGAACAACACACCGCGAGGCGGAGTGACGCCCGTATGCGCATATATTTCCGGGTGACACAAAGGCATAGCCACCAGCTCAAGAGCTTTTTCCATGGCATGCGACATACCACCTATATCACGCAAGCGCGTAGTAGGAGCAGCGTACTTGTCCGCATCCGCCGCCTTCTTTCCACGCTTTGAGACTGAGTCCCGCACAGACCGTGCCTTTCGCTTCGCGCTCTTGTCTCGCTTGTCAGAGGGTCCAGCGTCGTCAGAGGCCGCTTGAGCTTCGTCTGCGGGCTTGTTCTCTTCACGCGCTAAAGCAGCTGCAGCTGCAGATCCCGGAGGAATTTCATGATTCAGCGAAATGCGCGAACGCTGCTTGCCCCACGCACCCGTAATCGCAGCGTTCATACCTCGTGGATCGAGAGAGCAAGCCGTTTTCCCAGCCCAAAAAAAGCCAGGCCTGCCTCCACCCCACCAAAACGACCATGCTGGGCCAAGCTCGGTATGTGCCCCCGGAGGCCCAGTCTGCGCAGGACTTGTACTGGATGCAAAAAGCCCTCGACATGGCACAGGAAGCTTTGGAGCATGAAGAGGTCCCCGTGGGCTGCGTTTTTGTGCGCGACGGCCATATGATAGCTCAGGCACGCAACCGAACGAATGAGCTCGCGAATGCCACGCGACACGCCGAGCTGGAAGCCATTGATGAGATTCTGCAAAAGATACCCCCCAAGGATACCCGCTTCGGCACGGCACCTCATGCCGGCCCACCGGACGACAATCCCATGCTGCGTACAACGTTGTACGTCACCATCGAGCCGTGTCTCATGTGTGCGTCTGCATTACGTCAAATTGGGATTCAGCGCGTCGTGTTCGGTGCAGGGAACGAACGTTTCGGTGGGAATGGTACAGTGCTTCCGATTCACGCGAGCAGAGAATTGCCCTACAATCCTCCCTATGAGTCTGTGGGCGGGTACCTGCGTGAAGAAGCCATTATGATTCTCCGCCGCTTTTACATGACGGAAAACGTCAAAGGTACGCCCTCGCTTCTGACCTCAGCCCCCAAACCAAAGACCAAGGCGCGTCGCGTGCTCAAAACCGAGATTTATCGTACGTGCTATGTCACTCACCGTATCAGCGCCTGGCGTGTCTATGCATGGCTATGGACCACCGGCCCATCATGCACCCGTTACAGAAGCGTCTCCCCCAGCGCCGAACGAATGAGGGAACAGCCCACGGCAATCGTCTGCTCAGCCGCATGCTTTTCCAGATGGGGGTTCACTTCCACCATATCCATAGCCACCAGCGAGCCGGTCTCAGCTACCGCCTCGCATATGTAATGACCTTCTCGGAACGTGAGACCACCACGCACCGGTGTGCCTGTACTCGGGGCGACGCTCGGGTCCATCGCGTCGACGTCAAACGACAAATGAATGGGGCGATCGCGGCGCGACGTGTCACCGTTGATATAGTCAAGAGCCATTTCGACCACCTTGCCGATACCGAACTTGTCGATATGGTGCATCGAGAACGCCTTGATTTTATGGTCCTTAAGAATCTTGCGCTCTCCCTCATCAATATCACGCAGACCAATATATACAATACGGTTGTGCACGTTCTTGGTAGGCGCAGGGAGCCAGCTCTTGTAAGGCTCAATATACGAGCCGTCAAGACCCAACGCGAATGATACAGGACAGCCGTGCAAATTGCCCGAGGGCGTCGTTTGGGCCGTGTTAATGTCGGCATGCGCATCCACCCAAATGGTAGCAACGTCAGGGTACACACGCGACGTGCCTATCATGGTACCAGTGCCCAAACTGTGGTCGCCACCCACCGTCAGCGGGAGCTTACCGGCCTTGGCGTGCTTCTCCACCACGTCAGCCAGCAGCTGGCTCGCCTTCGAGGAGGCTTCCACATTATGAATCTTTTCTCCTTCCTTCGTCTCTCGCTCCATCGAACGAATGTCGTCCCATGAGATCGAGTCGTCTTGCTCATATTTCCAGCCAAGCGACTCGAGCTGCTTCGGCAGTCCCGCATGGACCAGGGCCTCAGGGCCATCCTCCACACCCTTGCGTGGCTGACCGCCGCTGTAGCTCACGGGAATCATGACGGTAGAAGGCTCATGGAGAATGTGCGAGTGGAAGCTCATAGTGTGATCTTCAGTGTAGTGGGACAGAAAAAGCTGCCATAGTCTGTCGTCGATCGTGTCACGCGGACATACGTCAGAGGCTGGCGTCGATTTTTTTTCATAAGCACACGTGGCTAGTGCGTCTGGCTCGTCCATTCGCAACGGACGAACGTGTGTACATCCATGGACGAGATGGCACCTCCCGCGATACGTGCCATCCTCAGTGAGGACGATGATGACCATGTGCCCATGTTTCCTTCTGCCAACAGCGCTCAGCGACATGCTGTCAGTGGGTCAGCACCATCGTCCCGTTTGCACCCCTCCGGCATGAACAGTCTGCGGGCACCAGTGGAGCCAGCGCCTTCACAGCTCGAGGTACCTATGAGAAGGCAAAAGGTGATCCTCGAACCCGGTCATAGCCCTCTTGATTGGGCGCGATTAAAAACGACAACAGATCTGCGAGGCGGTGTATCCACTCTTCTCCGCGTCACCCCGTCTCAACTTAAGCAGCACAACCGGCTTGACGACGCATGGACAGCTATTCAAGGAAAAGTGTACAATATGACTCCCTATTTAAAATTTCATCCTGGCGGCGTCGATCAACTCATGCGTATCGCAGGCCGTGATGGCACTCGACTTTTCTGTACGTTGACCTATTCACTTACTTGCAGTTGCCACGCATCCTTGGGTCAATGTCGACGCACTCATAGACTCTACGATGGTCGGCGTATTTGTGCCAGAATCGTGACCCCTTCTGTAGCATAGCAACCCCTTCCATGCAACGTGGTCTTGCGCGTGACGCATAGTCTTCCATGCTCCATGCAACTCGTTTATTAATAGGTGGCGTCGGTTACTACTCCCCCATAAATAAGGCTGAGCACGGGCCGCCCGTTACCCGTGTACCACCATCATGCCTCACTTTTCCCTCTATGTCCTCAAAGGCCTCTGGGGTCCGAACCCTCTGAAAATTGGCATTATGCTTGAAGCACTCGGTGCTGACTACGAAGTCAAGTTTGTTGAATTCGGCTCCTCGGACAAAGAAACCGGCGTGAAGGGAGCCGACTACCTGAACTTGTGTGAGAACGGCCGCACACCTACGCTGGTTGATCACAAGCGCAATGACTTTGTCATTTGGGAGTCGGGAGCTATCCTTGATTACCTCTGTTCTGCCTACGACTCAGAAAACAAATTCCATGGTAAGACGCCTGAGGAACGCGCCATTGTCATGCAGTGGCTCTTTTTCCAGGTGACGGGCCACAGCCCGGTGCAGGGTAACTTGTACTTTGCCAAGATGTACTGGAAGACAGCCTACGGCGAAGATCCGACTCAAGTGACCCTGAATCGATTCAAGAACGAACTGGATCGCGTGTTCCATGTGTACGAGCATCGTCTGCAACGCCAAGCCTCCTTGAATGGCGAAGACAAGGCATTCTTGGCTCTCGATCGCCCCACGATTGCCGACTACAGTGCTCTTGGATGGCTGGGCATGCTTCCTGATGTGGCTGGCAAGCTCGAAATTGACATGCAGAAGTACGGAATCCTGAACAAGTACATCGAAAGGATGCGCAACCTGCCCGAAGCTCAAGCAGCTACGCGCCGTGTGGCGAGCGGTCACTAAACAGATGTTACACCACATAGATATGTTTTGCTGATATAGCACACAAAGCCAACGTACTGCAGAAGCCTTCTCGATGCGGACGTTCCATCACGTAGTCTGCTCCGTCTACGCTTAATATCACTTGAGCACCGACAGATGCCAGATTCATAAGCCACACATTGGACAAATCCCGCTCAAGTACACAAAGACGTCGCTGACATGCATGATCAGCAAGCGATCGCTGTCCGTATGAATCAAAAAAGGAGTATTGACCCGATCCCAGGACAAAAATATCCGTACCATGAGAGATATGCAGCCCAAGGGCACGGTCTTCCATCACAGTGTCATAAGTCCAGTCTGGTACGTTCGGGCCTCGAGCGTACCTCTTTGCACAGTCTGGATCAGGATACTTCGGATGTGAGACGACGCTTTTCGATGCCGGCTCAAAGTTGTGACCCTGAAAGTAGGGCGACTCCGTTTGGATCATGGCCAGTAATACATTTGCCGCGTGGTGAAGCGAGTATTGATACAAAAGTGCATGCTCACTAGCGGTGCCGTACATCCAAACCGGACCTTGCGACTCGATAAGTACGCCACGATCGGTCAAAACATTCAGCTGCTCGGGTGTGCCTTGGTCCAATTCGTGGTCCGCGGTCCAGACCCATACGTTTTGAAAATAGCCACTCGCTGACTTGGTCAAATGGAGACTGAGAAATGCAGCACGAGGTAAGTCTGTCAAGGAAGCTTGTTTCGGGCATTGGGCTAATTCTTGCTCCGAGCCACAGAACCCTCCAATACGAATATGAGCATCAAACATGGCGACGGAGCCTTGCGCTCTTTCATGCACATTCCATTCCATCACAATGGCGCCCGGTGTGTGCCCACGGGTGCTGAATACGAGATCTGCCAACAGCAGATCGCCGGAGTCGCCTGGTCGGCCTACGCGAACCACGGGACGAGGATTCTGCACGTCCTGGAAAGCTGGCCCCGTACCGAGAAAAATGGGCTGGGCTTCTCCCACGAGGAATGTCCCAATAGGTATATTCAAGGTGTCATGCAATACATAGACGCCATAAGGAACGAACACAGCACGACCCACATTTTCGTTAAGTAAGGACTGCATCGCTGCTGTGTCATCCGACATACCATCTCCCTTCACACCGTACTGTTGTATATTCACGACATCAGACCACGTTGCATACGAGGGTTTCTCTCGACCAAACCACCGCCCATGCTCATCTACCAGGCACGCTGGCCGCTCCGGGGGGGTCATATCACCAACATATATCGGGCCATCCAGAGTTTCCTGACGTCGCAAAGCTGTCGGTGCCGTCACCAAAGAAGCCGGTGCCTTGAGCCAGTACTTTACCAAGTCATTTGAGTCCCTTGGGGATAAGAGGGATTGATATGGACCATGCACAATACTCTGCACGTGGGACACACGGACATGATCTAAAATCAATCGGCCCGTACCCTCTCTTTCGAGCTGCACAGCATGTTTGGTATGCGCGATGTACCAGTCGGAGAGGATAAGTGATCCAACACCTTGCCTCTCTGGCAACATCCCTACCATCTCCAGACCCACATGACAGTCGTGGATGTGTACATCCATCAATGTCCATGCCCAGTTCCAATGCAAACATATAGCGGTTTGGCACTGAGAAAAGCGCACGTTGCGCACGGTGAATTGCTGGTTTCCCATCCATGCTCCAAAACGACCGCCATAAAAGGTGAGGTCTGACATACATCCACCGCTGGCATTTTCCATCAAAATGCCCCGTTGTTGCGTGGAAGGATCTGTCCTCATTTCAAAATGCACGTTACAGAGCCCCGTGGCTTGACTCACTTGGTGGTGTATACCTGTGCCATATTCCGGGGGCATCTCGCTCAAGTCGATGCAAAAATTTGAAATAGATCGGAAGAAGTTGTTCTGAGGAGTGTACCAATTCTTCCCGCTAAATCCATAAGGGTTTTCGTCAATCACGGCGATACCTTCGAAATGGGCGTACGGCTTAATACAGGGGCGCTCAGTGGCATCTCCCAGCAAATGGGTCAGGTATAAAGATACGATCGGTTTTGAAACCCTGTATATGCCCGCTTTCGATTAGCATACGTCACGTACGTGGGAAATAAACGAGAGCGGGTGCTGTAGTGGTGCTGTCAGCTTGAGGGCCACATCGTGGTCCGTCAGATATAGCCGAATTGATGGCATTTGTATCGTCATTCAAACCATCTCCCTTGGCGCCATAATCATGAACGTTGCGATATACAGCATAGTCGCGGGTCTGATAGGGTGCACGACCAGATGTCAAAACTCGCTCGAGCCAATCGACCATTGTGGCCGCAGGGGTGGTGTGGGTGGAGTCTACCCACAGGGGTCACATGCCCGTGCATAGGCCCGCGTGTCAACAGACGAGTGCCTTCCACACGTACCCCATTGGATATAACCATCATGTCAGCGTGGAAGGTCGACGTCGGTCCGCTTTTGCGTTACGATACCGTGGACAATCAGGGCGTGTACCATGCTTTTGCACTGCTTGTGACGCAGCATCCGGCTGGCAGCGTGCCGGTGAATCCACCCATTCTGCAGTATGTCACTACTGCGAACCAGCAGCCTACGGGGCCTCCTCTGCAAACAAAGGGCCTACTTTTGTGGGTGTACAATGACCAAGCGAGAAAATCGCACGCTTTCTGGCGCTTCAAGTTTGAGGTACGCATGTTGAAGGTGCCCCAACAGGTGGCCTACATTATTCCCGGTGCCTCTGAGCTTCTTGATTTCTTCGTGCCGGCGCACCACCAAAACTTCCGCTGGTCGGTATACTCGTGCAGTGGATTCAGTGCTAGTGTGGATCAAGAAGAATACGGTGGCATGGACCCTATGTGGAATGACATGCTCAGGGAGCATGCCAACAATCCTTTCCATGTCATGATTGGTGGCGGTGACCAAAGTGCGTATCGAGTACATCTGGAACACAACTAACGTGCAGTCTACAACGACAAGGTCGCAGAAATCGACATCGTCAAGTCCAATATTCGTCCGAAGAATATGAACTCGGAGGAAGAGGAAATCGTGCCACCGGAGATCATTGCAGCCATCGACCGATTCCTCTTTGCGAACTATCTCGAATGCTTCAATTCTCCTGCTATGGCACGAGCTATGGCGCGCATTCCCATGGTCAATATGCTGGACGACCACGACCTGGTCGATGGGTTTGGAACGTACCCAGATGACTTGATGATGTCGGGTGTGTTTAGCATGATTGGATCGCGCGGCTACTTCTTCTACCTACTGTTCCAACAGTTTATGAACGATGAAGTCGACGGCATTATCAATGAGAACACCAAAAATCCCAACCCATCTGAAATCAAGTCGCTCATTATCGGTGGCCCGGGCTGTTACATCCCCTTCCCCACTCACTCGTTCCTCATTTGGCTTGGCCCGAAGCAGCACATGCTTCTTCTGGACTGCCGCGCTCAGCGGAAGCTCAACCAAGTGTGCGGCACGGACACTTACGAACGTGTGCATGAGGCTCTCGAGGCCATGCCAGACACAGTGCGCCACTTGATCATTCAACTGGGCGTCCCGATATCTTATCCGCGCATGGTGTCTCTGGAAAACATGCTCTCAAATCGCTTCAATCCCTTCGTCTCCATCGCCAAGGCATTCATGCCGGCTTTCACCAACAACTACAATGGCCAGGTAGAATTGCTGGACGACCTTAATGACCACTGGTGCGCAGCAAATCATAAGAAGGAGCGTAACCAGCTGATTGAACGTGTCCAAGAGCTGTCCAAATCGCGAAAGCTCCGTGTTTCGTTCGTTAGCGGTGACGTCCATGCCGCAGGCTGTGGTGTGTTCCAGTCTTACGATGGCATGGATCCAAGCCGCGACTACCGCTATAGTCTGGCTGTGATCACAAGCGCTATTGTCAATGCGCCTCCACCACCCGCTGTCATTAGCATTGTGAACAGGCTGGCTTCGAAGCACCACAAGAGCATGAATTATGCCCACACGCGTGAAACAATGCTGCCATTGTTCGAAGTTGATTTGGATGAAAAGGCCTCCAAGAACAAGTATATTATGGGTGCTCGCAACTGGTGTGCTGTGGACTATGATGAATCAACTAATGAAGTTGTTTTCAGTCTGCACATCGAGAAAAAGCCGGGGACCGGTCGTGTCAAGGTGTACAGCATGAAGACGCCGCCGCCCCTTTTCTAATGTATTTACCTTTCATCGAATTTGTTCTCTTTTGATCGTTTACCCTTCGCTCTCACCTTTCAACCAGTATGTCTCCAAACTTGGTGTTCCTTTCATGCGCTTGCGAGGGCTTTCTCGAGTCTTGGCTCGCATGACGGAGGAAGGCGATTGTGCTGGCTTGACATGCTTTTTAGGCGTGCTGGGCAGGGTTTTGCGCTCTTCCTCCGTACCATTGTCTTCCACAGCCATTTTTTGCCTCTGTGTATGTAGTTTCGCCTTTTCAAACATGGCCAAAATACCGTCCTTTCTTGCATGGAGTGGATAAATGTAGTTTTCATTCGATGTACCCACCGATCCTACCTCAGGGGGCACCTTATAGCAGTCAAGCGTGCCCTGGTACGGCGTTAGTAACTTGGAAACATGCTCATAACTCGTTATCCCGAGCCACTCAGATATGGCGCACGTGTCTGGCAGAATCACAGGCATACGGTCATGCAAAAATTCGAGCTGTTTGTTGGCTTGTGTCGTTACAATTGCAAATGCATTTTGATCAGACCCTTTCTGCTGAGTCCAAAATGCAGCCATGGGCATAAGTTGCCGCGATTGCCCATCGATCGTACGCCGACCTCTACCATATTTGCCCATGCCAACGAAATGCGCGATACGCTTCGGGGCATGCGTTTGACCAGGTACAGTGTCATCTTTTTGCCATTCATAAAATCCTTGACAAAATACGATACACCGACGCTCTGCCATCATGTCATGCCAAATAGAACCTGGCTTCAGCACCGTATCATCTCGCGCATTGATAAGCATGACCTCATTATCTGCATGGAAAAGGGACTTAGATGAAACGCCCCACTTCATTGTCTCCATCATCACATCCATGGAATCCAGATTTTTTCGAAACACGGGGCATTGCATATTTGGAGCGATGTTGTAGCTTGGAGAGAACTGTGTGCCCGAATCCGAAGGCCCAAGTCCTACATTGGCGGGGATCGTATCAGTCACAGCCGTCAACAACTCATCTTTATTCAGGTTGCATGCGAATCGTCCACACATGGTACCAATAGGTGGAGGAAATGCACAGCGTACGGGAGATTAAACTACCGAGGCAGGGCAAACCGCCAGACGACTAGGGAAGTAGTGTGATGATTTGCTGAAAGACGTTTTCTTGATCGTAAAAGTGTATAATGAGGGAGAGGACATTAAAGAAGAATGACCTAAGCCATGCCAACGCCTTCGTTCATAGCTTGCAAAGGATGCTTGCGTACGTTGCGTCTTAAAATGTAGCGTTGAATAAAGTATGGAATTTGCTTGAGCTGGTGGGTGGCAAACTTGCGCGTCGGAATACTGAACACGATGTCGAGTTCTTCCAGCGTAAGTGCTTTTGTTTCCGGCATAAGGAAATAAATAAGAATCCAAAGTACGACACACCAGGCAGCATAAAAGCCGAATGCTCCCTGAGGCTTGAATGACTGTTTCATACGGAACCACGTAATCGACAAGACTGCATTAAAGAACCACAAAACGGCTGTGGAGAGCGCCATGCCGGCTTCACGAATCCGAATTGGGAAGGCCTCCGCACCGTAAGTGAGTGGCACAGGACCAAACCCAGGGGAGTACAGACAACCATACACATAAATGCCCGTGAGCACAACGCCCATACGAGCGTGCGTCTTTTCTTTATCAATCCAGAAAGCAAAACCGGCGATAAGAAGCATAATGGCCATAAAAGGAAGAGTGGAAAGAAGCAAGTTGCGGCGACCAAAGGTATCAATAGTATACCAAGCAGGAATAGCGAACAAAAAGTTGAGCATACCAAAGCCCCAGCTTCCCAGCAGTGAATCCAAGTCAGTCGCGTTGCCCACTTCCTTGATAATTGAGCTGGAGTAGTATGCAATGACATTAATACCACAAAACTGTTGACCAAACATGAGGATCGAGGTGGGAACCAGTGCACGAAAGTTGCGAGGCACGGTAAACAAATGCGTGACATTTTGGAAACCATGCTCAGCAGCGTGCTTGTTCTCTTCTTCAATCAAACAATGAGCAAGGAACATGTCACGAGAAGCTAGCAAAGGAGCATTGCGCAGCTTCAAGAACGATTGCAAGGCCTTGCCATATTTACCTTTTTTCATGAGCCAACGAGGTGATTCGGGGCAGATGAAGACTTGCAACATGACCAGCAAAGCTGGAATGCACGCACTTCCAAGCATCAGTCGCCAGTTCAATCCAGTAATCGAAACATTGGCAGGGTCTTTGACTCGGAAAAGCACTAAACTAGCAGCATTACCAAGCATAATACCAAAAGCAGTCCATGTTTGCCATTGCATAACAAGAGCACCACGAATGAGAGGAGGCGAGCATTCAGCAGCATATACAGGAACCGTAGCAGACTTAGGACCAATACCAAAGCCGAGGAAAAAGCGCGAAATGAACAAATGCCACCAGGTATCTGTCACACCCTGCCATACACATGTGGCAAAGCTGATGAACGATGTCAAGAAAATAGTTCCACGACGTCCGAGAAATGCATTCAATGGTTCGGTCAGCCAGCAACCGAGAAATGCACAGCAGATGTACGGGGCCGACGAAATGAGACCCACAAGCCAGTTGTTTTTGCTCATCTCTCTTTCAACATCTGCACTTGTCCAATTGGTGTCAATAAATTTATCGCCTGTTTTGAGTGGTCCATTACAATTTCCTGCTGCATCTTCCTGATAAAAGTCGCAGTCTGACTTGTAGAGACCGAACTGGTTGGGAAAGAAAAGAATGGCACCATTGATCACGGACTCATCTGCGCCCTGAATGGCAGCTGCAGCACTACAGCAGATAGCGAGCCAATACAAGATGAAGGGTTGGTGCCACTTTTTGGTTTTTTCTTTCGCAAGAACCTCATGATCCTCCGATGTAAGGTAAGGAACTTTGTCATAATGACCTGTAGATTGGGCTTGGGCGCAAAATGCTCCCTTCAAAAACAGCTCATGGTACTCTTCAAGACCTTTATTCGAGACAAAATCCTGCACGCGTGCCTCAATTTGTGCGGGGGAATAGCCTAGAAGAGGATTACGCAAGCGAACCTCTGCAGAAAGCTCCGGCGAAGCACTATCCTCCATGGCTTCAGCTAGAATGGCTTCATGCATCTTGTAATCTGTTTCATCTTCATGATCGTTGAGTTTCACTTTTCGATCACAGTCTGTCTCTGCCAACCCGGCTGGTTTTTCTGATAGGGTATCCATGGTCCCAAAAAATGGTGGTGTTGGGCGTTGTTGTTCTACTCCGTGTACGCTGAAAATTTGCGGTTAGTCAGCTTGTACACTCGCTGTACCCCACAAGAAATCAACAATATGCGGCAAGCTGGCAATAGAAGTTCATTGGTTTGTTTCGCACCTCAGAAAAAATGGCAGTCGCCACAAGATAATTCTTTTTTCGGGGGGCTTTACATGCTAACGACTGGTTAGGCCAATAGTATCCTGAATATCCTATGCCGTGGTCTTCTTCCCCATATCACATTCAGCACGCATGGATTGCCGAGATTTGCGTGAAGGATGAGGAGGTTTTTTGTACGGACAGAGCCTCTCCTGTTTAAATGTACTCCCCTGCATGTATCCTACGTGACGTCTAAGACATCATGGCACTATCTACCGATACGCCATGCATCTAATCGAAGCAAGTCTTCCTCTAAGTATTTAGCACGTCAACGCCATGACGAATTCGTTCGCTTAAAAAAAGCTGATGGAACTGGATATGTCTCGCGTTCTGCATACAAGCTTCAACAACTAAGCCAAAAATACCCCTTCCTCCAGCCTGGGCGCGCCATTGTTGACTTGGGAGCTGCTCCTGGTGGTTGGAGTCAAGCTGTCGTGCGACAATGCCCTAATTCGCAGGTATATGCTTTGGATCTTCTTCCTTTGCAGATATCCGAGCCCAATGTTGTTTTTTTACGCGGTGATTTTATGAACCAGCAAGTGCGCTCTGATTTGACCTCCTTGGTGTCCCGAAAAGTGGACGTCGTGCTCAGTGATATGATGGCCAATACTTCAGGGAATGCTGTTCGTGACGCACAGGCATCGCTTGATTTGTGTACGGCTGCTTTTGATTTTTGTCTATCTATGCTACAAGAGTCAAGCACGGTGTACAAGAACCCTGGAGATGCTAGCGTTTTGCCAACTTTTGTGTGTAAATACTTCATGAGCCCTGAGGCAGACGAATTTCGAAAGGTATTGAAGCAACACTTTCAATACGTACGCTCAGAAAAGATGAAGGCTAGTCGGTCAGAGAGTCGCGAGCAGTACTGGGTATGCATCGGCTTTCGAAAACCGCTATGAGACTTCAATGTGTAATATGGAAACGACGCCTTCCAATTTTTGATTGTGTACAGAGGGGAAAAGAACGAGATCCAAATTCGGCCATGTAGTCTGTTTCAGATCCATCATCTTCCATCGCAATTGACGGCTTTCAAGGGTTCGTAGAAACTGGCCGTACGTATCGGGGTTACGAACCGTGCTCGCCACGAGAGCGAAGGGTTGTGGCCCACTGTGCGCTCTTTTCTGCAGAGCGACCCATAGGGTATCGACAAAAGGCGATATCAAAGTGGGGTCATACACCACATCGGCGGCCAAAACACATGTGGGCCGCATGTTTCGCAAGCGCTCCAATGCGTCTCGATCACCGGTACTGATGTCGTTCCAGTCGAGTGCTTCAATATGTGCTCTTGTGGCATTATCTGGCTTGTTAGTAGCATCATGTCGACGTACTGAGTTGAGCTGTTTCACGCAGTCGGTCAAGTACTTGACCCTCCAGATCCGTTAGATAGAGTTTTGCATCTGTGTGCGGAAGTGTATCAAAGAGACGCGCACAAACTAGTCCAAGAAAACCTGCGCCGCTCCCAAGTTCGAGAATACAAGCGTCACTCTTTTGCCAAACATGAGGTGAGGCCACCACATGAGCAGCAAGCCGCAGACTTGCCTCCCATGTTGTGAGCCCAGTCGTGCCTTGAGAAATAGCTGTGCCTTCTTGTCGAAAAGTCACTGATTCACATGGACCTAAGATATCATGATGATGCTTTGCGGTGGTGATGGGAAAGTAATGATGGACATAGAGAGGGGAGGGCACTCGAGTACCCATAATGGAAGGCGTTTCGGGCATAGATACTAGCCGCATGTAGCGTTCTAAAATAGCGTCATCGACTGTAAGATCCTGCTTTTCTGTATCAAGAGAAGCTGCCTGATCATCTGTGCACGCTTCTATAGCCTGCTCAATGCGCTTAACCAGTTGTTTGAGAAACACACGATCGTATTCATCGTTAGATGGGTGCGTTTCTTTACCATTAAACAACACAGTGTCCAAGCCAACTTGAGCAGCCAGTAGGTCTAGATTTTCTGGCCATTGAAACAGAGATGATCTCGGTGAAAGCCTTGCCTGATATTGTATGTACAACTGACCCTGTGCCTTCCTCGACGCCTCAGCGTCCATGCCGAGCTGTAAGTGGAGCCGGGTCCAAAGCTTGGCGAATTTCGCCCGTTTTCAGTGAAAGCCTAAATTAATCCACAGCTTCCATGGGCGCACGCCAGTCATCGGAAGCGGCAGAAGACGACAATGGTTTCATTGACTATTATGAACTCTTGGAAGTTGAGCTAAATGACTCTGCCGACGTTATTCGCAAAGCTTATCGGCGACTCGCCTTGCGGCTGCATCCAGACAAAAATCCTGGTCGTGAAGAAGAAGCTAACAAGAAATTCATTCGGTTACAGGAAGCGTATGACGTACTTATCGATGACCATGAGCGTGCATGGTATGACAAGAATCGCGACAGGCTTATGTATGGCGTGGAAGAAGATGAACAGGAAGAAGATGTAGATGCAAAATGTCGGTACTTCAAGTCTGGTGGGGAAGCACCCAAAGCAACGTCTATGGCACCAGGGATTGGCGTGCCGCATTTGCTACGATTTCATTCGCCTTCCCTCACGAAAGATACCAGTGACTCAAATACATCTTTTTATGGTACATTCCGGCGGCTATTTGAACGGTTAGCCGACGAAGACAGAATCGCTGCTCCATATCCAGGTGAGGACCGCACAAGCGACATGGCTGATCCATGGCGTGATGACGCAGCTATGTATCCATCTTTTGGACACCCAGATACCCCCTATGTGCCGACTTTGCCCTCGAATGAATTATCATGCGTGCGGGCCTTTTATCAATTCTGGAGTCAATTTTCTAGCCGCAAAAGTTTTGCGTGGAAAGACTTACATGATACTCGACAGGCGAAAGACAGACGTTTGAAACGTATCTTGGAAAAAGAGAACAAACGTGCACGGGATTCTGCTCGGCGCGAATACAACGAAGCCATTCACGGTCTCGTGACGTTCATCCGTCGTCGTGATCCCCGTGTTAAGGCCTATCATGCTCAGCAACAATCCAAGACAGCATCAAAACCGAACGAGGAGTGGCTACGTGCCGAAGCTCTTCGGATTCAGAATGAGAAGCGTGCTCAGGCAGCGTCTTTTCAAGCTCAAAGCTGGCAAATCACATCTGAGCCAGAAGATGACGACTTCGTCGATGACTTTGGCAGTGGCTCCTCGATGGATGATGAGGTCTCAGATGAGCCCTTTTGGGACTGTGTCGCATGTCACAAACGATTTTTGTCAGAAGCAGCATGGTCCAATCATGAACGAAGCAAGAAACACAAAAAGGAAGTAGAGCGATTAAAGCGTGAGATGCTGGAAGAGGACCTTGAACTAGCGGAAGAAATCGATGAGATGGAGCCGTCTATGACTGAACTCAACATCCATGATACTGTCGAAGAGAATGTCTCTGCATCACGAAAAAAAGACAAGAAGAAAAAGAAACAACAAATGAAAATGCAGGCAGCTGTCGAGGAGCCAGACCCACCAACACCCCCCGATTTTGCGTTCAGCAAAGAAAAAGAGCGTATGGAAAATTTAGGCAAGATGCTGCCACATCTCGCTCAACTTCCTGTATACCAGGAGCGGCCTGAAGGCTCGTTTGACATTTTTGGCTACGGTTCCATCCTCTTCAAGCCGCCTCCGCATGTGATTTCGTATACTCCGGGTTATATTCAAGGATATGTACGCCGTTTTGCTCAGCACTCGGAGGATCATCGCGGCACTCCTGAACGGCCAGGACGTGTCGTGACACTTGTGTCAGCCGAGCACTGGCATAGCCTCCCTAATGCAGATGAGGCGCCGGAAGGTGATATCGTGTGGGGTATCAGCTACACTATTGATCCTGTGCATGCAGACGAAGTGCGCGCCTACCTCGATCACCGCGAGAAAAATGGCTACACGGCTATGTGGGAGCCTATTTATGGCTTTCATGAGGACGATCCTCAAACTCCGCGTGTCCTGGTACCTGAGGCCCTCGTTTATGTTGGTCTGCCAGAAAATCCAGCTTTTGTTGGACCACAACCTTTAGATGAATTGGCTGAACGTATCTTTTTGTCTCAAGGACCAAGTGGACGAAATGACGAATATCTGTTTCGATTAGCAGACGCTGTTCGTGCTCTGACTCCTGAAAGTGCCGATCACCACTTGTTCACATTAGAGCAAAAAGTGCGTACATTGGCAGAGAACACGAAAGGCACAGAATCCTCCAAGTCACGACGCAAGACGAGAAACAAGGTGCCTCCAGGAACAGAAATATGCAACGTATGCAAGTCCACTTTCCCATCGCGTTCGAAACTATTCGCTCATGTCCGGGAAAAAGATCATGCTATGGCGGGACCTGTGATGAAATCACGTAAAAACAAGTAGCCCGTAGGGTATCTATTTAGGTCATCAAACATTGATGGGCCTTTTGTACCAGAGTCAATGCCTCCGGGATTCTCTGGGGATCCACCGAACCATGCTTGTTTTGCTCGGCAAAGTTAAAACAACAAATCACATGTTGGTACATTTTGCGCTCGTCAAAAAAGACCATGACATCCACCAGCAGTCTTGGATCAGTGAATCTGACGGGCTTCGACACAGGCATGAAATCTGTCATACCCTGTGTCGGCGGAAACGGAATACCCATGTACGTGCCCAACAGTGCACACACATCACGCACATGTGTTGCTGGTTTTCCGATCGATAGCGTCCACACCAGAGTCTTGATTGCCGTAGCATCGAGCCATTCTTGCGCTTTCTTGCGCCGTTTGGTCAATACCATTTCATCTTGCCAACGTCGCCATATTTGCCGGATCTTTTGCTGGCGAAGATTCATTGGCATGGCACGACAAATTCCAAGATCACGGACCATGCTGGTGTATGTTTCGACCGTGGCAAAATGAGAACGAAGAAGATGGTCATGCTCCTCCAGTAGTGTCTCGGTTCGGTATGGATCGGGGCAAACGGTATCAAACACTTCCATCGCACTTTGATATCTTCCAAGAGCATATTGAAGTGATATATACATTCGGTATGCTGTGGCCAAAGATGATATATCTTTATCCATAAAGTGTGCGTCTGATGTTCCAGCACCGTCCGTGTCAGGTAACATTCCCTCGCCCATCAATGCATGAAGCTGCGTCAATCCAAGGTATAATTTGTCTAGTCGTTCTTTCCATACATCTGAACTTATGGTTTCAAGCTTGTGCGCGCGTATCATACGTGTTAGAGCCTGAAAAAAACCAGCGAATGTGCGAGGCGTAGGTCGAACACCCTCCTTCTTCATATCGCAAAAAAGATGCCATGCAGCAGTGGGACTCTCTGCATTTATAGCGAGCAACATGACTTGGTTCCAAGCTGGGGCACTCAGCTGAGGCGTCGGATGTCCATCCAATATGCGCTTTGCGCGCATCGAACGAGCTAATGCACGCCATCCTTGCATACCCTCATGGAGAATAGATTCAGCACCTTTGAACAGCTGCATCGGATTATCCTCCGTACTCGATAGCTCTTTTATTTTGTGCGACGTTTCAAACATATGTTGACGCAGCTGATCCTCAGGACTGTGTCGTGATTTCCGATGTACGCGCACATTCTTGGAAAACGCACCGCCGCGCCTTCGTTGCATGTTTCGAAAATTGATCACACTTTGAGGAGGTGCATTTTTACTTTTGGCACCGTGTGATGTAGCATATGTGGCAGTAGCTGTGCGCAGACACGATGCTGTTGACCTCTTGAACCATGCTGTGCAGAGTTGGTGCATCAACACAACCTACTTTTTTTCGGCAGGCCGACACGCCTTGCGCATGATGACTAATGCACCAAACGAGCGGCCCCGTCTGTCCTTGCCGTAGAGAGCCGAGATTTCTCCCAACATCATCAGACGCTATGGCGACGCACCGTGAAGCAAAAAACCCGACATTCTCGTATGTCGAGCCTATGCCATGGCCGAAGGATGTCCCCAAAGTTGATGAAGTTGGTACAACCTCTGCTCCTCTGAAGTCAATTGCTTTCTTCTTCGGTCAGTTTTGCAAGGATTATACAGAGGACTTCATGCTTTGCAAGAATGAAGATCGCAACCCTGAGCACTGTCTGAAAGAGGGAAGAAGAGTAACACGCTGCGCCCAAGATTTGATTCAAAAGATTGGGGAAAAATGTGGCAGCGAGTGGGATGCTCATTGGCAATGCCTTGAGAGCAACAACCAGGTATGCATGCGCGGTTGGTACCAAGCTAACGACACAGGAATATATGCCGTGCCGAAAGCTCGAACGTCCTCTCAACAAATGTGTTCTTGAGCAACTTGTATGTACCGTCTATCTCACTGACCTCCAGAACCTTGTCAAGAAGATTCCAGGCTCTCCAGAAGGCCAGCCCCAGATTCACGAGAAGACAAACCCTGTTATTTCGCGGCTGCAGAAGTAGGCAAACATATGATAGCCAAAAACGAGTATTCACTACCACCACACATTGTTCACGGTGCTTCTACGTCTTCTTCCTCCGCTATATCGTCCAAAGAAGGCTCTCGCACCACAGGTTCGCCTGGTGTATCCTGATTTGGAGCACGAAAACCAACGTACAGTACAGTGTTATCCTCGAGTTGGCACGATGAGCAGAGGGGAGTGCCGTCGGAGGCACGATGCGTAGCAGTACTCGCGGATGCGAAAAGCGTATACGTGTCGTCCTTCTTATGGTATAGTTCCACATCATCTGGCGTTGCTTCTTCGAATGGACGATGAAGCACTTGGTCTTCCGGTTGCTTTGTGCTTGCAAGCACATGAAGCAAGTGCGCTTTCAGTTCACGCACACTCACTTCTGTTGGAACGATTTGAGCATACAGAGCCGTAGTACTGAATTTGAAAATGACTGTAACTTCATTGTCCAGCTGTGTGTGTGAGATGACGGCAACGCACCATGCTGTTAAGTGGATAGGGGGACACGTCCAAGACTGCGGTATATCAATCTTGGGGCTCCCAACTAGGAGCCAAGTAGCGTCTCAAGTGGAGATGGTAGTCGACCTAGGGAAATTCATGTATTTACACTTGTATTTGACATTTGTCTATCCAGTGACATAAAAAGGCGGTCAGGAAGACAAACTGTCCTCCGAGTCCGACAACGGGTATTGTAAGCGTTTCTTCCTAAGGTTGTCAAAATATGGTGAGCTCTTTGATAAAGTAGCAGCGCTACCAAATCCATCTCCGTCCACATAGAGACCCAAGGCGTCTTGCTTGGGAGCATGCGGCAGTACGTTGCGTCCACGAGCTTCTTCCAACATTTGCCATTTTGACGCACGTGTTCGTAATACAGGAGACACATGCCTTGCTCTCGGAGCCCTAGACTCACCATGCTCTTCACGGGGTATGCTGCTTGGGGACGCATTTGGCCTCTGCTCCTGCTCGCCGGGCCTCTCCTGTACTCGCGGTGCACGACGGAAGTTGCTTTCCCAAAACCAATCATGATCCTCGATTTTATGAACATAGTCGCCAAAGTCCTCTTCATCGTCGGACTTGGAGTTGTTGAACAGCGTCGCGCTCTTGGCTGGCGCTCGCAACACAGGTGACTTTTGTTCCAAGACAAGGCGTTGGCGATCCAACTCGACCTCCTGTCGAGCAAGTCTTTCTTCACGCTCTGCCACTTCTTCGATTTGTTTTCTCAAATTGAGCGTGGCAGTAGGCTCTGCTTCGAACTTGAGGGTGGGAGAAGGCATCTTGTCAGCATGTCGAGCGAACTGAGATGCATCCGCTGCTTTACGCAGAGCAGGTTGCGAAGCTGATGTCCGCAAAACAGGTCGAGGAGTGGAAAAGAAACTTTCTGGTGAGCTTGGCTGCGACTTGTTCTTTTTCAAGGCTTTTGGCGTGATACGCTGTATAAAAGAATGCACGCTTTCCGACTTGACACTAGAGCCTGCTCTGCGGCCTCGTCGCCATATCGGTATATGGAAGCCTGTCTTTCTGTCGTGCTCTCGCAATGCATCTGCCGTCAACTTTTTACCCCTAGGTTCCACCTGAGGATGATCACTTAGTTCAAAATGATTGTGATATACCTCGACATCACTAGGCGACAAGCTGACTCGCTCCATCGGCGGCGGCGAGTCGGGGCGCACACGGTTCATGGGAGCTTGAAGTGGTATACGGGAAGACTGCGACGACGAAATAGAGCGTGACGCTGGCGATGTCGGGAACAAATGTGATGGTGAGTTTGCTCGAGCGGTGAAGGGATCTGAACTCCGCCCCAAAGATGGCACAGGAGACGCGCGAGAGACTGTATTTGACAGGGTGGGAGATGCATGCGTCATTCTAGACGGACTGGCTCCTATCAGTGGACTCACAGCACGAGCATTAGGCGATGTGGTTCTGTTCAACGCGGGCGTTTTTGGTGCGCGTTTCCACAACTTGTGAGACAAGGGCGAGTTGACAAAAACATCATCGGGCAACGGTGAAGCGTTCTTCCATGCATGAGCCTGTGACGCACGTCGGGGAGGGGAAACAACGCGCAAGGGCTGGTACCCTTGCACTGGTGGTGGTGACCCACGAAGCACGTCTGATCCAAGGTGCGGCGACTCTGACACCACACAATGTATGGCAAGGGCATCGGCTGGGTTGTCCTTACGCTCAATTTGGTATAAATACACACTCGGTCCCCCTCGAGCATCCATGTCAGCCAGCCTCGTCCGTAGAGCCGCTAGTTCACGAAGAAGATCTTCATCCACCAATCGACGGTGAGTTCGACGGAACGTGGGGGAACCATTGTCGGGGGAGTCTGACTTGCGCGAGTAAGAATCAGACGACGATGTATCGAGGCTCATAAGCTGCATGCGCTGAGTCCAACGGTTCTTGCTGCGTTGTGCATGGTTGTCCACCACCTCACCAGGCCAGCCATGTGTTTCCCAACGGGGGATCCATACGCCCCACGCCTTGGCAACATAGGCACTGCTCACGCACAAATGCGCACATGTGGGTCTGTGAGGAGACTGCATTAGCATTCCAAGTGCTGTGATAATGCCTCGAAGTTCTGCACGCCGGCATAATGCCGCCGAACCTAACGGCGTTCGACGCGTCATGTGCGCTGGCATACTGTCCGCTTCACCAATGAATTGTGCGCTGTTATGGAATGAATCAGGTCCCCCATACAATGCATATGCTGCAGAGGTCCCATTGGCATCCGCATCTGCACCCACAAAGAATGGCTGCACAGGTCGTGTACATGCATGATCACTCAAGTGCCGACTAGCAAAATAGGCATACACGCTCTGTTGTACATCGGTCAGCTCGACGTCGTGTTCCACTTCTTCACAGGATATAAGAGAAGGCGCCAATGATTCCTCATCCACATCACGAATGGGAGGCGCCACGGCCTTTTGCTGCGGTGATGGTGTCGTGCTATTGGGCCGAGATACTCGAGGCCTCGAGCACGCATCAAAATGATTCACTGCACGCATAAAGCGTGGGTGGTTCAAATAATCTGGTGGTTTGACACGAAAGGCCTCTTCTTCGTCATCTACTTCCCGGCGCCGCGATTGGCTGGGGTGATGTATACCTGACACAGGGTCGCGTGCGTGTTTCGTACGTGAATGGGTACGCACTCGCCCTTCAGAAATTGGCGTCCCTTCTGAAGGTCTTCTCACAGCGGCAACAAAAGCATGACGGCGGTCCTCGGGTGGGCTGCGACGCTGGCCCCCCATTCACACTGCCACAGAAGCGCGAAGAAGCGCAACTCCCGCAAAGATCGCCCTGCATACATTTCCCCAACAGACCGCCTTTTGTGCACGTGATACCTGTGTCTACCGAACCCATGCTAGATGCCACCAAAGGAGAGGGCTTTTTCGTACAGGTACTCGTGAATACCGGTAGGACCTCCTTCACGACCAAAGCCGCTCTCCATTACACCACCAAAAGGCATAGTGCTAGATGAAATCATACCCGTATTGATACCAACCATGCCGACGTGCAGAGCTTCAGCCACGCGGTAGCAGCGATGCACATTCTCGCTGAAGAAGTAGCCTGCCAAGCCCACACGCACGTCGTTCGCCAGACGAAGCACTTGTTCTTCAGATTGGAATTTATAGATAGCAGCCACGGGACCAAACGTTTCTTCATCGTCAGTAGGCACGCGTTCCCCTGGTTTGACAAGCACGACGGTGGGCTCAAAAAAGAGTCCCTCGCCCTTGTCACCTCCCAAGACCACTTCAGAGCCAACCTTTTGCATTGCACGGACATGTGACTCTGCTTTGTCCTGACTAGCCTCATTCACTAGCGGTCCAATGTTGATGTTTTCGTCCAGACCGTAGCCCACGCGAAGCTTCTTGACTCTCTCGACAAACTTGGAGACAAACTCGTCGTGCACTTGTTCGTGCACGTAGATTCGGTTGGCCGAAATGCACGTTTGTCCACCACAGCGGAACTTACAAGCCACAGCATTGCTGACGGCCGCGTCCACATCCGCATCATCAAATACAATAAACGGTGCATTGCCGCCCAGTTCCATCGAAAATTTCTTGAGCGTATTGACCGACTGACCCATGAGAATCTTACCTACTCTGGTGGATCCAGTGAAGGAAAGCTTGTCGACCAATGTACTCTCGCAAAGTGCCTTGCCCATCTCCGACTCGTTTTTACCACGAGATGAGACCAACACGTTGATCACACCTTTTGGAATACCTGCTTCCTCCGCCAAATATGCCAAAGCCAATGCACTTAATGGAGCCTCGTGAGGTGCTTTGACCACTGTAGTGCAGCCAGCAGCAAGGGCAGGTGCTACTTTACGGGTAATCATGGCCAAGGGAAAGTTCCAAGGTGCAATCAGAGCAGCTACACCTACAGGCTGCCGAATCACTGTTGTGCGATTGCTAGGATTGGGAGATGGTGTTGTGTATCCCTGAATTCGAAGAGCTTCCTCCGCAAACCACTGCACGTATGAGTTGGCGTAGTTCACTTCGCCACGGGCATCCGAAATGGCTTTACCATTCTCAGCCACTATCAGTCGAGCAAAGTCTTCTGCATTCTCTTGAATCTTGGCAAAAAGAGCAAGAAGGTAATTATGACGCTCATGTGGCGTAGTCTTGGACCATGTCTGGAACGCCTCTTCAGCCGCTTTGATAGCCATCTCTGTGTCTTGACGTCCCTGGTCTACTACCTCGGCTAATACTTCATTGGTGGCCTTATTGTAGACAGGTTGTGTCTGACCATTCAATGCATTGACCCATTTGCCATCGATGTACGATTTTTCATGGACAAGCACTGGATTCGCCAGCTGACATGGTGAGTGAACCGTAACGTACGCCCAATGAACTCTTTCCACTTCTTATAATGCCCTTCGGCATGTTGGGAAAGTTCTTCCATACATTCGTACTCGTCGAAAATGCACGACAAGGAGGTGCGATGCGCCTTACAATACAGGTGATCATCTTGAGTAATGATCGAAACGCTTGCTGAGTGCCCGGACGGAGACTAGGCTGAGAACGCACGGGCCCTGACGTGAATTTACATAATCATCTACATCATCTGATAAGTATGTCCTGCTTACAAGTAGGACACAGGCGTCGCGTTCCTGTGAGCCAATCGTCTATTTCGTCTTGATGAAAGATATGACCACAGGGAAGGACACGAACACGATCCCCATCTTCAAAATTCGACAAGCAGATAGGACAATCATCTTGTACATACCAACGAGGATTGGATGCGTTAGTGATACTTATCACACCCCCACTTTGTCGGTGAGAGGCAGTATCATAAATCGTCCCTTCAGCGTCCGGAATGAATAATTCTTGCTCTGCAGAGCCCCTTGAAAACATACGTTTCATATAGAGTACCACCATATCCATCTGGTGCATGCTCCACAGTGCATAGCTCCTCGGTTGCTGGTCAGGTATTTCGCTCGGTAGCAGCCGGTCCCATGTTCCGTTCGAGTGCCATCTATAGCATGGAAGAGATTTGATCATGTATACAGAAGCACGCTCGCGAAATCTCTTCACGGCCTCTCGCGCATTTTGGAGCAAGATCGCAGAAAGGGCAAAAATGGACGGGAGAAGGAAAATCAATAAGCCTACTTCTTCCCACATTGAGCCATCCAAACTTGCATCTAGGTAGAGCCCCACACGGACGCCAGACGAAGCAAATTCCATTAGTTCCAAATAACTGCTCCGGATCACAAAGCAAGATGGGATACTAATATCTGACGCATCACCATCGGGGAACATCACGAGGGGGATGCTGGCATCTTGTTGCGATATATCGCCCCATACTCGAATATTCATAGGGTCATCTTCGTAATCTTGCTCCATGTAATCCCCCACCACCACCGCTTTGGCTCCCATACTCTGAGCGAGTCTGACTTTTTGTTCAAAGGAGCATACTCCCCGCTCCATCAAGGCTACCCAATCTGATGGTGGGTGCTTGTTTTTGGGCTTGCCTTTCACAGTTTGATCGATCGACTTTTCCCAGTGCACCTTGTTTGCCAGATGAACACCTGAAGCTTTGGGTATACATCCATAGTTATTGTTGGTCTCCAGAAACGCTTGAATGGGGATAAGTGTACCCCACAAGCCCTCGTCTTCAACGCGTCTAAGCCCGAAAGCAGCTGGCCTTGTAAAATATGACTGATGAGCACTCGGTATAAGAATCTTGTTTCCAGGCCATTCTACCCTGCGTCTCATATCGTCCGACAAATTTTCTCTCGGGGGAGCCCGAAAGTGCGATTTCCCTGCTCTAACATCTGAGTCGACTGAGGTGTACAGATCCATATCTACACCAGCATGTTCTAAAGCCAAAGCGAGCGGGACAAGTGAGAGGAATAGAGCCAGTATTGGGTTTAAATGCATACACTCCAGAAGCGTCGCTTATGATGGTCACTCGTTGTGGTGTTGATTTTGGCGTCCCAATTCAGTAGCCAAATTTTGTCGCACGACCCATGCATGATTTTTAATTTTTGAACCAGGCAACGATATTTGGCCACAGTCGGAGAGCATTAGCAAGATTCCCTACATCGAAATCCATATTGTATCTAGTGCTTAGTAGATGCTATCGCATTAGAGAGCGGCTGGGCAGTAGTAGGTGGCGCAAGCCCATCGGATCCCGGTTCACTAAGAGACGGCGCAGCATGAGGTTCTGAGTCTTTGCTGGAGATACGGGCCGTGGCAACAGACTCGTTCAAAATGTCGTGTGAGGCGATCTCACCCGAGCTGTTGGCCTGCTTCGTTGATTGAGCATCATCTTCCTGCTTCTTAGACTCTGAGGATTCATCAACGCCATTACTGTTGGAGACTTTCTTCTTGGACAACGCGGCAGAAGCTGATACCATAGGTGCATGGTCCTCTGCTTGGTTGTTCGACTCTTTCTGCTCCTTAGCATCTTTTGACTCATTCACACTGGCCAAGGCAGTACTGGATTGGTCATGGGAAGCAGCTTCCACACGAGCAGGTGGCTCCTTTCCACCCATTCCTAAGTACTCGTTCTTGATCTTCCGTTTCTCCTCATTACGAGTACGGATAATTTCTTCGCCCTCAGGCGTGTTCCATGGACCCGCATCCGACATCATACAGCCACCCTGGCACTGACATTTGCCACCAATCAGGGATGGGATATTTTCCATAGGAATCTGTTTGGCCAGCTCACCAATGTAGTTGGAGCCTAAAATTTGGATTTTCTCACGCGTCACTGGATCAAGCCAGGCCTTCACGACAGTCCAAACTGTTGTGAAGATATACGGAGCATTGATGATGTAGAAGCGACCCATAGTTTCTGGGTAATAATACTGACCGATCTTGCTGGCCTGCTGAACATAGGAAGACACCTTCCAAAATTGACCGATACCCACGTTCTTGAGATCCATAACAGTGCAGCTCGTTTCGATCAGATTTTGGTTAATGGCAGAGCACACAGGCAGACGTTCATGGAGACACTTCTCGTATTCGTACACTAGCTCCTGAATTAGACGCTCAGGAGTGGTGACATTGAAAAGCTTGTTCAAATCAAGTTTACCAAGCTGTTCAATGTACAGAGGACGCCCATCTTTGTCCGTCTTGTGATAGAACTTTGGATAGAGCTCGTTGACGGCTTCTTTTTCAGGAAAGGAAAAGTTTTCATACAACTCATCCACCTTGAATTCACAACGCCATGTCTCAGACTCAAATAGCATGCTTTTAGCGGCTTCAAAGTCCCATTTACGAGCACGCATAAATCGACACACTGGAATGTGAGCACAGTATCATACATACAATAGGCATCATCGTGACGTTCAGGTGCATAGAAGCCATGCTGCTTTAGCTTCTCGGCGTCAGTATTATTTCAGCGACCCTGAACGCACCTGGTCGCGCATCTTTGACAATTTATGCTGTTGACCAGGATCGAGGTTTCCTGGGCGACCTGGGAGGGCTTGCTGCTGGTTCGACGACATTGGCTCACTCATCTTATCCTTATTAGGAGAATGTTTCTTTAGACGGAACATACAACCAGAACAAGCCACAACCTGTCACACAGATGACCACCGGCTAGAATGTAGCGGTAGGACGGGAGGTCAATGCCCGACATTTTGAGCAAGGCAAATGTCCACACGACTAGAGCACGTGACCTAAACCCTGGTCCGAAAGCGCGATCATCTTAACGTGTGTCATTGCCGGCTAACCTGCGCGACGCGACAGGATGAATATTCGTCAAGCCACGGTATGTACTACTTGAAGCGGGGTGATATTGACAATAAGATGGATGATATGATGGGGATGCAGAACTGCAATCTGCATAATCTCCCCGAAAATTATACCATGCGTTATTGTAAGTTTGCTCAAGCTCACTCTTCCAGACTTCTACCATGCATTGACGTGGCCCCAACTTTCTTATGTGGCAGAAGACGAAAACGGGAATATTGTTGGCTACATACTAGGAAAAATGTGCGTAAAGATGTAAACATTGACAGCTTAAGGGATGAGGACCCAGAAGATGGCGTTCCGGCTGGTCACGTAACCAGTATTTCTGTGCTTCGTTCACACCGGCGTTTGGGTCTAGCGAACAAATTGATGAAACTCAGTCGTATGTTTGCACGCATCTGACTAGCAGAAACCGCGATGCGCGACGTATTTGGTGCCAATCACGTCTCTCTCCATGTGCGTGAGTCCAACCGAGCTGCCATCTCTCTATATACCCAAGCGCTAGGATTTCAAGTGCAAGGTACTGAAGCTTCTTACTACG
Source organism: Malassezia restricta (assembly GCF_003290485.1). Classification (NCBI taxonomy): domain Eukaryota; kingdom Fungi; phylum Basidiomycota; class Malasseziomycetes; order Malasseziales; family Malasseziaceae; genus Malassezia; species Malassezia restricta. The sequence goes on from NC_040200.1 coordinate 45,968, forward strand.
CTGATGGCGAGAATGCTCTTTCGATGCGCCTCCTACTCAAGTAGTATATCCTCTACGACATACTGCTCAATAGACTCTTTGCATATGTACATGATTCTACGGAACATGTCCATTCGGGATCATAGAGCTTAAACTGGATTTGTGAAAAGGAGAGTATGCAAGTATCACTGAGCATAAAACATCTTTATAAATCCATGAGCACATCCGAATTACAGCAAGCGGCGCTTGCTGTCATATTCCCAATAGTCACGATCCCAATCATTAGCATTTGCTTTGAACAGATAGTGACAGCCGAAGAAACCAATAATCAAAACAGCAGCAATTCCAGCAATGATACCCCAAGCAGCATTACGATAATGCGGACCTTCCCAATCGTAAGGATTACTCCCTTTCGATGGAGGCGGACGGGGATGGGGTCGGTGGTGATGTGAGCGATGCGGCCGCAAAGAGGAAATGGGCGGCGCATCTCGGCCCTGCATGAAAACAAAGTCTGTAGTTTCAGTAGCCGCAATCATCTCATAGTCTTGATGAGAGACTCCCGCGATATAGGCGAGAGTGTGGGTTTTCGGAAAACCGCCAGGCAGTTCACACAGCATTTTCATGAAATAAGAACCCCTTTGGAGGTGGCTATAGCCCTGATATTGTGCCGCGCATTGTGTATTTCCCTGTCCATTATCCAGCAGACCCAGAGAATAGCCCACATTTCTCTTTAAAAACCGGTTCCTAATAAGGTCTGGATTACCACTGTCTTTCACATACTTTGGCATAGCATCCGCATCCCCAATACCAAAAGGCCAAGCGTCAATCTTGTCCTCACAGGACTCTCCGTCCAAGTTCGAGGGATTGTTATTCGGGCGATCGCTTGTTATCCAAGCCCATGAACCAGGATTACCAATCCAAAATCTGAGAGCACGGTCATACCATTTAGGGTTTTTGACGACTGCATACCGTTGTACAGCTTGAGCACCCATAGAGTGCCCCGCAAAGACAATTTGATTAAGGTTTGGGAATGTCTTGATGAAATGTTGAGCCATTAAATCTAGAACACGATAAGATGTCACACTGTGGGACATTTCAGGACCATGCGAGGCACCACCGTTGGCCCAGTGGGAATTTTTGAAGTATAAGTAGTTTTCTTTAACGGCACCTGCTTCCTTGTCATTTTGGTTCAAAAATACCGGCGCGGCAAGAATAGCCTCATCCTTCGGTAGCGTTCGGTTGTGAATCAAGAACTCCCGAGCATTAAAATGCAAATTCACATAATTCCATGCATCCCTGGGTTTACCAGGAAGAGTAATGATTACACGTTTGACTTGATCACGATCATAGGTGTTAGGATGAGAGACATAAAACGGCTGAACAATGGGGTTTCCAGCAGGCGACTTTTCATCCGTGACATTCAAAGACGTGTCATCCAAGAGAAAAGCTGGGGAATTTGGGGCGACGGACATTTGTTCCACCTTGCAATCGAGCGTGGAAGGTAAACCCTTCCATGCTAAGTCACCATTAACTTGGGCAGGGTCGACATTTGGCGTCGGATTTGTAGGGAAACCATTGTACCAGCCAACTTGAGGGACGTCACCGCCATATTGGGTGTCTATCTGCCCCAAGCTTGCTTTAGCCCATGTTCCCTCAGTCGGCTGATTGAGATTTGGTGTGTTAAGAACATCATTGATGACACTCCGAAGAGCATTCGTGTCATGATTTTTGGATGCTTCAAAAGCTCGTTCGGCGTACTCACTCATTATGTTTTGGTTGCCTTGCACATCACCATCATAAGCGTATTGACGCTTGTAAAATTCCTTCTTTTCAAGATGGCGACGAACCATGACATGATCATTCGCTTTTGAGCCAGAAATAAGGAAGAACAAAAACAGGCATGCCTGTAAGGCAATAATACCCCTTAACAAATGACCCAACGTCATGAGCGCGTCACTCTTAATCGCTCCTAACAAACTAGGGTTTCCGTGGTGCGGAGTCTACCTGGCGCTCTTCGTGTATCACAAGTAAGCACGGCGTAATGCACATAATTATTCAGCAAGGTTAAGTAGACTGAGAATGGACCTTGCGTAAACATGCGGGATGTCGCAACTCGAATTCGTATTGGTGGATACTATATGGCACAAAGGGCTCTTGCGTCCTACATCCCGTTTCATTCGCACATATGGATTGGCATGGTCACAAAATGAAATAGAGCTGCATAGGAATGCAGAGTCCTTGGTATGTTAATACGTAGAGAGGCTCTATGGGGCACGGAAGCTCGCATACCTGATGAACCTGGGGTATCGGCCTTGGCGGCGTTAAATGCGACAAGGTTATGTGGCAGAACATTGGAGTTCGGAGTCCTGCTATTATGATCTGCTGACATAGGTCTATCGACCTGCTCAAGAGTCATCGTAGCCATTCTCAACATGATGCAACGGAGACATAGTTCATGGAAACCTGTTAGACATGGATACATCCTATATAATGCCGTTTAGTAGATTAAATGTATCGGAATATTTTGACATACATAGCAATACTTATGTCGAGGAGGAACCGATGGTTTGTACGAGCGGCTAAATCGAATAGGGCCTTTGATGCTTTTTAATTAGTTTTCAACGTATACGGCCTTCTTCACTGCCATTCTTCTCCATTCAGGGGTATTGTGCGCCGAAGAATGGCGAGGCACGTTTGTGTGCCAACCCCCGATATAGAAGCCGGGCTTCCCTATGTCAGTCTTCATGGAGAAAAATTTGGTACGACGATTCCCATTCTTATAGCTCCTCGCCACGTCGTTCCCGTGGTCAGTACATATGAAACAAAATGCTTTTCATATAGGATACACCTACTTACGAGACTAACGGCTACGTGATGTGCCAAGGCCGCGCTTACCGGTGTAAAGCCACTTGGGCTTGCTCGCCTGGATACGACGGTCAGACTCACCGGCACGAGCCTCGCGATTACGATCACGAATAGCCATACTGTGCAGCTCGCGAGCCTTATGTTCTTGGGCCTTGCTTCGAAGGCCCTCAGCCTGACGATTGCGGGCGGGAATACGAGCTGCACCTGCACGGGCAGAAATAGCACCACCCGACTTGTTCGTTGTAGCAGTGGTTGAAGTTTTGCCGCGCGTAAGTGATACGCCTTGTTTTGTCGGGGCAGCGCGAATCTTTTTGCGTGAAGATGCAGGCTCTGGTGTATCATCGACGGACATCGTCTCATCATTTTCTGCTTCACCATCGTCATCTTCATCCATGCTGGCGTCTTCATTTTGTGTTTCACGTGTTTTGCGCTTTCCGATGAGACCCTTGGCCTTAGCAAGAATCTCTGCGCGCATTTCTATATTGCTGGGATCAATGCCAGAAGCGCGCATATTTTCGGTCATCTGAGACAAGGAGCGGTGCTGCAGCTTGCGAGGTATCTGGGGACGAGTCTGCAGGGCCTTCTTAGCCTGTGCTAAAGACTTGGCCTTGTCCTTGCGCTGCTGGATAGCTTGGGCAACCTTACGAATTTCAGCATCCTCATCGTCGAGTTCTTCATCACTTTCCTCGTAAAAGCCGTCAGCCTCCAACTTTTCTTCTTCGCGTTCGAGCTTCTCGAGCGAAGTGAGAATATCTGGATCAATGAAGTCGGCCACATTCTTGCCTTCGTAGATTTCAGGAATCTTATCATATTTCCATTCATCGTTAGCCAGAATGTAATTCTTCTTCATGTCAATGTTGTGCACACCAGCGCCACCGTGCCTCTCCTGAATATCACGCTCAGTGATGCGGCGTTCAGGATCTTCAGGGTCGTACTTCTTCCTTGATCCATCACGGACAGACTCTGGAATATAAGGAGCACGCTCAATATCGTCGCGTTTGAGAGGTGTTGCCACATGAAGACGATTCAGGATCGAGTCCGCTTTAGGGCCACGAATCTTGGTATCTACGCGGGACGAAAGCAATGCATCACAGGCCTGCTGCTTCAAGTCCATGATACCGTGGTCAGTAAAAGTGCTGATCTCGATCATCTTTATTTTGCCATGAGACTCTTCAATCACACTGCGCACCATATTTGCCTTGTCTTCGTCTAGATCTTCTAGTTTGGCAGCATCAATCTTGTTTATCACGAGAAAAGTAGGCTTGTTGTTAAACAGCGGTTTAATACTGTTGAAAAGGAGTACCTGGGCTTCGACAGAATAGCCACATTGCTCAGATAGGTCCATGAAGTATAAGACGGCAGAACGAAGATGGGCTAGCGCTGTGATGGCTTGCATTTCGATCGTGTTCATTTCCTCCAGTGGGTGATCAAGAATACCGGGCGTATCGATTACTTGCCAACGCAGGTACTTATAGTCCATATGACCAACGAAGAGCGACTTGGTCGTAAAAGCGTATGGCTGAACGTCGACATCTGCGCGAGTCACCTTGTTCAAGAAACTCGACTTGCCCACATTAGGATAACCGCAGACAACTAGCGTGCGCGTGTTAGGATCAATCGCAGGCAGACGCGAAATATGCTGTCGGACTTGTTCTAGGTAGGCAAGTGGGTCCTTGTTTCGGCGCATGATCGTAGCCATTCGTCCCAGTGCAGCTCGTTTCAGCTGCTTGCAGCGAAAAAGACTGTCGCCGAATTTTATAAGCCGCACATAGTCTTTGGCTACCTGCTCAATGAGGTGCCTTGCAGTATTGATTTGGCCCAAAGCCAACTTATAGTGATTCTTATCATACAAGACACTAGATGTTAGTCATTAACAATACATACTTCATCAATGACGAAGTGAAGGGGTGCATATTCTAGCTATTAGCACAATAAGAATGTAACATACCTCTAGTACAGGAAACTCTGTCAAAATGGCCTGGAGCTTTTCCGTAAATGCATCCTTCGTAAACATAACTTTTCGCATGTAAAATGCGCGGATACGGGTGATTTTATATCCTGGGTGAATCACAGTAGGAGTTTTCCTTTGAGTCTTGGACAGAACGATGTCCAAGAAATCATTGGCGGTTGGCACAGGCGCAATAGACGCCTTCAACGTCGCCGACATGAGGCTAAATCGATGATGCCGTTGGAGGTATTGAGATTGATACTGGCGTGCTGCAGAAAAAAAATTGTCGTCAGATTATCTAATCACTTTTTTCCTTAACAGCTTGGACCTATGGATTCTGCGCCCATGATTTTTTGAAGCCATCGGTCGATATGATTGGACTGTCTTTGATTTCTTGGAGGGTGGTTGGGTGGTTTGTCCAAGGAACCGCGAAAATGCCCACTGCCGAGCAACGACGTTCTTGCAAACCTCAACGCAACAAGTCGACTGCATTATCAGCACGAATTGTTGTTAGCAAATAAGTGGTGTCAACCTAAGCTCCGCTGAAGGTGTCTATCTGTGTGCTGAGCAGACATACCGCGTTATTTGCATCCCATTATCAGAACTTTAGTGCTTAGACGACATCGTCTTCGCTCTTCGGACGAGTGTCTCTCGCTGCACGTCGTGAGACCTGGAATCATGCAGTATCGGTATTCTAACTTTTTTAGGTTCAAACAAACTCACAAGAATACCTCACTCGCATTTATACCTGCTTCATTCTCGAACAAGAGTCATATTTCTTTCATTCCTTATCAAGTCTCTGAGCTGGAGCACCTGTTATTTACACTTTGAAACCAGACTGACTTATTATTCTGCCAAAGAGTACTTGAAAGTATGTTCGAAGCTTTTTGTCTAACAGATGCACAGAATACTCTTATACTGCAACTATGGCCACAAATTCTGCAGTATCTACTTTGGCGGCGTCGCCACCAAATCCAGACATGATTTCTCAACGACCGCGTGACTCTGCTCTCGTGAGCCGTGAATCAACAGGATATTCATCAGCTAATGAAAATGATGATGATAAGAATAGCGACCTCGGGGAAGTCGTTTCTACTGACGATTATAATGCTCGAACACAGTCCAGCGCTGCATCGTCGCAGGCTACAGAGTCTGACGACTCTGATATGGCGAGAAAAATTGAGGCAGCCCGGGAAGACGAATCACTTATCGGGTCTGATGACTCTGGTGATGATACCTATCTTTTTAACGAGGAGCAGTACATGATTGAAGATGAAACCAAGCGGCAGAATAACACTGTTCGGAAAGATGTCAGCAAGAACCCATCGGCACAGCCTGACGTTTTTGAGAACGAAGACGACTTTTGGGATTCATTTGCTAGAACCGACGGCTGGACTGATGATGATGACATCGTGACGAATGAATTGTTCAAGCCACAACGTGGGTTCGCATCTACACCGGAGCCTCTTTTCTCCGACTTTTATGGTTCATCTGATGAGACGGATCGACCTGGTTCTAATGAGGATGGCGATGACGAGGATGCTCTCACGACGGATGAAGATATTACATCGCTGGACGATGGGAGCTCCACTATCAGTGACGTGGAATCACTCTCGGTACCCCTGATTGCCCATGTGGGAACGGCTCAAGATATGGATGGACATGGTTCTCAGCAAGATATGACAAATAAGGAGGAATTGGGCGAAAAAGCTCTGAAAAATGCCATCCCCCTCCTGGTCATTGAGGATCTGGACGGTCGTCTTATCTATGCACGCGCAGGAGATGGCGAAGCTGTATTCGGATCGGATGGTGAATTCGAGTTCGAAGGCGAGAGTGACGAGCAAAGCTCTGATGATGATATGGTTCATGGTGACTCGCCTAAGGTAGGCATTCGTTCGCATGCACACGAACCGCCGGCATCAGAGTTTGATGCTTCTGGCGCTGATGATGGTGATACCACAGATGAACTGCCCGACTCCGACATGCCATACCCGAGGCTTCTTGTGGGTTCTATTGCTCCTCGCGGGGGACGTAATGCTCGTCGTGCCCGCGAAATTGCTGCTCGCTCGCGACACTCCTCGCCTCGCGTGTCGTCTCCAGCACCAAGATCTTCAGCAGTCTGTACAACACCACTTCGAAATGGGCCTAGCTCTTTGTCAAATGCATTATCTTTGCATAATGAATCCAATGATCAAGGTGTCGATCCATCGCAAACATCAGAAGACGAGGGCTCAAGCGAAAAAACAGCAGATCATGCGTCGCCTTCCAAAGAATCTCAACTCTCCTTATCCGAGCCGCCCAAGCCAGTCATGGGTCAATTCATGCCGGCCTACTCCAAGTCTATACATCGCGCTGTGATTGATGGCTCACATCGTACTCCTTCCCCGTTTAGCACCTTGCATAATATGCAACGAGGTCTTCGCCAGAAAAGATCTCGTCAGCATCCGAATCGTGAATTTCTAGATCATGCACAGAACAATGGTCCTCTGTTCTTGAGGAAGCGCAAGCACCGCGATATATCTGATTCAAGCGTATTTAAGGGTGTTCAGCCTTGTCTCGAGCAATCCAATGATGGACTTGACTCTTCGCCTGAGGCTCAGCCCCAATGCCCCACCGATATCATGGACATCGGTGATGTACTCGATGAGGGGCTGCTTTATCCAGGCTCTAGCGATGACTCCAGCATTGATGATTCCACATCCAAAGCGCGACACGAACCCCGTCGGTCGAAATCTTCACAGAATGGAACGTACGATCGAGCTATCGCCCGGTGGACTCGGATTCCTATGGGTGCATTTCGGAGCGCACAAGAGAATGGTACACCTTCTAGTGTACCGCCCATATCAAATGCATACTTGACTCATCAACGCCCTGGTGGCACATTTTTATTAACGCAAGCGCTGAGGGATCCAAGGCAAGCACTGGGTAGTTCACGCTCCCCTGCAAACGGTATTTCACATTTCGGGCGGACGCCCTTCCGGCGTAGTGTGAGTATGCTTGATGATCCAGGCAGCCCATCGGCGTCGCCCCTTCATCGAACACTAGCCGACCATGTCATATCTGATCCCGCAAATCGGCCAGACAAAGGTCGTCATGAAAAGCACCGTCTCCAACGACTGAGTAATAAGTTTGGTGAGCACGCGGTTGTTGGTGGAAAGTTCCTTATTTCTCCAGTATTAAGACCTGTCAAGCACCGTGAACGAAACACATCATCGAACAATGTTGATGCCACAAGTCCTATTTCTGCTTTGGGGGACATTGCTCCGTCTGATCATGGCTATCATACTAGTGGCACACCTAGAAAAGTGACCAAGCGTGAAAAGCGCGAGCGTATGGCCCGCCGTGAAGCTTCCAAGCGGCACGACACCGCGTCTCCACAACCGCATGACTCAGCGCTACATATGGCGTAGCGTGTCCAGATGTAGCGGTTCCCCCGTACAGTATGTAAGAAGATTTAACCCCGCGCTTTCAGCATTCAGGATATAGTGAGATGCTCCCGCCTGCCATAAGGGCATCCGTCCTGCTCGTGCAGTGCGGACGGGAGCACTGCGAGCACAGCCTTCATGTGAGCTCGGGCGCCTGTCGACTTGACCTCATGCTTATAGTGACTTGTTGCATGATTTTACTTGAACCAATTACACGCATTCAACATCAACTTTCCTTGATGGGCAAGTTTTTGGGGCTTGGGTTGATCATGTTATTTTCCATTACGCCCGTTCGAGGAACGTAGTCGCGGTGCCCAATTCTGTGATTAATAATGTCGCGCTTGCGAATCAGCTAATGATTTCGACTGGTGCGAGCAGACTGGCTTTCTACGCGTTTCACAGACCTTTGCTTACCTGGGCATTGCATGAAAAATTCTGCCTAGCACCGTAATGTAGGCCTGAACTAGGGCTCATGAATGCTGCGCTCGAGGTGAATGTGTGGAGTAGGCGTGATATGTGCACAATGTCTTTTTCGGAAGACCCTTCGCGGACAGCTGGCCGTGGATTGAACCACCGTGACATAAGGATTCCTGGTAGGGACCGATATTTACATTAAGATACGAGGTATTCTTTTAATTCTCGTGCCCAAAATACGTCGCGCTTTTCTAGGCGATTTGCCCAAGTAATTCAAAGGTATAAGCGTTGTTAAATCGTGATCATACCCTGCGAAAAGTCTGAGCCATTCTAAATGGAGACGGGGGCATTGTATGACTCCAATATTGACCCTGTAGTAAAACGATATCAAGAAAACCCGCATCATGATGTGCAGATTACTCCTTTTAGTTCACAACAGGGGCAAGGCGCAAGCGGCATCGACTCGGTGACCACATCTGATGACCAGCACATCGGCAAGGATAAGGAGACACAGATCACAGACAATGCCAATTACCCAAAAAAACGCAGGTACTCTACCAAAGAACCTAGGTTCAGCATCAACGTTGATGGTAAGCGACGGTACCCATGTCTCTTTCCTGATTGCGATAAAACTTTTTCAACAAGTGGCCATCTATCGAGGCACAATCGGATTCATACGGGAGAAAAACCTTACAACTGTACCTATCCTGGCTGTGATGCACATTTTTCCCGTTACGACAATAGCTTACAACACTACCGGACTCACTTTTTCTCAGCTACGAGCAAGAAAGGTCACAGAAAGAGCAAGGAATTGTCTCATGTCAGCTTAAGCAATGACAATCGAGAAAACATGGAATACACGCGCGTCACTGATCCTACGACATCGAGAGAAGATAGTTGTGACAAAGTGTTGGTCTCTCAAACGCCTCTGTCAGGGCGTAATGGGAAAGCTGCATCTCAGATCTCACTTGGTCACAATGCTCGAGATTCACTGAAAGCATCCGTATGCAGCCATCATATGCAAGACGAATCGTCAAAAAAGTATGCCGCAATGTCGAATGCTGTCAACTCATCTGAGAAATTCAATGGTGATGCGTCCCAAGAATGTTTGAGCGATAGATTTTCTGATGCTCCCCCAAGAGTCGTCAGCTCACCAAACAAAATGTCATCACCGGATGCAATAAGCTCGGTTCCAAACATTAACGACCGGACACCAATCCTCGGACCAGGTGCCCTAAAAAATCAGGCAACTGTCCATCCTCCGCAGAAGTGGAACAAACGCACATCACATCATCATGATTCATGTATCAATGACTTCGATTCAGCATCTTCAAATTCCGAATCAATTCCTCATCTCAATCAGCCTCTACATTCTTTGACATCAACCACTTATATTCAAGATCCATTGTACACCCCAAAGTCAATTGACACTTTTTCTTCCGCGAGTTTCCCCGACCAGCGAATCAATCCTGTATATTCTCGCAAGCGCAAGAATGCATCATCGCTACTATCACTTGATCTTTCGCGGTGTGACAGTGCTTACTCGCTGTGTAAATATTCATTGTCGTCCGGTACATCATCTCTTACATCAAGCGCATCGACTCGTAGCCAACCAGCGTCTTCAACCATGGTATCAGAAATGGGGTACATTTCACCAGAACCGACTTATATTGTACATGATCAAGCGAAAGACGGAGTAAAAAATGCAAGATAACATCCTGTGCTGCGCCCTTTGCTTTTGTCATGTAAGGGGTCGTGACTACTCTTTCTCACGCATTACCGTATTATCATTCTTCTCTAGCACCTCTTAATAATGACATCATGATATGCTAATATGTAACTGCATGTAGTATCCTACATAGATCAACAATATTCGGTTGATCCTAAATTCAAGACACCTGTGGCGTTATTGAACCACGCCACGGGGCCACGCCATTTATCTTGCCCTTTACTAAACCCTTTCCCCGGAGACTTGTGACAGGGCGTCCTGATTTGACGGCTGCAGTTCTCGTGAAAGAGGGAGATTCGCTAACGCGTGAAAGTGGCTCGCTCGTATTGCCAACTCTCTACCATGTCAGTCGCTCCTACACTGGGTGTGTACAAGCTCCCTACTATAGACAATGAGCCAATGCGAAATTACGAACCGAACTCTAAGGACCGTCAGGAGCTCCAAAAAGCTGTGGATGAGCTGCTTGCCTGCAATCCTTTCGAGATTCCGGTTATCATTGATGGCCAAGAATTCAGGAGCGGAAAGCTAGCGAAGCAGGTAAACCCTGGTGATCACGCGCGGGTTGTATGCTACTACCACGAAGCTGATGAGCGCATGGTAAGCATCGCCATTGAGGGTGCGTTGAAGGCCAAGAAGCAATGGATGAACATGCCTTGGAGTGAACGCGCAGCTATCAGCATGAAGGCGGCTGACCTTATTGCTCACAAGTACCGCTACCAGCTCTTAGCTGCAACAATGGTAGGTCAAGGCAAGAATGTCTGGCAAGCTGAGATCGATGCTGGAGCAGAGATCTGTGACTTCCTGCGCTTTGGCGTCAAGTACGTGGATGACATGTACCAAATCCAGCCTCCTCGTAACTCTCCCGGCGTTTGGAACCGGACAGAATACCGACCGCTTGAAGGATTCGTTCTTGCGATCTCCCCTTTCAATTTTACCGCCATTGCTGGTAACCTGGTGATGACTCCTGCCATGGTAGGCAATGTGGTGGTGTGGAAGCCCTCGCCTATGGCCATCTACTCGAACTACCTGGTGTACAAAATTTTAGAAGAAGCTGGTGTACCGCCTGGTGTGATCCAATTTGTTCCTGGGCCAGCTGAGCCTATTGCCAAAGCGGCGATGGACCACCGCGACTTTGGTGGCCTACATTTCACAGGCTCGACGTTTGTCTTCAAGGCTCTGTGGAAGCAAATATCGTCAAATCTGGATGTGTACCGTGGGTACCCACGTATCGTCGGTGAGACCGGTGGTAAGAACTTCCACTTCGTACACAAGTCCGCTAATCAAGATGTGGTGGTCACTCAGTGCATTCGTGCCGCATTCGAGTACCAGGGTCAGAAATGCAGTGCTCTCTCTCGCTTGTATGTGCCAAAGTCAATGTGGCAAGGAGGCTTAAAGGAAAAGCTTATCGAGCGTACCATGTCATTGAATGTAGGCCCCGTGCAGGACTTCAAGAACTTCGTCGGTCCCGTGATTGCCAAGCACTCGTTCGACAAGATTATGGGCTTGATTGAGGAGGCCAAGGCGGAGGGCGGCAAAGTGCTTGTTGGTGGCTACGGCGATGACACTAAGGGTTACTACGTGCAGCCAACCATTATTGAGACGCATGATCCTCGCTCAGTGACGATGGTCAAGGAAATCTTCGGTCCAGTGATCACAGTGTTCGCTTACCCAGACGACGAGGTCGATGAAACATGCGCTTTGGTGGATTCGACGACGGAATATGCACTGACTGGCTCGATCTTCGCCTCCGAGCGCAATGCCCTTCTTCACATTAGCAACCTCCTGCGTAATGCGTCTGGCATGATGTACTACAATGACAAGTGCACTGGCGCTGTGGTAGGCCAGCAGCCTTTTGGTGGTGGCCGCGCCTCAGGCACGAACGACAAGGCTGGCAGTATGAACATTTTCTTCCGATTTGTCTCACCGCGCACAATCAAAGAGTCTATGCTCGACCCTGCCACACATCTGTACCCATCGAATATGTGAATGATGAGAGAGATCTCGATTCATTAGCTAATAAACTTATTGCATATACGTTAATCATCAGCTGGCGGTGCCCCCTCGTCCAAGAATCGGATCAACTTGACGCGGATTTCTGTCGTCTCATCACCACGTAGTACATCTGTCACAAATGTACATTCTGCTTGGATCTGTACCATCTCTAGTGCACCACGTAACACACCCGTCAAAACGTTAGAGTACCAAAGACCACCTTGTAGCGCGTCTTCAGGCAGCGCCACAAACTCGGCCAGGGGGTTTTCGGCGAATTGCAAAGTAAACTCTTGCGGCGCAGCGCGAGTTTCCGGAGCGACAGCTGATTCTGTGGATACTTTTGATTTGGGCATTGATGCTTCCGTGTAGGATGGAGATGCAGCTGAGCTCACATTTTGGAAAGACACCGCAGGCGTGATGTTCAGAAACATTTTAAACCCGACTTTGCTTATCACCTCAGCCATTTCACGCACATCCGTGCATCGAGGGAGATTCGAGCGCGCTAAAAAGTCTTCGATGAGTCTCGTCCCAATATTGTAGCCCCTGGCTGTTAGGCCGTGCACACATACATTTTTTCCAGCTGCACATTGACCTGCGCATAATCCTCGTAGTCCTTCACTAATTGGACCACCAAGGCACCATACGAAAGAGAAAAAAGCTCACTATTCTACGAGTAAGTGAAGTGCACCACATACCACTTTGCTTGGATTTTGGCGCCAGAGCTCTTCGCCCAGAGATTTGTACTGCCGTGTCGACATGGTATGGGCGTCCGTGGGGCAGGCCGGCTGACAGGTGCTCCTTTCACTCAAGATGTTATGTAATACGCTTCAAGCCTAGTAGGCCGATTATATGAAATTGCCGCACAATGGACCCACAGGCTCTGCGACTGAACTCTTGCGTGACAGTAAAGCTGGTTTCGCTAAAGAGCGTCAGCAGCGTTATCGTCAAGCCTCATACTCTGTGGTTGTGCTACCATAAGCTACATCATTCTTTGGCTGATTCCATAGTACAACTTTTAAATCTTATACAGTCTGGAGATCTTCCCTGCTGTATCCCTCACCATGCAAGGTCTTAGACGTAGCCGCTTTCTTCTTGGTCAGAAACACTCCATCATGCCCTCTGCATGTGGCATGCTCGCGCCAAGCCTGCCCCCAGCTCATCTTATCAAGTGGAGGTAGCACTGAGATTTTTCGGCGAGTGGACTTTCGATCAACACGTATTCGGGTCATGATTTGTTGCTACTTTGAGTCGTACGGGGGATGATCTGCAGGGCTGAAATGTATGAAACTCTACCCAAGATTCTAGACAGGATGCAAGCGATGAGGCCCACCATACTATCCTAGCTACCTACATTGTTGATTTTTGAGGCTGGACCTCAATTCCTGCTCACAACATCGCTGGTCGTGACCAATTCCGCGACGAATTGGACGTGACACGGATCCTGTACCGCGAATACTTCTAGACACTTTGAAGAATTCAAAGTGCCAGTTTTTTTTTTCGCGACTCGCTATGCACCGTGAAACACTCTCTCGGAAGTTTCAAGTGCTAGCAGCTACGATTTCATTCTTGTTCGTGCTTGTGCACCATAATTATGTGTTTGCAGATGTTCGCGTGGATCTTGAGCTGGCTGATCAGCTTCCACCTCTTGCCCATGCAGACAACAAGTATCATTGGCAATTCTCATCAGAAACATTTAATACGGATGAGACTGGCGATCTAACGTATGAGATCAAAGGTCTCCCGGGCTGGGCCCATTTCGATGCAGAAGAGCGCAGAATCACAGGAAATCCTTCTCTTCAGGGCAAAAAAGACGCTGTCAATGATGTGACTGTCACGGCTCGTGATAGTGACTCTGAAGTATCTTCAACATTTCAACTGACTACTATTTCAGCACCCCCACCCAAATTAAGTGTCCCTTTGCAGGAACAGCTTCCCCAGGCAGCATCGATGGGCTCAGGAAACATGTTAGCCAATAAAGTCCTCCATATGCCATTGGGGTGGTCGTTCAGTATTGGATTCTTGGGAGACACGTACTTGTTACCTGATAACGATCGTGTGTATTATTCGTCACGTCTCGTGGGTGGCAAGCCACTACCTGACTGGCTCAGGTTCAGTCCCGATGAGATTACTTTTTCAGGTATAGCGCCCACCGAGGCTGGCAAGAATGGTACATTGTTCGATATCGAGTTGATTGCCTCTAATCGCAAGAATGCAGGTGGGCCGTCCAGTACATTTTCCCTTTTGCTGGGTCAAGGTTTTGTGACACTAAACAACACCGCAGCAGCATTGCCATTGGGTAACCTTACTGAAGGTGAAGCATTTCAGTACCATATTTCTCCAAACTTATTTCTGCTCGACGGATTCTCACAAAGTCCGCAAGATTTCAAGTTTAAGCTAGATGCTCACGCGCCCAAATGGCTTAGGCTGGATCAAGATTCGCATAATTTAATCGGAAAGGCGCCTGTGTTGAAGGATCATACCCAGGCACAGCAGACTTCATTTCAGCTGCATGTGTCACATCCTAAGGCGTTCGACACTGATGTCAATGTTACATTAGACGTGTTCCCTTCTCCATTTAAACAGCAAGTTCTCCCAAATGTGACTGTACAGACTGGAAAGGACTTTCAAATTTCACTTGAGAAGTACATGAATGATCCCAAGTCGGGCGTGAACGTCACCTTTGAATCGAGCATGCTTCGTCGATCGATGCACTTTTATCGCTCTCAGCTCAGGCACAAACTATTGCGACGCGCCTCTCCCAGCTGGATCCATTATGATGAAAAATCGTACTCACTTGTGGGTCAAGCGCCTGATCAAGAGAAAAACGTCACTGTGCATGTGTCAGCTACGAGCCCAGTGAAAGATGCTCCCGTATCGCCCGTTTCAAAGACATTCCAGCTGTCAGTTCTTAACACGACGCATGTTACTCCTACAGAGCCAGGTCAACATCATTCCGGCCTTTCAGGGGGAGAAAAAGGTGCCATTGCTGGCTCGATTCTGGGTGCGGCGTTGTTAGCTTTGCTAGGAGCGAGTGGATATTGGGCTTGGAAACGCTCTGAGAACAAAGAATTGGACTCAAAGACGCCGGCGTCGACTTTAGGGAATGATACAAGCATGTTTGAGATGCCATCGGCCAATGAAGCTCATCTCTCATCGCAGCCTACAAATCTAGCTGGTTTGGGCGCAGATGCTCACATGCCCAGCGTCCCAGAGGCAGCCAGTATGTCAGGGGTTGCTGGGGGAGGAATGGCTACTGGTGCCTTTGCTGGCGCAGCTGGTGTCGGTGCAGCTCCTTTTCATTCGCCGCACACCGCTGAGACGGCTCACATATTGCCTACGGAACAGCCGTACGCATCCACACAGGAATCCGAAGTGGCATCGTCGAGACAAGACTCATCACCCACATCCGGGCATCGAGGCGTCACTCAGGAGTTACCGTATCAGGAACCCGAATGGCAACGCGAGGATGATTCCATCGTTGTCACGCCATTCCTTGCCCAATCGACGTGGCAGCCACCCTCCTTTACTCAAATTTGGGCAACTTCGTCCAAAGAGCAGAGAAACATGGACTCTTTTGCTTACCCAGAAGAAGAGACGTCGCCATCACCCGGGCCTATTCGTCAGCCTTCGATGTCTAGCATGCCACGGGGTCCCACTTCTACCACGCTACGGACAGGCAGACGCGAAGCAAGCCATACCTCTATGCAACCACCACGGGATGCGTCACTGTCTCAAGCTTTGATTCAGTATAAATCTACTTCGAACAACGCACCACTAATGGAAGAAAAAGACTCTGTCGACACTGCTAGATCCGGATCATCCCCCCCTGCCTTGTCATCACACGCTCGGGATGCCTCTTTTGGATCAGATCCCGATACCCATACGAATCTCAAGCCCATGGATATCCCAGCATCGATCAGTAAGCAGTCTCAAGAGAGTTGGGAAGAGAACCTGTGGTATGACAAACCCACACCACCGTCTAAGCGAACGTCAGCTGCCTCGGCCAGGACGCAGGGCTCACAAGTCCCTGACAAAGAAGTAGGTGCTGGTCATGTCTCCACGGGGCCCTCAGAACCTTTGAAGACCGCAGAGCGTGCACATACCATCAAGCGCGCCAAATCTACCACATCGAGCACAAAGTCGCCAACCACGTCACCCCCCCTGGATTCATCCGCATGGGAAAGTGCTCCGCAACTGGCACCTATTGCGACATCGGTTGTGCGCTCGCCTATCGTTCCAGGGCTGGGCGACCCGCCTCAGCTCTCTGTCCCTCTAAGAGTCGGTCAAATGTCGCCACTCGATACATTTTCCGAACTCCCAACACAGCCTATGCAGGTGCGTGAGACAAAGCATGTTCCCTCCTACACGCCACACCTCGAAGCTGGTGCCTTTGATCGACGGAGTCTAACTTTGGAGCCCGAGCAACTTGAGTCGGCTGGCATCTATGATGACGCGGATGAACCAGTGCTGGATCCATTCGCGGATTATGACCAATACCCTGACGGCACGATACTATTCCAAGGCAGGCCATCTACTTCACCTGTGGCAGAGACAGAGTCCACTGACCATCTGCACGACTACCTCACGACAGAAGGCGGCATGTACTCGATCATGGAAGATGATGAAAGCGCTGTGGATGAAGGGGCTGCCGAAGCGGTCGCGGATTGGAGCCAGCCACCACGATCTAGCACGTTGGCTTCGCTCCATATGGCTCGTGCTCGCTCGGTTACCTTCACACCTGCCAAACCCCCGCGTCTGCAATTAGCGAGCTGCCGACCCGGGCAACTAGTCTCACTGCCTCTTCTTACATCGGACGCATCTTTCCCTCGCCACTTGGCCGATGCCATTCATGAGGCTTCTTCACCTGCCCAGTATACTGTACAATTGTACGCGCCTACGCGTCCTGATCTTCACGGCACATGGCCGTCATGGCTCGAGTGGCTCGAGTGGGAAGCCGCGTCGCAGGAACTGACAGGTACTGTTCCTGAAAGCTGGCCTAGTGAGCTGCGGCTGCCTCTTCAACTCCCCATTCATATTTTGTTGTCGAACGGTGCCCAGATTCTTGCGGAAAGCGGCGTGTCGAGGCGCAACATGCCTGAGCCAGGCTCGCCCTTCCTAGTGGCTCGAATTCTCTTGACCATTTTACCTGCTGCTGAAGCCAACAGTCCCCGACCTGTGTCTTGATTGCATGTATTCATATTGTATTTCCATGGTTTCTATAGTACATAATCGGTTCCTACGTATCCATATCTCGACCGGGGGAAGCATGCTCGCCGAAAGATTGCTTCGCCGACCATGTATCCAGAAGGAGGGTGAGACGAACGCGCGCAGCTTTTTGTGTGTCATCAGCTTCCTGTACGCCGAGCCGATTGTTTTGGACGCCTTCCTGAAGAAGGAGAGTTAATATTTTGGCTTGCTGCCTTTTATAGCGCTGCAAAACAACAGGGCCGGCCATCTCCAAAAATGTGCACCACAAAGGCATGACGAGTCTCTGCTCCGTAAGAGGAGGCGTCATCGATCGAATCTGCCATGTCCAGAGTCGCCCAGGGCGCAAAGCATCGGGTATATGTTGGGCAGCATCGCGTACAGAGACCCCAGGCGGTAGCGCCACACATGCGGCCACCGACTCAAGATTGGTTTGAAGACATGCAAAATACAAAGCAGAGATGCCAGCAATACGCGCTGAGTACGTTTGCATAGGTTCATCCACTGTTTTGAATCCAAGTCGTTTACGGTACGACGCATCATCTTCTCCGCCACGATTCGGCAGGTACGCCAAGACCCATGGACACTTTTTCACGAGTCGAGCCATCAAGACGTCTCCTACAGCAGCATGTCCACGTAATTGTAGTCCCATGATCAGACGCGCAAGAGGAAAAGCGGTCTGCTGGCGCGCAGCCACTTCTTGCTCGGCCTGTCGAATCAAGCATTTAGCTAGGTGATTGAGCATCCAAAAGTATAGGCATGTCGCAGCATCTGGATCCGGTACATCCCGCGCCTGCTGCAATACATCTGATATGGCGGCAGTAATTCGAGCAATTTCTGTGCTAGAATTCGTCAGCTGCCCAATCTTGGGCGTGATGGCTCGCTTAGCTGCAAAGCACTGCTTACGCCAGTCTGAACGCTGTGCAACATTCGGTAAGATGTTTTGCTTCACGTATTTCATGCGTTCTTGCCAATGTGCGTATTCAGTTTGAGCCGTCTCCCAAACGTGCGATCCGCCTCGGTAGACGTTCGCCGCACGCTCTTTTTCGTTCTGCTCAGCTTGGGCACGCACTTTGGCCTCTTCTTCGCGCTTTTTGGCTTCTTGCTCTTTCTTCTCTGACTCAATGCGCGCCAATTCCGCATCCCGCGCTAGCTTGGCCTTGACCTCTGCTTCTTCTTGCTTCTTGCGCGCTTCCGCTAATTGCTTCGCTTCGTCAGCAGCCCGCAGCTCAGCCTGACGAATGGCCAGCTCAATTCCTTCCCATAGCTTCGCATTACGCTTCTCAAATCCCTCGCGCTCTTTTTGTTCAACAGCACGCTGTTGAATTTGGAATCGAGCCAGCATGTTTTGCACTTCATCCACATTGGTATCTTGCTGGTACGTCGGCGCTGAAGCACGTACGGAGGGTTCCAACGTTCGAGCTCGACGAACCCGCTCCCAGGCACGTTTTTCGCAGACATTCTCCCAACGCTCCCAGGGATCGAGCTCATTGGCAAGCCGGATATGTGCCATGGACTGACGTGTCGCCCGATCAGGCGCGTCCCACTCACTGTCCGAGTCATCATCAGATGCCAGCGCATCCATCGAGACGTAGCGAGCACCCCCATCGTATTCATCTTCCTCGGACGAAGACTCATACACGTACCGGCCAGTGGGCCGGGGATGCACAATGTGTGATACGCGGCCCGTTGCCATGACCATGTTCCGTTCGACGTGGAGGGCCAAGGCTGCCTCGTCGTGCTGGCTAGACAAGTTCTTGCCACTCCACATCGTAAGACTCGCCCCCCTTACGAACGTGGATGGGTGTGGGACGTGTACCTGCTGGGTATCAGCGCCTACCGCTCTCGTATGCTGGGCAGGTGGCCCTTCCACTTACCATTGCGCATCAATGTGGACAAGTATTCAGATGGAGACAAGTTGCGTGGCTGGATCCTGTGAGTGATGAAATCGAGGCAGAATGGTCGCTGTGTTTAGCCAACCGCGTTATATTGCTGCGCCACGATGCCGTCACCAATGCCCTCCTCTATCGCATCTTGTATCCCACAGAGAAGAAAGAGCATGACACTGAATCGTGGTTACGTGATTATTTTAACCTGGACGTGCCTCTCGACGCATGGTTCCAAGAGTGGTGTGCAAGAGACCCCATTTTTGCCAAGCACGCCAACCGATTCAATGGTACAACCATTTTGCGCCAAGACCCTTGGGAGTGCTTGTGCGCATTTATTTGCAGCTCAAATAACAATATTCCCCGTATCAGCCAGATGGTCCACAAGTTGTGCGAACACTTTTCGGAACCCCTGCTTTCACACACTTACCCCGAGGGAGCGCGATTATGTACGACATTTCATCCAAAGAAGCAAGACTTCTCCGATGTGGCTGATAAACCTCTTACCATCACGTATCGACCTTTTCCTCCGCCTACGACACTTGCGCAACCTGATGTCGAGTCCAAGCTGCGTGCTTTAGGATTCGGGTACCGGGCCAAATTTTTGACCCGCACAGCTCAGGCTCTTTGCGAGAAAGTGCAGTGCGGATCGGATGCAAAGCCTGCAGATATTAATGAGGCTGTATATAAGCACTTACTATCTCTTCGCTCGCAAACCTACGAAGATGCTCGGTCTGAGCTCATGACGCTTCCAGGCATTGGACCCAAAGTTGCTGAGTACGTGAACATGCCTCTTACATTCAGTTGCATTCTTTTAATGTCGTTGGACCAGGCTTCAAGCATACCTGTTGATCGACACGTGTTCAATTTTGCCGATCGTTGGTACCACATTCGCTCTAAACGATATGAGGATGTGGCAGAGAAACTTCGAGCTATCTGGGGGGAACGTGCTGGATGGGCTCACACGGTACGTCTTCGACTGATTAATAGCAGGTTCTCTTTTATGCAGATTTACGCTCTCTCGAACAGTACCAGCCCGTCCTCCAAGACCATGCCCCCGATGCCAAACTCACAGGCATCAAGCGTGCACGCTCCTCCTCCCCCTTGTGTACATAGCATCCACGTGGCAGTGTCAAGACCTCCACAAACACGCGTTGCGCGGTGTTGGGCTAAGAGAGCGAAGGTGGCTTGTTACATCATGGAGGCTATGCGCCAGCGACTGCTGGCGCAGCAGCTTGAGAGCCAAAGTCCATCACCGAAGCAAAGAAAGGACAAGATGGAACCAGGAGCATCGACACCAACAGATTCCAACAAAAATCGGCCTGTCATACAACCATGGCGTTCTGAACCTCGTGTAAAAATGATGCCATTCAAGGCACCCACGCCGGTGGGCACGCCAGAAAAATCCTCTCAGGGCTCTGGCACTTCATTAAGCACACCCACAAAGGCCGCACTTATGCGTCGCGGATTTCCCGCTTCACCTGGCTGGCCGCAAACTCCGAACAAATCCATGTCATCTGCTTTCGGCAGTCCCGCCGGTTCGCTGAGTGGTACCCCTTTGGACTCCAAGCATGTTCCAACGGCTGAACGTGAAAAACAGCTCAGAGACATGCTCGAAGGAATTGTGTCCGTTGCAGAAAAGGTTGATATGAATCAGTCTCGCGTGCCTGGTATGCAATGTACATTATTGCCTCATCAGGTGCAGGGCGTTGAATGGATGAAAAAGCGTGAGCAAGGCAAAGGAAAGGGTGGTATTTTGGCTGATGATATGGGCCTTGGAAAGACGATACAAACTCTCGCGCTTGTCTTGCAACACAGGTGCATAGATGATTTGTATTCAGGTCAACAGGAGGAAGACTTGGACATGAATGATGATCTCATTGGATTGACCAGAAAAAGCGTATTTCGTTCACGAACCAGGACGACACTTATTGTCGCTCCCGTTGCTGTTATGGAGCAATGGCAGCGCGAGGCGCTTGAAAAATCAAGACAC
The DNA here is from genome assembly GCF_003290485.1 of Malassezia restricta. Lineage (NCBI taxonomy): Eukaryota > Fungi > Basidiomycota > Malasseziomycetes > Malasseziales > Malasseziaceae > Malassezia > Malassezia restricta. The sequence goes on from NC_040200.1 coordinate 67,404, forward strand.
AAGCTATCTGTCTATATTCATCATGGACCACGTCGTACGACCAATGTGGATGAGCTGAAAAAAGCAGACATTGTCATTACATCTTACGCCACAGCAGCTAATGAGTATGAACAGTACCTGAAAGCGACAGAGTCAGAAAGCAGTCTGCCCTCCACGCGTGCCAACAAGCAGTTGCGCGAAGCGTCTGCGAATGATTTGGACGACTCTGATGACTCGGATTGGGGCATGCTCAACGACGATGATGTTTCGTCACCTTCGAAAATTAAGGCGGCCAACAACCACACCAAATACCCTTTGTTTCAAATGTACTGGCTGCGTATTGTCCTCGACGAGGCACAAAATATCAAGAATTATCGGGCTAAATGCTCATTAGCCTGTTATCAACTTTCTAGTTGCGCGGCTACTCGCTGGTGTATATCAGGCACACCAGTTCAAAACAATGCATTGGAGATTTTCAGTCTCATTCATTTCTTACGTATATCACCTTTCGATGACTTCCGTCACTTTGAAGAGAAAATTCATGACCCTTTAAAAAGTAATAAGCAGACTTACGTGGATTTGGGATTGCAGCGTCTGGGTGTCGTTTTGAAGTCAATCATGCTGCGTCGCACGAAAGATGCCATGTACGAGGGTCGACGAGTACTCGACTTGCCGTTGCGATCAATTGAAATCGTCTCACGAGAATTTTCGTCGGAGAATGAGCGAGATTTTTATCGCGAACTGGAAGACCGGATCCAAACACACTGGAAAAAGTCACAAAAAGCTCATATCAATTATATGGGAGCACTTGTTATGTTACTGCGCCTACGGCAAGCTTGCAATCATCCTGCCTTGGTCACTGGAAGAACAGCGCTCCCATTACACGATTTATCTGAACCAACTGCTGAAGAAAATGTACAAGATGAGGACGAAGAACTGGCCTCGTTATTGTCAGGATTGTCGGTTAAAACCCGAAACTGTGACAGATGTCAGATATCATTACTTGAACAGCAAGCACGGTATTGTTCTGGTTGTAAGGCTCAGATCAGTCGCGAAAAAAAGCAAGGTATCAACTGGGGCACACCTGGAACCATGTCAACCAAGCTTGAAATGATCCTTAACTTATTGGACACCTTTGATAAAACATCCAAGGGAGATAAATCTATCATATTCAGTCAGTTCACTTCCTTTCTTGATTTGGTTCAAGATGCTCTAAACGACTGTGGTCGAAATTTTGTACGTTACGATGGATCTATGCGAAGAAATGCGCGAGAAGAGGCATTGCAAAAGATTCGAAGTGATGAAGGCATCAAGATTATTTTGATTTCCTTCAAAGCTGGCAGCACTGGGTTAAACCTCACATGCTGTAACCGTGTAATTCTTTGTGATTTGTGGTGGAATCCGCAAATTGAGGAACAAGCGTTTGATCGCGCTCACCGGTATGTTGGTTTTCTACTCACGCAGACTCGGTCAATCCAAAAATGTATATATACAAGTTATCCATTGACGGTACTGTCGAGCAACGAATCCTCGCGTTACAGGTACGTGCCTATCTATGTAACAATAGGATAAAAAACGTCAACTGGCTCAGGCCGCCTTAAACGGAAAATCGTGCGTACTTCATGAACTAACGACAGACTCCCGAAACGTAGGTGCTCTTCAACTAACGATTTCACAGAGTGGAGCAAACTGGACCCAATGGATCTCCAATTTTTATTTCAGGGCAGTCAGGTTATGTAGATATATGTTGGCAAATTATATCAGCCGAAGAGACATTCTCAGGCACGTCATGAAACGATAAGATACGATTAACTGCCCCAAAGTTGCTACATGTCTCCACACTGTAAATTGATATGGTCAGTTATTGACAGATTTCGGTGTGAATGATACGTTTTAAAAGCCTTATCGTCTGAATATAGACAAATTCAAATTTGACCCCTAGTTCCCCTGTATTCCTAAGTAATATTCGCTCAGAGGCTTTAGCTGGATCTCATGAAGTCTCATAAGCACTTTTCCTCCTTCATCTATAGTTTGCTTTGGCATTCTTTAGGGAACAAGCTAATATTTTGGACATAACTCGAAAAATCGCAACAAGTATCGAAATAAAATGTCTCATTAAAGCAATTGGTGATAATGTAGTTGTGAATCGCTAGGGCGCTGCGTCTTATTAGCCAATTCGCTCAGCTGATACATTATTCTCAAGACCAATCTGTGTATAAATCGACGCGCTTCTGAATCAAATTCGAGTATGCAGTAAGGACAAGGTCTTATTTCATAATACTGAGCAAGCTTCGTTCTAGCTTAACTACACGCGACATTCGCTAAGAGCTAAACCAATCGCAACATGACATTAGCACTATGCTATCATGAAACATAATAGTATGTACCAATGCTTCTTGACATCTGGTACCTCAAATTATGGAAAATGAATCTTTTAGATTTCATTGGAGGGTATGCATGGAACAAAGAAACCGCTGCAGAACTCTAAAAGCTAGTGACTAGTTATCAAGTACTTCAACCAGACAAGTGAGATTGCTTGGGGTTTGTGAAGCTTCAAATCATTATACATGTTGGTATAATCAGTGCATTTCGGTATCGTGCAACCGGCTCGATTGTTAAACCCACCCGTCTCACACAATGGACATACTGGTACTTATGCGGTATCTCGACGAATTTCTAAGCTCTTCGTCTCTAGTAGAATGACTTATCTCTACCAATTTGCCACCGATTATGTCGTCTAAGGCTTAACATTTTTTCCTTGTGGTAGGTTCACATACGAAGCATAACCTGTGGCATAGGGTACAGACATCGAAGAGCTCAGTCTGCAATAACGAAAGTATTTCCATACTGTGTGTATGCTTCTGAACAAAGCGCTACATCAGTCGCTACAATGCTTTAAACTCTCACAGATTGAATCATTACACGGTACTAATTCATAAAATTGATCATGGCTCATCGAAAGATAGACTTCACCATCAATGTGAAGACTTAAGTCATGTCTGCCGAATGTCTAGTTTCTTGTTTAGAGGCACTCGAGGATGTCGACAGCGCAGCCACCACAGTCAAGAGCGAACGATGCGATGTCGCTAACGCACACCTGCTTCGTCTTGTTGGGGTTCGAGGAGGCGCACTCGGTGATGCTCTTAGCGCAGGTACCACACTTCTTAAGGATGTCACCGCTACCGAACTTGCAGTCGAGGGCGCCCTTCGAGTCGGCAGTGTAGCCCTTCACGGAGACACGGTCCGAGGCGACAACGACCGAGGCGGCAGCAGCAGCAAGAACAACGAAAGCCTTGAACATGATTAAGTTTAGGTCTGTGATGGCTGGAATAAGATGTCTTCCACCATTTAAAGTTTCAGCCGCCTGGCTGTATGTATGAAAATATCTCCGAAGTTTTTTTTCAGCTTTAATTTGTGGCCCACTTAAGTTACTCCACTTGTTAAGGCCAAACCGTCACGTTGATGAATTCTTTGTCTAGCCTATCAACATTGCCGATTCGAACCATCGTAAAAAATTTCCCGAAGAAAAATTTGACTAGTTCGACAAAGACGCGTATGGGCGTCGCAGGGCCAATGCCGTGTTTGTGTGGGATTCCCCGCTAAATGACCAATGCGATGACTGAATTTAATACTTGAGGCTGTCAAGATTATGTGCCATAATCGCACAATAGCCGCAGCTTGCATTACACTACAGAATTCATTGCCATCATCATCGAATTACTAGAAAAAGATAGGGTGGCGCCACACTGGAGAAATACGGATTAGAATAGTGGAACAGGTCATTAGAAATGTCATGAGTGCGCGCGCGTTTATTACGCCTTAGTCGAAGTACATTCGTCGCAGGCAGTCTTGCAAGTATGCCCACTTTAACTCAACGAGTGAACGCTTCTATCAAAAAGTACTGTGAAAACAGCATAACTATAAGACACCGTTCGTTTGTATTTTTAATTAATGCGCACAAAGGCAAGAAGGGCTTGGTGGATAAATGTTACTTTAAATCCATGCGGATTTTCAGCGTCATAGCCAAAATGTACATTTGACAGCCGATAATTCTTGGCACAAGAACACTTACGTAATCAACCAAACTCATGTCGGAAAATTGTATGGATTGGAAGACAGGTGCACGTGGGCATGGTTCAGGGTAAAATGTATCAAAGGTATCAGCGGCTTCAGCCCTAGTCGTCACCCCGCCGACATCATGCAACTCGGTATCAAGATTTTTGCAGCAGCAATTGCTCTCACAACTTTAGTCTCAGCCCATGAAGGTGTCGTTATCAATGTGGACCGTCGCGGAGGCTCTGAGCCTATCAATGATATAAGAAAACTAAAAGGTGTTTTCCAAGCTATCCTTCACAAGTATGAATCTGGTATTCGAAGCTACAAGCGTAGGACAGGAAAGGATCACATTTGGCATACTCCAAAGATGAGCAAGCGCGCTGATGTGACTTCCATTAACATGAAGGACATCAGCGACGAAACGCAGTGGATCGGTGAAGTCTGTCTTGGTAAGCCATCTACCTGTGTTTTGGCACACTTCGACACTGGCTCGGCAGACTTTATTATTGTAAAGGATCCATATGATCCAGCTAAGTCTAATACTTCAGTCGATACCAAGAAGACATTCTCGCAGGGCTACGCCGATGGCTCCAAAGCCGAAGGCGGTATTTTCATTGACTCTTTCAGTGTTGGTGAAATCCACGCTAAGAACCTCTCAATTGGTGTCTCGAAGAAAAACTTTTTGCAAAGTTTCGAAAAAAACAAGGCAATCGCTGGTCTGAGTTTTCCGAGCATTAAGAGTTTCGATGATGAGCATCTAACGCTTATGGAGGCATTCAAGCAACAAAATAAGCTAAAGAAGAACCTTTTCCAGTTCACGTTAAAATCAGGTAAAGGCTCTTCATTGAATTTCGGAGATATTGACTCATCCAAGTTTTGTGGTGAGCTTACTTGGGTCGATGTTAACCCTATTTGGGGCTTTTACATTGTTGGTGGCCGGATCAATGGTCAGAAAGCCATAACAGCAATTGACTCCGGAACCACATTCATAATGGGTTCTCGCAGGCAACTCAAGAAGTTGATTGAAAAAACACCAGGTGTTTCTTACCTTGAGAGTGATGGCATGGGGTATGGTGTCTTTGACTGTAATATCACCCCCAATGTTACTATTTCATACGGAGGTACTGATTTCAAGCTTAGCCGCGAACATGTGGCGCGAGGAACTGCTGGTAAGAAATGTCTGTTATCGATTGTTGGCGTGGACTCCGGCCTTCCGTTGGAAACCTGGATTATGGGAGATCCATTCTTTCAGACTACGTCTATTGTCTTTGATCACGACCATAAACGCCTTGGCTTTGCCCCTCAGAAGTAATAAGCTCATATGAAGTTTTCGCCTCCCCTTGGCGCTTCTTAGCCCGTGAAATACATACTGGATCTTAGCTGTTAATGTTGTTGCATCATGATTTTACCTGACTATGTAGTTCCCTTCTTCACTTATTCACTTCTATCATTCCCAAGCTCGGTTTCGCTTACAGCGCTAATTGTAACAGTACATATTGCTAGGTATTCGTTGCATTCATACTGGTAGAAACAAGAAACCAGAGAAGGGCAGTGTTTAGCTCCACTTCACACCCGGAGGAATGAGGCAACTGAAAAAGTCGTACGCGCAATTGTCGAACGACGACACATACTTCCAGTAATCATCGACACAAAGAGCCTTCTCTTTTACCGAATCTTTCAAGCACTTCATCAGACCGTACACAAAGTCAAGGCACATGTGAGGAGCCTGTTGAATCGAGTCGTAGCAGTTGAGACGACGATCGAGGGCCTTACCATGAGGTGTACCGGCCAGAACGGTCAGGCATGCGGCAAACAGGAAAAGTAGCGTGAAAAAAGTGGCAGCACGCATATCAACAGGCTCAACAAGCGTTCGAAGTTACGAGCTAGAGCGATACGTCAAGAGTATTCTCAGCTGTTTTTATATATCAACGAATATCCTCCACACTGGAATTTACAGGATCAGGTGAGCACACATCACATGTGAGGTATGCATACTTTGGATTCTAACAGGGCAGATTCTCGAATCATAAGTGACAGATTTACGCCTTGCCCACCCATCCGCCCTGCTTACAAATTCTACACTTGCGAGTATGCTTGGAAAAGCATAATATAGCTCTTTCTTGCATGAATGGGCGACATCCAAATATATGCGTGCGTCGTACAGACAAGGCCCCAATTGTGGGGTTTTTGCGCAGCATTCATGATGCACCTGTAGGACAGACACTGCGTAGATCGCGTTCGCCCATGATCACCTGTGTGTGTGCATATATATATTGCAAATAGTCCCTTATTTGGTTTCTCATGTGCTACCAAGTACATGGAATTGTTCTTGCATAAGTAGGGTGCTCACACCTACTCTAGGCACTGATTTCTCATTTTCACAATCGATCGTAAGCTTTGGGAGCTTCGGTATCCCAAGCTTCTGCTCCTCCACTTGGCTCACGTAGGCAAATGCGAAAATTTCTGGGAGAATGCAAGGGACCGAAGATTACGAAACATTAGCATATGGAAGCCTCCATTTGCGGCTACATTTATTTACGCCACCGATTTATGACAGCTCGCGTCGTGCGCGTCGTAGACCCCAACCATGTACATACGCTTCTTCTTAATTGTGGCGCTTTTCTGTACATTTACGACCTATGCTTATGAAGTGAAGCGTATTCGAAGACATATTCAAAAGCCCGTATCACCTACAAAAGATTCATTTTATGTGCCAAAAGAAGGTTGGGAAAAGGCCAAACCTGGAACTATACTAGCCTCTCGCAAAATTCAGGCAGGCTTCACTGAAAGAAGAAAAATTCATTTGGACGGTGCTTATCAGCTTCTTTATCGAACCTCTGGTGTTGATGACAAGAGCCCGTCGTTCACTGTCACAACCGTACTTGTGCCAAAGAATGCCAGGACAAACAAGCTGGTGATGGTCATGCCGTACGAAGACAGTAACTTTGTCGACTGTGCTCCGAGCTACAAGATTCAGCTAGGTGCACCTAATGAAGTGAATCCGATCCAGTCAGTGGAAGAGTTGATGTGGACTTCGATACTAAATGATGGTTGGATCCTGACATTGCCTGATCATCAGGGTCCTCTATCAGCTTTTTCATCAAGCTTTATCCATGGACACGCGTCGTTGGATGCATTACGTGCTACATTGAATTTCGACACTCTAAAATTGCAACCAGATGACCCTATTGTGGGTATTGGTTACTCTGGAGGAGCTATGGCTGGCGGCTGGGCTGCTTCTTTGCATGACTCTTATGCATCTGAGCTCAACGTCGTCGGTTGGGCGCTAGGTGGTACCCCTTCCAATCTCACTGGGACTTTCAGAGGCGTTAATGGTGGACTTTTTGCAGGGTTCTCTGTTGCTGGTATTGCTGGTCTGGTCGATTCGTACCCTGAGGTGAATGACTACATCGGCTCTGTGATTACTCCTGCTGGAAATGATGCACTTCAGTACACGCGCGAGCATTGCATGATTGGTATTGTCGTGGGATTGCAAAATGTAAATATGACACTCGATTCGTTCGTGTCCAACGGCAACACCCTTTTGACTGATGAGAAAATTGCGCCTCTACTAAACAAACTCACCATGGGTACAGAAAAGAGATATACGCCTAGAGCACCTGTCTACATGTATCATGCAAGAAACGACGAAATTATTCCGTTTGAGCGGGCCAATCAAACAGCCAATATATGGTGCAATAACGGTGCGAACGTTCTGTTCCAAGACTATACGAGTATCAGTATGGGTCATGTTTCTACTGAAGTGATGAACACACCCTTTGTGCTCAAATTTATTCGTGACCGAATGAGCGGCGTCGACTTTGTACAGGGATGTCATTGGAAATCAGACTTGAACCCATTGTGGAAGCCAGACATTTTGGGTGCCCGTCTGATTGAGGTGTTCAACTCTCTACTCAATGTGCTCGGCGCCCAGGTGGGTCGCACGGACGAGGTGTTTAAAGAAAGCATTAAACGGAGAAATTTTACCAAGTCGTGATGATCAAAGCGTCGAGCTGCATAGTGGGGAATGTACATAATTTCGGATTAAGCTGCTTGGAGAAAATCAAAAATTGTCGCTGGCATGCGATTAAGATTGGTGATGTAAGATTAGAGTAGATGTCAACGAAAGACCAATCAGCGGCTTATCCTGCATGTGAATAATGCAACGACGGGGGTGGGCGTCATGCCCAGCTAGATTCCATTCCTCACGCGTCCCACAACATCTTGAGCAACGGTGCGAGCGGCCACTTCAAGCATGTTGCCGCCTCGGTTCAGCCTTGGTTTAGTGGTGGTACTGGTGTCCATTTTTCAAGTGTGTGCGGGCTATAATTCTGCTGGTTCACTGCGCTGGGAACATCACCGTCGATTTTTTGATGACGACAGGTTCTACAACCCCCCTAACGGATGGGAGAATGCTAAGCCAGGTGAGATCCTGTCCAGGCGTAAAGTAGATGTGGCGCCTGTTGGTCTCTTTAAGCTCGGAGTGACTGCCTATCAACTTTTGTATCGTACAACAGGGCTTCATGATGGCGATGCAACCACATCGGTGACCACGGTACTGATCCCCGACAATCACGACCGTGACAAGCTTATTTCTGCGTCTGTATATGAGGACTCCATTTCTCCATTGTGTGCCCCGAGTCGAAGGTTCAAGCTCGGTAACAATGTCGTAAAAAATTTGGCCATCTCTTACCAATCTCTGTTTATCACGTCCTTGTTGCATGAAGGCTGGATTGTGACTGTGCCTGATCATGAGGGCCCTGAGAGCGCTTTCACCGCTGGTCCACTAGAAGGTCATATTATCCTTGATGCTGTTCGTGCTACGCTCAGTTTTGACCGGGCAAATTTGCACAGCGATGCCAAGGTGATTGGATACGGCTACTCAGGCGGTGCCCTCGCCAATGGATGGGCTGCCAGCTTGCAAGATAGCTATGCGTCCGAATTGAATGTCGTGGGGTGGTCTTTGGGCGGCACTATCACGAATTTATTCACTTGGCTTCGTTATATCGACGGCACGTCTGGTGCCGGCTTTGCCTTTGGAAGTGTTATGGGTATTTCGGCCGTGGACAATGATTTCAAATGGATACGGCGCGGACTCACAAGTAGGGGTCAGGCTGCATATGACGTCGCTCGACATGCGTGCATGTATGAGAATCTCGTTCCCCTTCTTTATCAGGAAACCATTTCAGACAACTTTTTCCGGGGCGGTTCTTCGTTCTTTGTTGATTCAAACGTGAGGGAAGCATTTGGCAAGTATCATCTGGGAGGCGACAATGTTCCTACACCCAAGGCCCCTGTGTTTATGTTCCATGCAATAGCTGATGCCGTCGTGCCCTATGGCGATGCATACCAGACGGCCCAGACATGGTGCCGAAACGGTGCCAAGGTCAAATTTGTAACCAATGTCGGCGCGGAGATGGGGCACACTTCGACAGAAATTACCAATTTGCCCTCGGTCCTATGGTTCATGCGTGATCGGTTCAGGGGCAAGAATTGGTACAATGAATGTCAATTTACCCAGACGCTCGACCCTTGGTTCAATATTGTCAATGCAGCCACGTCTCTGGGCAAGTTTTGGCAGCAAATGCTCGACTTGCTTGGTGGTCGTATCGGCAAGGCTGATTCACTGCTGCTGTCTAAGCTTAAGAAGCATCAGATTCCCTAAGTATTTTTAGTTATGGTTATGTAGTATGACACGGTTCCGAATGGTATTCCAAACTTCTGTATCGACATAAGGTTCCTTGGCATCCTGTCCATCTGGCGGATGCATCCAGTAATTGAATGCGATATGAGGTGACCCATGACTTCCGTACGATGTGACTTCATGGAACCAGCTGGCAGGAACATAAAGCATTTGACCTGGTTTTAAATCTACCACCAAGGGTTTAGGACATCCCTGCAAGGGGATCATTGTTTTGTCGACATCTTTTGGAGCAGGTATGGGGGACGGAATGCGAAAATGTTCGTGGAGCACGCTAGGCGCAATATATGAAAAGCTCGGAGGTTCATCGCTCTCAAATAGCTGCTCGTACTCATCTTCATCTTGCTCAAACGCATCATTGTCAGATTCAGGATCCTGGAGGACTTCGTCATCTTCCTCGTCGTCGTCATCTTCCTCATCGTCGTCCTCATCCTCTTCAGGGTCATATTTGGCCCTCATCTCCTGAAGTGCTTGTTTGGCTTCTTCATACGATCCATGCACATCATGCTGAGCATGGTTCCGCCTCTTTTTTCCATTTTGGTGAGAGCGAGACGCTACGCGCCAGTGGGCGGCATCGATTTCATCGAGTCCATCAGCTCGAATCCGGTGGTCCGGCTCATACACCAACAGCCCGTTCTTGTGCAGATGCTCAACATGTCCGCGTAAGCGCAGGTATGGATAGGCAGTCGGGGGAAAGAGGATGAATCGTTTGTATCCTGACAGCAAAAGGTACAAGTTATCGTGGAAGTCGTGATGCAAACCAGACGACTTCGGTTCTTGGGTACCGCCGACCCAAAGGTTGCATTGCTGCAAAACCAGGTTGCCCAGAATACGTGGATGCAGAGGAAAATCTTTTTGCAGCAGATGCACAGGAGAGGGAAGAATCGGATCCATATCAGGCCAGTCTTCGTCCTCGCCCTGCTCCTCTTCTTGCTCGTACTGCGTCGTCAGATAGTATTTGCCACCCTGACGCTTGTCTTGCACGACGTCAAGAAATTGGGCGAATGTCATGGCCTCACGCTTCTCCGCTGTCCCAAACATTTGCTTCGTAGTATTGATAGGCTCTACCTTGACCTGCGCTTGGCCTGCCCGCTGACGCAGGTAGTCTAGGTCGGCCAAGCGCTCTCCATGCCAAGTGTCATCGTCCAAGAGGCCATCAAAAGCAGCAGGTTTTCTCTTCTGGATGTATTTCTCCCACATGGCCTGGGCACTTATACCTGCTGATTCGCGCGGTACGTCGGCATCATGTTCACTTGGCTCCCACCCAGCATACGAAGGCGAGGCGGACATGGTGGTGTTGGCAGCCCACGTGATCCAGTGGAGGCGGGCGCCCCTAGCGCGGCGCGTCATGCAGGCGACCAGCTTGTTGCCAGCACGCATCCAACGAGGCAGGCAGTATGATGCGTGCCGATGACCAAGGGATCGGTGCCCCAGCGCAAGGGGCTGCAGCGATCTTGCCTATGCTCTCGCCGAAAAACATCGTGGCCAAGGTGTCGAATTTGAACATGCGCCTGCAGCACATGATTGATATCACGGCGCCGTTTCCTATTCAGCGCTGGGGCATCACGGGGGGGCTGTTGTTCCTCTTCATGTTGCGGATTATTCTTATGCATGGCTGGTACATTGTATGCTATGCGCTGTTCATTTACCTGCTGAATTTGTTTCTTGCATTCCTGACGCCCAAATTTGACCCGGCCTTTGAGTCCGACTTGGCCGCCCAAGACGTGGAAGAGGGCGAACCTGGTCTGCCTACCACGTTGTCAGGCGCTGGTGGCTCTGGTCTTATGAGTGATGTGTTTCACCCCACCGATGCGAAGGATCAGGACGAGTTCCGTCCATTTATACGGCGACTGCCCGAATTCAAGTTTTGGATTAGTGCAACACAAGCTATTCTCGTGTCGCTGGGCGCCACCATGTTCCGCGTATTCGATATTCCCGTGTTTTGGCCCATCTTGGTGCTGTACTTTGCTACGCTCTTTGTGATTACTATGCGCCGTCAGATTGAACATATGATACGCTACAAATATCTACCCTTTGACATGGGCCGCAAGGCTCGCTACGGTCGCGGCTAATGGCGCGGGCTGGATAATATGTGTTGTACATCTTGGCGCACATACACCACAAGGTAGGATGTAGCGCCCGTAGGGTCTTTGGACACTTCTCCCTCGGTGATGGGTGCGACATGGGTATCGTTGAGCGTCATCCACTCGTTCTTGGCAAAATCGCGCTGATTGACAAAGTAGTGGCCGTGTGTGGCTTCTCCGCGGTGCATGCACACGCTGGCGAGTCGGTACGGAAGGTGCGTCTCTTCCGACCATAATGTCTCGAGATCGGAGTGCAGGGCGTCGGCCTGCGTCGTCAGTGCCTGGGCTTTGGCACGCATGATCAGCGAGACACTTTCGAGTTCAGAGGGAGCGTGCTCGTTCAACAAAGCATGCCATTCTGTATCTTGATTCTGCTCTGCGGCATGTTTCCAGACGTTTAGGCGCCTAGTTATGCGCTCCAAAGCCATGAGCTCGTCCCCCTGGAGTTGATGGACCTGTTCCAGCAGGGCAGCGCGTTCGCGACGCAGTGCAAGGGTGCGTTCATGCAGCGCTTGGAGCGCATCGAAACGTTCTGGAGGCGCGCAAGAGGCATCCATGTACCGATCTAGATAGAGGGTATCCGGCAGGTCCAACGCCGCCTGATGTTTGACGATGCGCTGTGCCTTGCGGTCGTACTGTACGCGCTGAACGTGGATTTGGAGGAGGGGTGGGGCCTGTTTGAGCGTGATGCGCCGCTGCAGGCGCGCTTCGTTGTCCCAAGGCACTTGTTCATCGTTGAAAAAGGTGTCAAGCGCGTCGTACATGCTGCGCACGTCGGGAAGGAGTGTGACGGGCACGGATGTGAATGTCTGCTCGGTCGTTCGCGGACTGTCCTTGGGAGGCGGATCCAGCGTTTGTATCGATGTGCCGAGGAAGAGACGCTGCACCTCGTCGGATGGACATGCTTGGTCGAGCAGTGTCGTCATGTTCCCGAGACACTCGCACACGTCCTGCTGGGTCGTGACCTGCGACATGAGCTCGTCTTTGGAGCACGCATACGCTTGTTCCCAGGCGAGTGGGACGAGGGCGAGATAGGCGAGTTCCTTGCGGGGAGTGAGGGCCCATTCCTTCGAGGTCGCCATATCGCGGAAGAGGGCGTCGAGTTCGTGCGCGAGGGACAAAGCACGTTGGTGCTCTGCCGACTTGGCTTCCGTGCCCGCGCGATGAACGGCGTCGCGAATCGGCGCGATAAATCCAAGATATTGGAGGAGCGAGTTGAGATAGCACGTATTGCCCAAATTGTGCAGTCCCCGCGGCATGTCGTGCGCGGGGCCCGCGTCTGCTTCGCCGCGCAAAAAGCGGAGCAGGTAGGCACTGTGCCGCGCCTCGGCCACTCGTTCTAAAGCGGCGCGAAGAAGCTCCGAGCGGGCGTGTGATTCAGCCGCGTAGACCTGGTAGCCGACGAGAAGCAGGGCATCGTCGACGTCCGCATTCGTCTGAAGAAGCTGGTAGGCGTCGTCGGGATGTTGGATGGGATTTCTGCGCTCGCGTTCCTCGAGGGCGGGGGCAGGCGCGTGGTACTGCGCCACGGTGCGCAAGGCTTGTCGTGCGCTGCGCAGGTCTTCGTCGGTGCCGTGGTCGAGTGCCTCTTTCACAGCGCGATCGTAGGCTGCGATCACCTTGTCCACTGGCGCAGGCGGTGGCGATGGCGATGGGTCCCACAGCGAGGCGGGGCTCGGTGCCACAGCGGGCATGGCCACGCCCAGCCGCGCGTAGCTCGCGCGGACGTCTTTGTACGCGTAGAGCCCTTGACTCTGCTCTATGGCCATCAGAGTCGTGAGCGGCTCACCGGCGTGGCGGAGATCGTGGAGGCACTCGAGTGCCAGGAACAGCTCCTGGCGGCGGTGCGGAAAGCACGCCGTGTTCATGCGGTACATGTCGCACACGACGCCTGCGTCTTCCTGCGTCGACACGCCCAGGCGTGCGCATGCCAAGTGCGTCTGCGCATCGGCCGTAGGGACGTTGGCTGGCATGAGCACAGAGGCATGGGCCTCGATGCGCCAGCCGGGCGGTGGCGCGGGCGGTGCGTGTCCCAGATGCGTGCACCACACGGCGAGCTCAGTGTATATGCGCCAGCTCATGGAGGGAGGTGGATGCAGCGCCAATCGATGCGGCGCATCTTCCATGGGCGCGACATGCCATCCAAAGTGCCGCATGAGTGCCTCGAGAGAGGCGTCCCAGCGCAGCATCTGCGTCATGACCTTGCCATCCAGGGGCACGGGCCGCGTCTCGCCACGCAGGGCATTCCCGAGAATGCGCGCGAGTGATGCGCTCGCTCGCGCTACTTCGGACGTGGGCGTCTGGCCTGGCGCGGGAGCCTGGGCGCGGGCGGCGTGGAACGCCTCCCACAAGGCCGAGGGCAGTGCGGCTTCGTACGTGCGGGATACCCACGCGTCGCGACGGATCACGTCCGTGTGACAAAGTCCGTCCTCGTGCGCATCGCTGTACCAGATCGGCCCATGCATGCCGGGCGCTGGGGCTGGGCAGGGCGACGGCGCAGGCTGATCGCACCGCACGGTGCTCACCCACGTCATGCGCTCCGGCAGGAACACGGCGTGCTCATGGGGCAGTGCATCCGCTTCGCCGTTCGTATGCACAGCATACGCGTGTCCGTAGGGGACGAGGCCGCTTTGCGCGAGCGCCGCCGGCGTCCGTAGGCACTCGCGCCATGACGTCATGAAGAAACCCAGCGCCGCCACGCGTCGTGGGTTTAGTCATTCGACCATGACCGCCGAGGCACGAGCCGAGGAGGCGCGGCGGCCGATGCCGCTGCTGCCAGAGGAGGCCGATGTGGTCGAGGCCGTGCAGCAGGGGCGTGCGGACGTGTTTCTTGTGCCGTGGCTGACGCGTGTGCAGTGCCTGCTGGAGGAGGGCGAGGTGCGAGGCGTGGCGGCGCTCGTGGATCGCCTCTTGAGTCTGTGTGGCGTTCGTCCGGGCACGCCGCCTTGGCATCAGATCGAGGTGGGACGCAGCGTGCGATACCTCGTGGCGCGGTGCATGGTGTTGGTGTATAGAACGGATGCGCCGAAGCCGCCTCTGTTTGAAGTGATGGGTCTGCTGCGCGATGTGTTCGCGGCCGATATACCGACGCCCGCGCATGTGGCTGCGATGCATGTGTCTCGCGAGCTGGTGCGGGCGTTTCCGCCACACGTCGGATCACAGAGCTCGGCGATTCCTCCGTGTTTGCGCCTGATCCGCCCCTCGTCGCACACCGTCGTGGTGCGGTTCTATGCGCTGCGCTTGTTGGCGTGCTTGACGCCGCCACCTGCGATGCTCAAAGACGTGCTCAAAGTGCTCAAGAGCGGCCTGTCTGATAAGGCCGGCGCCGTCGTGCGCGGCTGCGCCGCGTGTCTCGAGGCGCTCGCGCCGACATCCCGAGCGGAGATCGAGGCGTGGCTCGCGCTCGTCGTCAAGTCCATCCACGGCGTGGACGCCCATACCCGAGCCTCGCTCGCGCGTCTCGCCGCCGTGCTGCTGTGCCAGACAGCGTCCTCTGCTGCGGCGGACGAGGGCAAGGACCCCGTCGTCCAGCCCGTGTATGCGGTCTCTGAGCAGCTGCACCTCTTGTATGGCCACCTGAGTCGCGCGTCGACGCAGGAAGCACGCACAGAGATGCTTAGCATGTACGATGCGCTGTTGACGCGGCACGGCAGCGCGTGGCTCGAGCAGCACTTGGACGTCGTCTACACGCACCTCGTGCAGGAGATCGCGACGCGCCTGCCGAACGGCGCCGAGTTGGTGCGCCGCCTCCTCGATCCACATTGGCCGGCCCTCTCTGAGCCGGCGCAGGAGCGCGCTGCCGCGTACTTGGGCACGCACGTCCTTGCGATGTGGCCGCCGTCGACGCCGACGCAGCCCGTGCCGAGCGAGGCGGCGCTGTGCGTGACGCTCGACGCCACGGCTGTGCTGGTGGCGCAGCTGGGCGAGCTTTCTGCGACGCTGCATGAGGCGCTGTACGAGGTGCATAGGCGTCTTTTGACGCATCCCGCGCTGGCCGTGCAAGTGCGCGCGGCGTGGTGGCTGAGTGTCGCGTGCAGCGTCGAGCCATGGCTGTTGGCGCCGACGTACGCGGAGCTGCTCGGATGTATGCGCCGTGATACCGAGGCTCTGAGCAAGCCGCAGCATGATCGCGGCGTGTCGTTGCGTGCGCGCCTCGTGGGGCACAGCGCGGCGCTCGCGGCGCTCGCGCGTGTAGCGGCGCAGCATCCCCTGTACATGCGGAATGACGATGTCGACGAGGTGTGTTTGCTCGCGATGGATCTACGGACGCGCTACAGCGAGACGCCAGCTGCGCCGCATGCGTCGGCGGCGGTCGGGAGTGCGTGGATGCTCGTGGGATCGCTCATGGCGCTGGGCCCCGAGTTTCTGCGCGCGCAAGTGCCGACGCTGCTGCACGCTTGGCGCCAGGCGTGGGCGGATCGGCCGTGGCGTGAGATGGACGAGGGTGCCTACCTCGTAACGGAGCGTCTCGGCGCGCTGAGCAGCATGCACGCGTTCTTCTTGCATGGCGGCCACGCGCTGCTGACGCCCGAGACGGCGCGGCGTCTCGTCGCGCTGCAAAGTCAAGCGCTGGCGTTTCTCGCGGCGTGGGAGCGCCGCGCGCCCGGCACGAGTGAGGCGTCCCTGCTGCGTGCGCGCATGCTGCGGTGCTGTACGCATCTCGCGCAGGCGCCTGCGATGGAGACGCTGGCGCCCGCGTTGCTGCGTCTGTGCGTCGAGTGGCTGACGCGAGCCGAGTACGCATCGCCATCCGGCGCGGCGCCGCCAGTGCATGCGCCGGGCGCGACGCCGTGGACCGTGCAGGATGGCGTGGCGATGGGCGTGACGAGTCTGTTGGCGCAGGACCGCGTCGCCCTGGACGCGTGGACGCCGAGCTTTGTGTCTGCGCAGTGCCAGGCAGGTCCGCGCGTCGGCACGCCCGTGTCGGGCGCGCTGGAGCATGATACGATGGCGCTGTATGCTCTGCCTGTGGAGCCGGATGCAGGCTGGGGCCTCGTGCCGCGCGCGCCTGCGCCGATGCCGGCGCATGTCGCCGAGGTCGATGCGGCCGCGGAGCTGTTCGCGGCGCTCTTCCCGTTTGCGTGCCGCGACGTGCAGATCGGCGCGAGCGAGGGTCTGCAGGCCGCGCAGCGGCGCCCCGCACTGGACAAGCAGCCTGGGCGGCGGATGGCCGTGATGGCGAACAGCGTCGTCGCGCTGCTGGGCGCCGTGCGTACGGCTGCGCAGCCTGTGCATCGCGCGTCGGGCTTTGCGAACGAGCGCATCAATGCGGCGATCCGCGGCGTCGCGCAGACGGCGCTGCAGCAGGGACCTGCGGTGCTGCGCCGCGCCGCCGCGGAGCTGTACGGCTACCTGGCCAGCCTCGCGGGCTCCGTGTCGCTCTCGGCGCAGGTGGCCTGCATGGTCGAGCAGATCGGCGATGCGCGGCATGCGGACGCTCGCGCGGCGTGCGTCCTTGCGCTGGGCGAGATGTATGCGCGCCTCGGCGGCCTGCGCGCCGCGCCGCTGACCAAGAGCGTGCACACGCTCGCGCTGTCGCTCGCGCACGATCCGCACCCGGCCGTGCACTGCTGTGCGCTCGAGGCGCTCGCGAGCGTCGCTGAGGCGGCTGGCGTGGCGTACGAGCCGTACGTCGAGAGCACTTTGCGCCTCATGACGCGCCTGTGCGCGGCGGCGACGCACGAGCCGGAGGGCGGGAGTGTGGGCAGCAGCAATCTGCGCGTACATCTGCCGGCGTACCCGGGCGTCGCGCGCGTGCTGAGTGCGCTGGTGGGTGTGCTCGGCCCGGACTTGCAGGCGGCCGAAGCGACGCGGCACTGGCTGTACGCGCTCCTGCTGCACCTCGCGCACGACGGAGGCGACGCGGTGCCGGAGGCGATCGTCGGCCTGCAGCGACTCGAGCTCGTCGTGCCGAGCATGCTGGCGACGCGCGTGTGGGCCGACGTGCTGCGTGACGCCGTGCAGCAGCCTCGTCTCGCTCCGACGGCAGCGGGGGCGTACGGCCAAATGGCGCAGCGCGGCTCGGCGTGGCTCGCGCGCTACGGCGGGCCGTCGCTGCTCGTGACGCTGCTGCGCCAGCTGGACGCGCACCCGCACCTCGATGGGATTCGCGCGCTGATCCACGCCTGGCTCCGCGATACCGCGCCGATGCGCCCGTGTGCGTGGATGGATCTGTGCTGCACGGTGCTGCTGACGCCCGAGGCGCTGCGCACGCAGCGCGTCGCGGGCGCGGGCGGCGACGTCGACGAAGCGGCGATGGCGCTCGCGCCCGACGACACCGAGACGCAGGCGCTGTCGGTGCGGTGGCGCACGCAGCGCTTTGTGCTGACGTGCATGCACGACGTGCTGGCGTGTGTGCACACGCGCGCCGAGCATGTGGGGCGCGGAAGCGATGCGCGCGATCGGCGCGTGCTGAGCAGCCGCGTGAGCGATATGCTGCGGGCGGCGTGCAGTGCGAGCACGGCGACGCACCGCGCCGTGCGGTCGCAGGGCCTACAGGTGCTGCGCGATGTGCTCGAGTCGTTCGCCGAGACGCCGGATCCGGACTTTGGCGAGGCGCGCCTGCTCGAGCAGTTCCAGGCGCAGCTCACGGCCGCGCTCACGGCCGCGTGGGGCGCCGACACGCCGCCGGACGTGCGTGCGGCGGCAATCGCCGTGAGCGGCGTGTACCTGAGCGCGGGCATCGATGCGTCGCCGACGAGCCGCATGGGGCGTCGGATGGTATCGGCGCTGGAGGGCGCGCCGAGCGCAGACGCGTCGCTCACGGCGCAGGCCGCCGCGTACGTGCACGTCGCGGTGATCCGCGCGTGGGCGCGCATGGCGCTCACGCCGGGCCTCGCGACGCTCGTGGCGCCGCATGTCCCCACGCTCGCGCGGGCGTGGGTGCATATGCTCACGGCGTACGCGACGCTGCGCGCCGATCGCACCGCGTCCGTCGCAAGTGCGTGGCTGAGCCCGGACAGTGCGCTCGCGCCGCTCGTGCAGGCGCACATGCGCGGCACG
Organism: Malassezia restricta; assembly: GCF_003290485.1. Lineage (NCBI taxonomy): Eukaryota > Fungi > Basidiomycota > Malasseziomycetes > Malasseziales > Malasseziaceae > Malassezia > Malassezia restricta. Next base: position 86,226 of record NC_040200.1, read on the forward strand.
CTCGCGCAGGCGTATCCGACGCTGCTGCAGGCGCTCACGAGCGTGTTTGCATCGCATCCTGACGTCGTGCAGGCGGCGCTTGCGCAGGATCTGGGCGATGCGCGTCGGGCGTTCATGGCGCTGTACGGCCTCGCGCTCGAGACGCTGTGGGAGGCGCTCGATCGGCCTGCGGCGCCGAGCCTGCTCAGCGTCGTGCTGCGCTCGCTGCACGTGCTCGTCGATGTGCGGTACAGCGGGTCGTTCCTGCTGCAGGACGCCCCGTTCGACGAGCTCGTGTGCGTGTGCCAGCGCGCCCTGCTGGGCACGGACACGGCCGTGCAGCGCGGCGTCGTGCAGCTGATCCGCGCGATGGTGCGCTCGATGCGCGAGCGCCTGCTGCTGCACGACGACGGCACGGTGCAGGACATGCCGTCGTCGAAGCTCGGCCGTCTGTGGCGCCTGCTCAGCCATGTCATGGAGCTGCTGCCGAGTCAGCCGACGCCGCGCACGGAGCGCGCGACGCTCCTGCAGATGGTGTGGTGCACGCTCGCGGACATGATCGCGGTGGGCAGCGCGTCGCTGCAGCTCGAGCTCGTCGCCGTCTCGCTGCACATGCTCGTCGCGTACGCGCGCCGCGAAGACGAGGCGGCGTGGATGCTCACGCCCGCCCTGTCGGTGCTCCGCGAGATCTGCGCGGCCGCGTGTGCGTCCGCGCACGCCGACGCGAATCTCGCGCACCGCGCCGTGCAAGGCTTCCTCAGCGCGATGATCGATATGAGCGATGCGCTGCGCGCGCGCTCCGGCGACATGGTATCGCGGCGCAGCGGCCATGCCCTCGTGAGCGCAAGCCTCGTGCTCACGCATCTCGACGCGTCCATCACGATCAGCAGCGAGGTGACGGAGCGCCTCGCCTTTCTTCTCGCGCAGAAACTCGACACGGACGACGACGCGCCCATCGCGCTGCAGTGCCTCCGGTCCATGGTGCACGCCCAGCCGCCGCGCCACTCGCTGCACCTGTGCCTGGGCGCGTGCCTCCCGTCGCTCGTCGCGCACGCGCTGCGGACGCACGCCGACGCCGCGCTCGATGTCCTCGTCGCCCTCGTGCATGCCATGCCGCCCGACGCGGCCCTGCGCGTGTGCGTGCCCGTCGCCGTCACGTACCTCGAGCGCCCTGCGCCGTCGCCGCACGTCGTGCACGCGGTCGTCGAGCTCGCCCGCACGCACGCGGACGCCTTCCGCACCGCAACGCGCGCCCTCGACGACGACGCCCGCACACGCCTGCAGCAGACGTTCCGCACCGCCATCGGCGCCCCCGCCGCGCCCACCGCCGCGCCCAGCGGCGAAGGACGCATTGCGCTCCGCACGTTTGGCGCAGCGGAGTGGAGGTCCTCATAGCGCTTCGTAGCTCCGCGGCGCCGCTTCGCCGCCTGCGGCTCGATGGCCACGGAAGCCGACGACGACGACGAGACGCATGGCGCCGTGCGTCCGCTGCCTCCCTCGAAGGCACGCACGCAGCCAGGCCGCAGCATTCTGCGCGCTGCGCCGCCACTCGCGAACGACACTCTCTGGGCCGGTCGCGAGTGGCTGTACAGCGTGAATGCGCGCCTCGCCCAAAAGAACGTCGCCGTCCAAGTGCCCGTGCCGGACGGCCACCTGCTCGGACACATGCTCCGCCGCTGGCACGGGCAGCAGCCCAGCACACCGCCCGAGCACATGCATGATGCTGGCCTGCGCCACGTCCATTTCCGCACGGAAGACCTCTCGCACACCTACCCCATCTCCCGCACACGCGCCCCCGCGCACGAGGCCGAGACGCGCGAGCGCATCGAGTCCGAGGCCCTCGACCGCGCCCGCCGCCTCTGCGGACGCCCCTGGTCCGCATGCGAACTCGAAAGCCTGTACCGCGTCTGCTGCCGAGCCCGCGAGGACGCGCCGCACGCCAGCATCATCCATGTGCTCGCACAGGCGGCGCTGTGGCCCCAGGCCCGCGCCCGCACGCTGGACTTTGCCGATACTGCCCTCGCGCCGCACGCCGTCGCCCTCGCCGACATGCTCTGCGCCCCGACCGGCGTCCAAGTCCTCCGCTTCGATCGCTGCGGCCTAGACACCGACGCCGTGCGCGCCCTCGCAGCCGCCGTCTTTACGAGCCACAGCGTACACACGCTCAGCCTCGCCGACAACCCCGGCATCCAGACGCGCGGATGGCGCGCTATCGGCGCACTCGTCCAGGACGACCGCGTCCTGCGGCACTTGGATCTGTCGCACCACGCCCTATCCACATCGTCCTGGCGCGCCGTCCTCTCGCCCCTCACACGCGGTCATTCTACGCTACAAACGCTCAGACTCGATCACAGCGCCCTGCGCCCCGCCCACCTCGAGTGCGTCGCCGAGGCCGTGCGCGCCTCGTCCCTCCAGCACGTATCGCTGCGCCACAGCGGCCTGGGCGACGGCAGCGCACCACGCCTGTCACGCATGCTCATGGACTGGGACGAACACGCCCGCCCCGCCATCGAAGACATCGAGCGCGTCGGCGTCGTGACCGTCCCGGCCACCGACGACTTGTACGGCGACGAAAGCCAACTTCACGTCATCACCTCGCTGCTCCACGGCCACGACGCGCCCCACGCGCCATCCCGCCGCCACGAGCGGCGCGAGGCCATCATCGCCCGCGCCCAGGCCTTCCAGCACGCGCTCTCGGACATACCCGCGCGCGGGCACCTGCTCACCCTCGACCTCAGAGGCAACGCCCTGCACGACGCAGACGCAGCCATCCTCGCGACGGCCCTGCGCAGGAATCGCACGCTGCGCGTGTGCTCGCTCGCCGACAATCACATCACGCCGCACGGCCTCGCCTGCATCGCCGACGCCCTGCGCTACAACACAACCCTCGAGACCCTGGACCTGAGCGGCAATCCATGCGGCGGACCCGCCTTGGATGGCGTACTCCGACTGCGCGTCGCTTTGGCCGTGCATCCGCGACTCAAGCGCGTCGTCTTCGCCGACACCCAGCTCGCCGCCGAGGGCGCCTTGGTGCTCGCCGAGTGCCTGCCCGACGCAGAGCATCTCGTGCACCTGGACCTCACACGCAATCCACTCGGCCTCGTCGGCATGCTCGGCCTCGCCGCCGGCACGCGTCGCAACGCCTCCCTCCGGTGCTTGGACGTCTCGCTCCAAGACGACCCTGCCTTTGTCGAAGCCGCCCGCGACGTGTACACGCACTGTGCCCACAACACCCACACGGCACTCGCACACGCACCGCCCGGCGTCCACGTCCAGCGCCCCCTCGACAAGTCAGCCTTGGCACGCGCTTTGCTCGACAAGGAGCAGCGCAGCACCACCGAGACCAGCCAGCCAGCCAGTGAGACGGAGCCATCCGAGTACTCGGAGCCAGCCGACGCGAACGAGGCCAACGACGCCACGCCGACCACAGAGCCGTCCCCCGCCGCCGCGCCCAACGAGCGCGCCGCGTCGCCGCAGAGCGAAGAAAACATCGGGCTCGACGCACCCGACCCACCAGGCGAACCCGCGCGCCATGCACCGCCCGACGCCGCGCACACAGACGATCCCGCTCCGTAGGCTACGCCCCTCACACGACGGCGCCCGTGTCGTTGACCTCGGCCCACAAAACCTCGAGCAGCCGCGCCGTCTTGCCACTCGCCTGCCGCTGCGCCTCCCAAAGCCCTCGCTGCATAGGCGTGCCCTGGCCCCGCGGCCGAAGGATCGCCGGGAAGCGGCGGTCTACACGCGGGAACGAGGCCGGAACGTCGCCTGCGCGCGCCCAGCGACCCGCCCGCGGCAAAAGGAATGGATGCGCCTCCGTCGAAAACACAAAGTCATCCAGCGACACAAGGTCAGGAGGCGAGAACAAGAGGTAGTAGTACTTGAACGTCTCCGCCAGCACAAAACTCTCCATACTGTCGCTATGCCGCACGGGCACAGCATTCACGTCGTAAATCGTGCTGGTGCCGGAACGCGTCAGGCAGTGCGTCATCCACGAGGCAAACATCTGCCAGCCACGCTCCTGCCACACCGGATCCCCCGTCGTGCGCCACATGTACAGCACACTTTCAATCACCTCAGGGCGGTTGCGATAGTCTTCATGCCATATATAGCGCACACCCACAAACGGATCGCCGACCGGCGGACCACGATGCCGCGTGCCGTCTGCCTCCGTGACCACGCGGTACATGTCCTTGTCCTGCGGATGATAAAACTCCAGCGCTTCCGCACCGAGGCCCGTGAGACTGCTGTTGTAGCCCCAGTAGCATGTCTCCGTGGTCATACGCGCAATGTTGAGGTAGTGGCGCCGATCCGGCACGATCCGCGACCCAAGCGCCATCATACCCCCACTGAAGCAAGCCAAGTGCTCCAGCGACACCTGACTTCGACCATGCCCCATCGAGCTCACCACGACGGACAGCGAAGGCGCATGGGGCACGACTGTCACGTTCTTCCACAGATGCTGTTCTGCCGAGTCCATCGCTTCCGTGAACATACGCTCATATTGCGGCAGAACACCGCCCAGAAGCTGGTGCTCCTTGACTAGATATTCATAGTACGAGTCGAGTCCACCGCCAAAAGAGTACTTGCTACTCACGATGCCCTCCTCCGGGTACAAGACAGCGGGAAGAAGCGTGCCAAACTGGCTCAGCTTCGTCATGTTGCGGTCGAGAAAATCAGTCACACGCTGCACACGGTCAAAGTACGTGCGGTTGCCCGTCACCTGCCACAGCCGAGTGTACTCGAGCAGCATACTCGTAGCCTCCGCCAAGACAACTTCCCCTGAATAAAGAAGGGCCAAGTCGGACGCGTACGTGACGTTTTCGCCCGGACGCATACGGCCCAACGGCACACCCGTCAGCGTGTTGAAGGCAGGCAGCATGAGCTGCGCAAGCTCCTCAGCTCGTTCCACCATGAGTGCATCTCCCGTCAAGTCATACGCCGACAACAGTCCCCCCAAGTAGCGGATCGCCGTCTCAAACACGGGAATACGGCCATCGGCGGACGAATACGCACTTCGACTGCCACCCACGAAATAAAAGTCCACATCATGCACATGCTCGCGAGCCAAGTGGTACTCCTTGTCCAGTCCCATGATCAGCAGCGTATCAAGAGAGTCAATCACGGTCGCTCCCCACCCATTGAAATGGTTGTTGTACTTCTCCGTCACCGGCGTAACTTCATCTGCCCCCCATGCATAGTCCTTGTACCCTTGCCACGCTCGGATAAAGGCGCTTTTCACCAGCTTTTGCCGCTTCTTCAAAAGCTGATCACGCTTCGGATCGAAACGCTTGCCTGAGTACTGCGATGCATCCTCGAAGCCAAACTGCACGCGCTCCTGTCGTTCGGGGTACAATGTGTCCATGTCAGCAAGGGGAGACGTCCACCTGTTATAGGGATACGGCCTCCCATCATGCTCCTTGGGCTGCTTGCTGGGGTGCATGGCATCCTCAGGCTGTGTGCGAGATCCATTGCGTGTGGGCGACCAAGGAGGGTGCGTCCATGCCGTCCGAGACGTCCCGTTGAAACGCGCACGTGGATGCATCAAAGCAGGGGGCGCATTCAATAGTGCCATCACATCCGGAGGAATCTCTCCTCGGTGCGGATTGTATCTTGGGTATACCAGGTCCAGAGAAGGCCATTTGATCGTGGGGTCCGTCGCAGCAGGAAACGCCTCATTCGTTAGCGTGGAGGCAGAAGTGGGATCGATCGATATCGCATCTTGGATCAGTGACTTGTTCAGACGATGCCAGTTCGAGCCTCGGTGTGGCGCCATCGATTCAGTGTGGATGAACAGGTATAACACAAAAATCATGGCACGCGCAATCAGCAGCACGATGATCAAGTACAAAATGAAAAACAGCCGAGGCTTCCGCATGAGCTCAAACCTCAGCCGTTGCAAGGCATTATGTCCAGGCAATGGCGCATAATGCACTTGCCTTACAGGCATATTTAACTGAATATGGTCCGACACTTTGGGCGAACGACGTGGCTAGGCAGAACGGCCACGCTGCGCTCGGGTTGTGCATGTGGAGAAGGCGCCGGCCTTGACAAAACCTGGCACAGGGTCTACGAAAAGAGCTCAGGCCACACGGTGGGTAGTTGCAGCAGGTGGGATATCGTGAGGATGCCATCGGGCGTCGTAAAAGGCTCGTGAAAGTCGCCATGTTCGTCATAATGTACACTCTTGGACCAGCCCAGCTTGATGGCTTGCCGTACGTTGGCTATGCTGTCATCCACAAAGTAGTGCTGTGCCGTGGGCGCGGCATGGACAGCTTCCTGCGCAGCAAGGTAAAACTCTGCCTCAGGCTTGCACGAAAACTCTGGATTCGTATAGTCACAATACACGATACCCTCGACAATCGAGTCAAGCTGCAGTAGCGATAGGACACGGCGCGCATGAACTCTGTACGCATTTGTCAGGCTGAAGATGCTTGTCTTACGGCTCTTCAAACTCTTGAGCATGTCAATGAGTCTCGTATCAGGTCGGAGGATCTCCTCCAACGGAAGAGATGCGTCACACTTTTGGTCATAATCCAATGGGTCAATAGCATGATGCTGTACAAGACCGCGGATAGCAAGTCCATACTCTTTGTAATAGCGCATGTGCAGCGATGTCGCTTCTTCGTCGTCCAGTCCCAGCGAACGGAAATAATTGTGAATCCGCTCGACCATAAGATCCATCATCCTGGCACATTAGCACACACACCAACTACGCACCGTGTTTCCGCATGTGAATACAAAGTATTGTCAATGTCGAGCCACAATATGCATTCTGAGTCACTTGCGTCCACGGGCTCCCGTCGGAGCGACTCAAAGCCTACATACTCGTGCCATGGTTTGTCCAGCGACATGGTGCCAAACGGCAGAAAACCGCCGTTGCGGTGCATTATTTTATGGAGGCGTGTACAAACATGCACGGTCCCGCCACGAAGAAGCCTCCCGCCTCTGCCTTTCCACAGCGTATGCCGCGCGAAAACACCATCCTAGTAACTGTGGGCAGTACGCGGTTTGATGCACTGGTGTACAAGGCTTTATCAGAATCGTTTCTTGCGTGTGTTTGTCTCGCCCTAGGCCCACAAGCAGAGGTGTGGATCCAGTACGGTCACAGTGCGTTTGCCTTACCAAGCGGTGCAAAAAAAGGGACTCTACGGAATACAGAAGGCGTATGGATCGATACACAAGGCCAAGCCAAGACGTTTGCATTTGCCTTCACCCCCAAATTGCGATCATGGATCGACCATGCAGGCTTGGTGATTTCTCATGGTGGTACGTCTGACATGCTAAACCCAGGTTCTGGGACCATCATTGAAGTGCTACGATCGGATCATGCACCCAAACTTCTCGTGATGCCTAATACTACGCTCATGCATGACCACCAACGTGAGCTTGTGCAGCAATTATCTCAGGAGGGATATCTGAGTATGGGGCATATAGAGTACGTTTTGGATGCACTGACCAAGCAGCAATATAGATCAGATGATACCACAGGTGCTCTCCCGCAACTATGTGCGCTTCCCCGCACAAAACACAGTGGCAGTAAAACGAGTCGTAGAATCAGTCTGGTGTTGAATGAATGTGACACACCTCCATTGTATAAAACCCTAATTTGGTGGGTCGCCATCGATGCAACGTTGTGGCTCGATTTGACCTACTCCAAGGTGGTATGGACTCAGATCCACCCAAGACGGGCGCCTCAGGCAAGACGGGCCTAGGGGTTCCGTTCCTCTTATCATTCCGGTCGCGCAGCTCGGCTGGGTCGTCATCTGATTCAGCACGTTCTAGCAACATTCGTGCCCAATCCGATGTTCTCGGAGAGCTGCGAAGTGCTATTGAACAGCTTCTCCAGCCCAAGGTTTCTTTTCAAAACCAACGATCGTGTATACGGCTCGTAATTGACACACTGAAGCGAGATCCCTCAGAGCTGGACTCGATCTTGGATCCTGCCATTGCCACGCCACTTGTGTCGTCATTGGTTGTCTTGTGCAGTCGCTTGCTACGTGATACATTTGCATATGAGATCCGACTCCTGTCATGTGAACTTTTGACTTCTACGCTCAAATATGCAGATGTATCCACGCAAAGTGTGTCAAGCGAGCTGTCGAAAGAAGAAGCTATGGCCACGGGCTGGAACGCTGTCATGCCATCGCGTGCCATGAGTATGTTGGATCGCGCATTGCTGTATCGATTGGTCGTAAATCTGCACAGATACGATCACTGGAATGTGCCTTTGATTGTCGATGAGCCTGAACTGGCATTCCAAACGCTATCAGCTCAGCTATCTGCCCTGCTCGTCTTGACTCGCGATGGTCGCGATATTTTCGCATTTAAGGGCATTCTCAACGTACTTATGAAATGGCTTAGGTACACATGCGGCGCTATGCTTATGCTGCGCACACGATCCGAATCTAACGTGACGGCCTTGAGCGAGCATTGCATGTGTACACTTGTCAATTTGCTCGCATCTATCTGCAAGTTTAATGCTTCTAGACTTGATAAAAAGCAAATGGAGCAGTTTGTGAATGGACTCTGTGGCATCGTCTTATACCCGCGCATACCAAGGTATCAAGCTCCGGCCAATACCTCGAAAGGATACTCATATTATGACACGCAGGGTCTCAACATATTTCTCACCACGCCCACATTGAAGCCTGTGGATGAAGAGCCAAAATGGATTCCACCGACTGAAATGCTTGGTATACCGATTGGTGTCGACGACGTCGACTTTCCACCGTTCAGGGAACAAGATATACGTGTATTTGTCAAAGTCTTGGACGCCGTTTTCTGCTACGCGTTTATCCCAAGCGAATGTTTGACACAATGCGTGCTTTCTTTTTGTCGCGTGATTGGACTCCCTATTGCCCAGGCCGATCAAAAAGAACTCATCTTTCGTCTGGCCGAACGAAGCGTCGATATTCAGGCGGAACTTGAGGGGATCTTGAACAATTTCTTGAGCAGTCATTTTGTCCATTCTGTGATTCAGCGCCTGTACGAGATCTTGTGTGGACCGCGCCATGGACCGCGCTCTATCCGGGTAGGCGCTTTTCTGTTCATCTATGCAACTATGATCTGGAGTATGCAACGACGCATCGAGCAGGGCGCACACGTGAAACAGCAGTATCCTATTCTACCGCAGTCTGTCTTTGAGGGCATTGTCCATGGTGCTCTTTTGGAAGGTGACGATGTGATTGACCTAATAAGTCTGTTTCTTATCGATGACTACTTGCCGCAACGAGAAGCATGTCCTGAGGCCATTGTGTTTGATAACGTTCCAGCCCGAAATCGTCAGACGCCGAAGCCGCTATGCACCTTATACCCAGATTCAGGTCAAAGCTGCTGGAATGTGGTCTTGGACTTGACGTTGGTCATGAATAGGCACTTGTCTCGTCACCGACGAGGCGTGAAAGAATTGTCCTTGTCGTCTTTCGTGCTTCACATGCTCGTCTTCCTTTTGTGCACTCGCACTGACCGGTACATCATATCGATGCCGTTCGTATCAAGCTCTTTTTGGGCCCTAGCGCCTTTCATCCCGGACTGTGTGTTGCTCAGTGTAATAAAGGAAAATGAACAGCAACACATGTACTTGCCCAGCTCGCATGACTGGCTTGATAAGCTCACGGAATTAGTCGATACATTCTACCCACGGGCCCAATCAGACATTCTTGCTTCGCGTGCCTTGCCATCGGTGAACAGTCGGCACTATGCTCTCCAAATTATCACCAAGGTATATGAATGTGTTCAGGATCTACCTCACTTGTTGGAACCATTAATTGATCAAGTGATTATGCCACTGACAAAGCGAGCATCTCGACAAGAAACAAACATGGAAATTGGTGTGTCTTTGCGTCGAATCATGCGACATGCCATGACTACAACGGTATGCCATCCATCGATCGGGAAGAATCGACCTTTCTTCCACATGCTCCACGACCTTTCTGATGCTGTCTTCCGGGCCGAGCCTTCGTTGGCAGATTCCACGCAGGCTGTGGCTCAGCACTCTCGACAACGCAGTTTGGGTCCACACAATGTAAGTGATGTGCGCGACGGTCGCCTCCGATTCACTCGAGCTACGCGATCTACGCGTGACCTCATTGTTTTATTTATGCAGCTGTCCTTTGGCATCACAGACCCAGCGGACATGTCACCTGAGCTCGATATAACATCGAATGGTTCTCACGCGCGTCTGCGTGAATGCAGTGTTGCTATTTTCCGTGAATTATTGCGCATGGTGCGCTCCAACACGCCTTTTTCATCAGGCTCAAATGATGCCAACGCATCGTGTTGTGTGCCGCCTCAGCTTCGCCAGGTGATATTGCGTTGGATGCTGCGTCTTCGATCAGATCGGCAGCACCGCATTTACTTTCAGGACCATGTCGAAGACTTCTCCAAGTCGCTCATGACAATTTTGTCCCGAACCGAAGAAAGTGATTTGTTGTCCACTCTTTCTTATGATCCACGTCATTCGGAGTTAAAAATGCCTTCTTGGAGTAGCCGTATTTGGACCGTGTTCGAAAATGAAGAGCTGCACACTGCCGACGGATCGGATCATGCTGAGAGCTGTCCTCTACTTTTCCCTGTGTCAGAATATTTAAACACAGTTGTGCATGTTCTGCAAACCGAAACAGATTGGGACGTTCTGTCGACGCTTTTGGTCCACCTACCGTCCCAGTTGAACAACATGCATTTGTTTTGTGGAAAAAAGGCATCGGCTGAAATTTGTGGACTACGAAACTGGTTATGTCCACTGTTACTGGAACAAAAGCCGTTGTCCAACCTTATTTTGCCAGAGGATGTACGTCGCACGGATTTGACGGCCGTTTTGTATGCTACACTCAAAGTACTGATCTCGTATCATCGCCATTTCACGCGCACGCAACAGGATGAACTTGTGGAAACATTCGTTGTGGGTTTGTCGCACTCACAGACAGTGGCTCAGCCATGCGTGCGTGCCTTGGTGGTGGCTGGCTACGAGATATCCAAGTCATTCACACGCCAATGGACCAATATTCTCGTCAAGCTCTCAACTATCATGTCGTCGATTACAATGAGCGTGCACATTTTGGAGCTTTTGGCCGAGTTTAGCAGTGTCCAAGCTTTGTATGCAAATTTTACGGAGGCAGACTACCGACGTGTATTCGGTATCGCGCTGCAATACATCCAGTTCCATGAAAGTGTCGCTGCGGGCAGCACACGTGAGAATCTGCGGTCTAGTGCAGCCAAATTCGTCCTGGCACAGTATGTCCTTTTGCTCGCATACAATAATATTTCACAATGGTTCATGACTTTGCGTCTGAGTGAGCGAGCCAAGCATGCTTCATATATCACACAGGGATTGGTCCTGGCGAACGAGGGGCGTGACTCTCTGAGTGATCAAACCATTGTGTGTCTCGACTTTTTGGCACGATTTACATACAGCAATGCATTGCCCAAGCCATCTCGATCCCTTTTGCATATGCTTCTGGACCAAAAAGGACAAGAGCCCCCTGGACCTGGATTTACGTGGATTGTCGGAAAGGGTCTCGTTACCGTTCGTCCAATGGCAAGAAACGGCACATATGAGCTTGTCGTTCGGCGGCCATCTGGCACAGTGTCATTTGTCAGTCGCATGGAGAACATGACGTCGGATGATCGGACAGCAGAAGAACGCACTGCAGATATTCTTGCGGCGGCGATCGAACACTGGAAACAGCAGGGATCGATTGCGAAACCCGTCATTCGAGCTCCTGGCGAGACGGAACCGACTGTGACGCCCTCGTCCAAGCCGGATCATTCGGAGGAAGCGAGTCCTGAACCAAACTTAGAAAAGGAAGAGACCACCCATGGAACCCATGAGCTTGAAAAGCCTACACTTCATCGTACTTCAGGAATGGAGCCCATCTTTTTGGCGCTGCAATTCAGTGGGTATCCGGACAAAAGCCAAGATAAGCCACCGGTTCTCTTGCCACAAGACGCATCAACGGACCGATTACTACGTGGTATGGATCTGACTCCTGTATATGATTTCCATAAGATTGGTCTCCTGTATGTCGGCTTCGAACAAACCAAGGAGCAAGAGATTTTGAGCAATACGCACGGATCTATGGCATATATGCGCTTCTTGTCTTGCCTGGGTGATCTCATTCCGCTTCGCGGACAAGAAGATGTCTACACTGGTGGGCTTGACCGCCAAGCCGATGAGCATGGAAAGTATGCGTATGTCTGGCGAGACTACAGCAGACAAATTGTATTTCATACTAGCACGTTGATGCCGAATCATGAGAACGATGTAAACCGTGCTAGTAAGAAGGCACTTATTGGAAACGACTATGTGCACATTGTTTTTAATGACTCTGGGCTGCCTTATGAATTCGGTACAATCCCGAGTCAATTCAATTTTGTCAATATTGTCGTATCGCCCCATTCCTCGGTTCGTGACGGTGTTGACTACGCTGTATCGGATGATACATATTTCCATGTAACACTGCAACTACGTCCAGGGCTACCTGATTTTTCCCCCGCTGGCGAAGGCTGCTTGGTTTCGTCTGCTACATTGCCTCATTTTGTACGAAATTTGGCCATGCAAAGTGATATTATAAGTCAAATCTACCTCGATACGGCTGAGTCTATGGTCCCATTTGCCAACAACCGAGTGATACGTCTGCATCACATTGAGCGATACCAACAACAGCTTATGACCAAAAGAGCTGAGACAGAGTCGCTCGACGATATTACCATCTACGACTTTACGAAGACGCTGATCAAATAGTCACGTCTTGTATGGGGATCGTAGGGTTGGTGAAACATCCCTCCACATGCATTTCTCCAGAAACGAGCGGGCCGTGCACACTGCGCCAAATTATGCCAAGGATTTGGCCAAGTGGAAATCACACACGTTTCATTGTGAGGTATCAATCCTAAACTTTTATACATACACACTATAGCACGAAGCTAGCTTTGATTCAGAGAAAAGGTACGAGCTTAATCTACGTTTATGTTTGTTTATAGGTGCACATAAAGCTGAGTATAACTGGGCAACCAAGGATGGATGTAGCATGACGCATGCTTTAAACTCAATTTATCGTCCATGCAGCCTTGTGGCGGGTCCAAGAATGTGCTCACAGTAGCTTGCTAAGGGCTGTCTTTTTTTCTCGTGACATGCCCTGTCATCATCATTGTGATCGGTGATGACGTGGCATGCAGACACGGGTAGATCATAGTGGAACGATGGGAGTGTGCCTCGACAAGACAATTTCAATTCAATTCTAGGATGCTATACTTTGCACACAGTTCAGCACCACAATGGGGTACGGCGGGCGCGCCTATAACATTGACACCCTCTAAGCGGCAGGTCCGCTCATTCTATCCACCACACAAATAAAGTACAAGAGTATAATAATGAATTGAACTAAGTATAATGATTTAGCTCCTTATATTTAAAGCTTCTGGAGGATGGTGTCGATCGAAGCGTTCTGGAGCTTGCCCGTGTCACCCTCGTCCGAGGCGAAGTCAACAACCTTGAGGTCGTCGATGATCAAGGCGTAACGAGCGGTGCGCTCGCCCATGTCCTTGAAGCTGAGGTCGATCGTAGCACCAAGCGCCTTCGAGAAAGCGGCGTTAATATCCGTGGCGAACACAACCTTGTCCTTGGCGTGGTTAAAGACACCCCAGGCCGACATCACGTAGGGGTCGTTCACAGCGATGACGTAGACAGCATCAACGCCCTTGGCCTTGAGCTCATCAGCACGCTTGACCAGAGGAGGAATGTGCTGCTGGTGGCAAATAGGGGTGTAGGCACCAGGGATCGAGACAACCACGATCTTCTTGCCCTTCCACTCGTTGTGCGACTCAAAGGTGGTGGGGATACCGCAGACCTCACCCGAGTCGAGCTCAGGAGCCCAGGGAATGAGACCGAACTTGGTGTTAGGAATGACAGCGCCTTTCTGAGTAGCCTGGGAGAGGTTAGATTATGACGTTTGCCTCGGTGAACATACCATGTTGTTGTAGACGTGGGGAAACGGGAAATTGTTGTCTTCCCGCCTTTTATACCCACGGTGCGCACACTCCACCGATCACGATCAATCGTCATCAGGGCAAGCCCCCCTTGTGAGTCACGTGATATGGAATGGGAAATTCGGGACAGTCCGGGCGCCTAGTTGGTGGATTCGTAATAGCCCCAAGCCGGCTAGTGGAATCGCTGTGTCACATCGTTTGCGATCGCTCACGGCGTACGAAAAATGTCCCTCTTTGCAACAGTCATGAACTTTGCCACTACTTCGTCCGCTACCGAGAGCACATCTACTAGTACCTGGCTCGACTGTTTTTTCCCTGTTGCGCTCAACGAGGTACGTTTTTACGCGCTGTTGTCATCAGAAGGGTGCTAACATCATGCAGGAAGAGACTAAGGAGGCCGAAGGCGACAAGGGCGGAGACGAGAAAGAAGATCAGACTGAAGAGGAAGGTGATGAAGAAGAGGAGGAGGAAGAGGAGGAAGAAGAAGAGGTACGTATGAAATATTCATGTCGTCATTAACACTACAGGAGATTGAAGACGTACGTTATAATCTTTACATGAGATGAGCAGATAACTAACCTGTTGTTTTCTATTCCTAGCCCTACCCGGCCATTTACGAACGTATGTCTTATGCGTATTGAGTTGGAATTAACATGTTAAACAGAATGCCAAAACTCGTCTGCATGTGAAAGTGTCCGGCATCACTTTGAAGAGTGCCAAGAGCGTGTTACTGGGGGCAAGGGCTTTGAAGGTGAAGACTGTGTCGAAGAATTGTATGTATGCCATGTCTGTATATCCTTGCTAACCAGCAGCTGTACGTATCGACACCAGTTTTTTGGCAGCCTTGCTTTTGAGAACACTTGTACTGACAAAGTATTCCAGTCCACCTTGCTCACTGCGCTCTGGAATGTGCTGCACCGTATGTATAAATCCGTGAGAACGTTCGCTGACTCTATACAGCAAGCTGTTCGCCAAGCTGGTATAGATTCCAAAGGCCTGTCATGGGCTCTCATGCAGATGCTATCCGTAGCGACACCTATGGAAATATCCGAGCCGCATTCTCAGGGTGTGTTGCATGCCGTATTGTTGTCGTGCCACACGGATGATGCGCGGCCATCTACTAGCTTTGGCTATGTTGGTATGTGTGGGCCATGAATCACCATAGTCCTATGCATCAAGGGAAGTAATATACAGCACTGTGTGTCAGAGATAGAAGATATGCGTACCATTGTTACCACGAATAAAAGCGTCGCCATAGGCGCTTTTCAGAGCGCCGTCTACAAACTCTTCGGTGTCTTCCATGGCAATATTCATGTATCCATCCAGGCATGAAAGCGTTCCTTCCTGTGTCAATGTCTACACAATATAAAAAACACGTACCATGATAATCAATACCTGAGTTCAAGCGCACAATCACCTTCTTGCCAATGACACCTTTGAACGGTTAGTTGCTTCCAGATAATGGAACATACTCTTCAAGAAGTCATTTGGGCTGCCTGCCTTGACCTGCTGCTCTGAGCTTGTAAAATCCGCTGGTTGCTGGACCTTAGCACTGGCCGTGTCCGACATGGCGTTCACAAATTGAGATTAGGGTATGCGATGTGCAAAGTAGTCTTCTATCTATCGAGGAATTAAACCCATCATAGACAAGCTCTCATGTTGGCCCCTGCGACATGGGTACCACCAAAGATGTCGGCATTTCCCATTCTGAACTTGGTCTTATCAAAACATTCCAGCATATAAGAACTGGGTATCTTGGGTACTACAAACGTGGTTGATGTGAGAGTATCTCGATTTTGTCTATTTTGAAACGAGTTCATTATGTGGACTCGCTGTAGGTTATAGCCATCCCTGTTGTTGTATTTGGAAGTCTGAGGCGCACCAATGTCGCGACAAGCTAGTCATCTTCTGACGATGGCTACCAAGCTACGGGTAGGATAAGTCATAAAAGGGCCCTTTCCAGGGCATGACAGTGTTCTCCACTAGTGCAGGTGGAGCTTGGTCACTTGTCGTCCCACACGAACCATTCAACGAACATGGCGTCCCTTCGGGGAGAGTCTTCTCTACCGTTCGGTATGTTACCAGCAATCTAACTCTAGTCGATAACACACGCCAAAATCGAACAGATACAGAAGATGAAGAGCCACTATTTGGTGGCACGCCATTCCGTGATGCTCATGCAAATACAACGGATGCATTCGAATCGAGTGCCCGTTCATATTATTCTCTTTTGAATGTCGACGAGGATGCCTCAGAAGCTCAGATTCGCGATGCATACAAGACTCTTGCTATGGCATTTCATCCCGATAAACATCCCGATCCGCATAATAAAGAGCTTGCGGAGGAAGCTTTCCGAGACATCCATAAGGCGTACCAAGTCCTGAGTGATCCAGAGCAGCGGTCGGTCTACGATCACTTTGGCGAGGAAGGTCTCCAGTCTTCATGGGCTCTAGCAGCTCCTGGACGCTCACCGGCCGAGATGCGCGCAGAGTTCGAGCGCCAATCTCGACTTCGACAGGCAGCTGATGCAGAGAGTCTTGTAAACTCTCACGGTGAATTTTCTGCTGTGATCAATGCATCACCCCTGTTTGTTCGAAATGCACGAATCGTGTCACCATTGAATCCTGCTATCCAGACAAGATTAACCCTAGCCAAGCGTCTTGCGCTTGTTTCGTGCCCACAGATTGTTGGAGAGCACGGCTTTGATATTCCTCTGACGCAATCTTCAACTTTGGCCGTTTCAGGCCAACTGATCAAAAACGGACAAATGGGTGCAGGTAACCTCATTGGTACACTAAAGACGCATTGGAATCCCAGGTTCTACTCCGAGATAAATGCTTCCCTTTTACAGCCTCAAACACTCACAGTCCGAGGCCAATACATGGTCGATCCCAATCTCATTTTCAATTGGATTATTGCATCGCAAAGTTGGAGTGTGCCTCCCACGGTTCAATTAGTATGGTCGCAGCGACTTTCGAGTAAATCAAGTCTAACAGGCTTTGCACAAGTCAAGACGGGCGCATATACTGTTGGTTCCTGGGGCGCCGATGAAAACGGCGAACCACTGACAGATGATATGAGTGCGCTAGTTGTTGGCGTAACGAAACCACACGAGGATGGCACCGAATGGACATGCCATTACCAATTCACGAATGACCTATCCATCCACTATGAATGGTCTATGAAAGTGTTGAGTGGCATGAGGGTCAAGAGTGGTGTATCTTGCGGATTGCTCTCTGGATTGGCGGCCTACTCGAACAGTGAGCGCCGGGTCACAGAGAACATACGAGTCCTCTTGGGTGTCAAATGCGGCACCTCCTCGGGCATCTCATTGAAGATTCGTGTGACGCGCCTGGGTCAACGAATCGTATTCCCCATCGTCCTAAGTCCCAAGTTCCGGGTGGATCTAGCTATGGGAGCAGCTATTTTACCTGCTCTGGCCATTGCTGGATCACACTATTTCTACTTTATGCCTAAACGCCGGCTTGCCACCTCTGAACGTCTTCACTCGATACGCAAAGATCGTATGACTGACATTGAACAGCGCCGCACGTCCGCCGAACAAACTTGTGCTCTTCTGCGTCCTCAAGCCACAAAACGTGCAGAGGCCGAATATGGACGGAGTGGCCTTGTCATCCTTCAGGCATACTATGGCCGACATGATGTTTTTCCACCGCCGATGGACTTGGACATACACATGCTAGCGGACAAAGAACAACTCTTTTCGATGCTTTCGCAGTATGAAGCGCTGCACCAAGTCAAAGATAACAACCAGCCACTGTGGTGTAATGTGCGCGTACAGCTCCAAATGCTAGTAAACCAGAGTCAATTGGTGATCCCTGCTGGCCGATCCAAGTCCAAGCTACTCGGATTCTTTGATCCATGTGTCGGTGAACGCAAGCAGCTTTATATCCGCTACCTATTCCGCGGCAGACTGCATGAACTAACGGCTCATGATGATGACGCCGTTGCCGCGCCGCTGCGGAGCCAACAGATCACATAGAACCAGATTACACGCTATGATACAGGTCGCACTTTACGGATTCGATGCGTCAATACGATTCAGTTCAGCCTCACGAATCTTCTTCTCGGCTAGCACCTTAAACTTGAAGTAATCCTTGTGGAGACCGCATTCTGTCTTGCCGGCCTTATCGCTCCAGCGACCGGACCGCTCATCGGCACCGTCCTTTCCAAACGGAAGAGACGTCGAGTGCCAGTCACCGATCGACTTGTATCCTAAATCAAGCAAAACATTGTATGGTACAGCATTCTCCTTGACGTACTTGTCCACGTCAGCGAATTCCCAGTTGAGCAGGGCATTGACCTTGATCAGACCGGTCTCATCAACCTCGACAGCCTGGAGCGATGCGCGATCAGCACCTTGCGAGCGGCGGCGCCCCGTAAAAACGGCGCGCACATCCAGCTCTTCGTAAGCGCGGCGCGCAGGCTCCACCTTGACGAGATAGTCGTATGTGTCCTCATCGCGCTGCCAAAGCTGAGAACCCCAAGTCCTTTCAAAATCGGCTACCGTATCGCTGCCCTTAGGCTTGTACACGTACATGGGCGCATGGTAATGCTTTGATGCCCGTTCCGCGAGGTCCAGAGTCTGTGGAAAGTGGTATAGGGTGTCGACAAAAATCAGTGGAACGAGGTGGCGCAGCTCAGTGTGGTTCTTTTCGCTGCGTTCCGCGCTTATGCGCGAAATGATATCCAGCGTTACACAACCCGTCACTCCAAACGCCGTGGTCTGGTAGAGGTGAGGCAGGTTGTCGATAGACCAACGAATAATGTCCGCCGGCGGTGCGTTTTCCAGTTTGGCATTGATTTTGGGCAAATCCGCTATAATGCGCTGAATCTGATCATCCACATCTGCATCATGCGGAACTCGCTGAGAAGCATTAGGCATAGAAGCGTCAGACATGTTGGTCGACGTTTGTGGCAAGGTGGCGAGGCACACGAGTTAACGCCTCTGTTTCAATGACTAAGGTCCACGACCCTCACTCCGTTTCGCCTGGCCAGGCGACTATCCTCTTAGATTTGGCGCTCTTGTGACATGCAATGCATGTCTTGCGTGATTGAAGCCGATGTGGAGGGGAAAAGTAGTGTCCCTGCACCTGTCTGAAGCCCGCCAAGCCACGTGGTATTCATGTGTGCTCGTGGGGGTAAAACTGGATCCAGTCACGTGTGCGTGGGAACTGAGAAGTTTGCAGGGCATCAACGGCGCCCATGGGCTTAGCAGGAGCTCGGAGAGACTTTTCCTCGTCCTACACTCAGGTCAGTCCTCAAGATGGCTGCTCGTCCTACTGTGAACGTGCGAGGCATTGACGGTGCGGCTACGGGATCGCTGCCTCTCCCGGCAGTGTTCAACGCTCCCATCCGCTCGGATCTCGTCCAGATCATTCACTGTACGTATTCTGCGACACAGATGAGAATGTGCACACCCTGGTCTACTTGGCGTGGTACGCCGGGTGTGCCCCGTTTTGCTGTATGACAGTACTAACACTCAACAGCGAACCTGGCGAAGAACAAGCGTCAGCCGTACGCCGTTGCTTCGAACGCTGGTCACCAGACCTCGGCTGAGTCGTGGGGTACGGGTCGTGCCCTCGCCCGTATTCCGCGTGTTGGCGGTGGTGGTACGCACCGCTCCGGTCAGGCCGCCTTTGGTAACATGGCTCGCGGTGGTCACATGTTTGCGCCCACAAGGGTTTGGCGCCGCTGGTTCGTAAAGACGAGCCAGACCCAGCGTCGTCACGCCACGGCGTCTGCTCTTGCTGCCACGGCCCTGCCTGCCCTTGTGCTCGCCCGCGGTCACCGTGTGGAAGAGATTGAGGAGGTTCCGCTGATTGTGTCGAGCGAGATTGAATCGTTCACCAAGACCAAGCAGGCTGTCGCAGCCCTCAAGGCTCTGAACGCTTACGAGGATGTGATGAAGGTGTCGAACTCGCGCAAGATCCGTGCCGGTGTCGGTAAGCTCCGCAACCGCCGTCACGTTCAACGCCGTGGCCCTCTTGTCATTTACAACCAGGACAATGGTATCGTGAAGGCCTTCCGCAACCTGCCCGGTGTTGAGATTGCCAGCGTGCACAGCCTTAACCTGCTCCAGCTCGCCCCTGGTGGTCACCTGGGTCGCTTTGTGATCTGGACGGAGGATGCCTTCAAGCAGCTTGACACGATCTTTGGCACGTACGAAACGGCTTCGGACGTCAAGAAGGGCTACCACCTGCCCAGCGCTAAGATTACCATGCCGGACGTCACGCGTCTTATTAACTCGGATGAGATCCAGAGCGTTGTGCGCCCAGCTGGTCCCAAGCAGACTAAGCGTCCTTTCACGCAGCGGAAGAACCCTCTTCGCAACCGCGGTGTTCTGTTCCGTCTCAACCCTTACGCCCAGTCCTCCATCCGTCGCGAGATCCGCGAGCAGGCTCAGCGCCGCGCTGGCAAGCTGAAGAAGAACACCAAGACGCCGCGCATCCCGACGAGCGAGGCATTCTTCGAGCAGCTCTTTGCTCCGTAAATGCTTGCATCGCGTGTGTGATGCATTTCATATATGTGCTGACGGACGATGTGGAAGTACATTGCCACGGACATGAATACATGACAATGTCTTGCGCCGATGTATTTTGTCTTAACCCAAAAATCCCGCGAGCATATGTGTTCTGGTCATAGCGAACCCGTATGATGGTAGTTTTTGTTGGCTAGAATCGCAATGCTGAAACCAGCTTCTCAATCAACACTTGTGTTACAGGCTATTATCACCAGGGCTGATGTGACATCATGACGTGTACGTAACATCAAACTAGAAAAAGAGGGAGATCTAAAAACATGAAATAAGATTTATCAGGCGTGAAATAAAAAGAGGCGTGATGAAATAGCGACCTTAGAACATGAAAGGGCGCATACGTTGGGCCGTTTCGCGCCACTTCTCATTGTTTTCCTTAATCTCAGCATCTGTAAAGGGACAGAGTCCATCAACATCGTGGTGAGACGCAAGACGGAATTGGGGACTGTTCTTGTAGCCGAAATCCCCAATAGACAGGCTTTGTGGAGAATACACCGGCCAGCCAGACTCAAAGTCATACAGGCCATTGTCGGGGTCCTTCACAAACTCGACAAATGCCGCACTGTACATATGTGCCACAGGTGCCCGGATTTTATCGTCATCTGTGGCGCGAGGTGCCTTCAAAAGAGGACCCTTGTCCTCCTCAGCTTGCTTTGTTGGAATGTAGCGCAGGTCCTGCCACGTCTCCCATGAATAGGCCGTGTCACTTCCGTGGTACGTCAAAAGCGATTGGTACTTCTCTGGCGTATCTGGGAGATAAAAGGAAGGGCTAAAGCGATAACGCCATGTCGATGCATAGCCCATACGGTGTTTGGCCTGAACATTCGACGGACAAACCCACACCTCGGCCGTAATAAGCGGGCCCACGGCGGCCGTCAGTTGCGCGTCGTGAATCAACCAAGCATTGCCCTCGTCCTTACAATTGCCAATGAGCATAGGCGTATTAGCAAATTTTCTTTGCACCAGGCGCTCCGAGTAGTCATTGTAAGCCGTGATGTTGTCGCTTGTCAGCATGAACGATGTGTTGGTAGCAAAAGTCGCTTGAATCACATCCTGCCACTTCTTCCTTTGCATGCACTTCATCTGCTTATTGTCACCATTGGTGCCACAGCCAAGATAAGCAGCCACTTTGTTCCACACACTCTTCTTTTCCGTAAAGTCGTCCTCAGGCTTGGTCACAAAGTACTTGCCGAGAGACGTCATGGATCCACTCTGGAGGATGATTCCCTTGACATACTTGGACGTCGGCTTTTGATAATGCACGTACGCCCAATTGTCGGCAATACAGGCTCCCGTACTTGTGCCACCGATCGTTATTTTTTCGGGATCACCACCAAACTTCTCAATATTGTTGTATACCCATTCAATCGCCAAGTCAACATCTGACAGACCAGGGTTGCTACCTTTAAAGTGTGCGTTGTGCTGGTTCTTACTTGTATGCAGCTGCGGAGCTTGGGGAAAACCGAGAATCCAGTTACGGAAGTTGATGCTCACAGTAATAATGTCATTGTCGTGAACCAACTTGTGCGACTGATAAGTTTCCACAGTGTTAGATCCCCATTCAAAAGAACCTCCGTAAAGATTCAGCCACACTGGAAGTTTCTTCGCCTTCCCGTTGGAGTCACGATACTTTTCCCAATTCTTCCTGCCAATAAAGATGTTGGCATTCAGACAGTCTTCTGATTGTGCATCTTCTTCGAAAATTGAACCCGAAAATCCAAATAGAGCGATCGCTGCCTTGGAAACATCACTTCCATGCTGTGGGCAGATTTTGGGCTTTTTCGACGCATCTCTCACATCATACCACTTGCCTGCAGGCCTAGGTGGCATGAAGCGGTTCTCTCCACTCGTATCATCGCCAAATGGTACGCCTCGCCAAGAATACGTGTCTGCCGTAGAGTTGTACAGGCCACGGACACGACCCTCATTTGTCTTCACAACAAGATAGTGATCTGACTTTTGGTCGTTACCATTGTGTCCCTGTGTGTCGTCCTCGCAGTACTTGCCCCACTTTTCACTCGTAGACATAGCCTTCGAGCGGCGGGCCATTTTCGCATGATGCAAAGTGCTCAGATGTTGGGGCTTTGCGACATCAGCTACAGCTCCTATTACGAAGAAGCTCAGCAATAAAAGTCCAGCTAGGACAACATGCTGCCCCGCTTTCATCATGGACGTTACCTGTTGACCCTAATCCCTATTTCCCAGTCCATTCTACATTTCTCAGTTTACAGCGCGTTTGCCGAGGCAAAATCTCAGGCATGCATGAAATTGCTGCTGACATGCTTGTTGAGTGGAGTTTTTATTATGCATCATTAGATTAGCATACGCGCTGTTGTTCAGACAAGCACACTGTTTCAAGGCTGGTGCTTAGTCTGCGACCGCGTGGCGCAAGCACAGGCCGACAAGACCTCCACATTGCTTAGTCTTGCTCCGCACGAGTGACGCGTGTAGATCGAACCCGATCGATCATATAATTCTTTGACGCCATACTCACGCCACAATTTTTTGCGTACGTTTCTTGGATCCTTCACTGACACACTCAGGCTAGCAGGTATTTCTCTTTCAAGAGGGGTATCAGTTACTTTGCATTGAATTCCAAGTGCCGCCTCACTCTGCGTTTCTACCAACCTCAGCATTCTTACTGCCTTGCTCCTTTATCCTACTTTAGCACCATGCCCCCTGTCGATAACAAGAACGATGCTGGATCAAAGCAGCCCCACAATGTTGTAATCATTGGTTCTGGCCCAGCAGGTCACACTGCTGCTGTTTACCTGGGTCGTGCAAACCTAGAACCAGTTATGTTTGAGGGTTTCCTTGCAAACGGAATTGCTGCGGGTGGTCAGCTCACTACTACTACAGATGTGGAAAACTATCCTGGCTTTCCAGATGGTATTGGCGGCTCGGAGATGATGGACAAGTTCCGTGCTCAGTCCGTACGCTTCGGAACTGTCATTCACACGGAAACAATCTCCAAGGTTGACCTCTCTAGTCGTCCTTTTAAGCTATGGCGTGAAGGCCATGAAAATGAGGAACCCGAGCTTGCAAAGGTAATTATCGTCGCCACGGGTGCCTCCGCACGTCGTATGCACTTGCCAGGTGAAGAGACGTATTGGCAGAACGGTATTAGTGCTTGCGCTGTATGTGACGGTGCCGTCCCAATTTTCCGTAACAAACCATTGGCTGTTGTGGGTGGCGGTGACTCAGCTGCAGAGGAGGCTACATATCTCACTAAATACGCAAGCCATGTTTATGTTCTTGTGCGTCGTGATGAGCTGCGCGCAAGTAAAATTATGGCCAAGCGTCTTTTGTCTCACCCCAAAGTCACGGTGCTTTTTAACACTGTGGCCACAGAGGCTAAAGGTGACGGAGAACTACTTAATGCTGTTCACATTAAAAACAATCAGACAGGTGAAGAAAAGGACCTTCAGGTGAACGGCCTTTTCTATGCCATTGGCCACATCCCAGCCACGTCTGTGTTTAAGGGACTGGTAGACCTGGATGAAGACGGCTACATGCTGACGAAGCCCGGTACGTCGCTGACTTCCGTGCATGGTGTCTTTGCCGCTGGTGATGTTCAAGACAAGAAATATCGCCAGGCTATTACATCTGCTGGCAGTGGTTGTATTGCTGCCCTGGATGCTGAACGCCTCCTGGCTGAAGAAGAGGCAGAAGGTGCTTAGTATATAATTTCTAAAACGCTTTCATCTACACGCTTATATGAAAATTCCGAATGTCGCAGCTAAAAGTTTATCCAGTAGCTGCATCTTCCTAGTCTCTCGATATCGACATGATAGTCTCGTGAAGCTTGTCAGATTCACTTTCTCGCACAGGCGTCTAGGTCCGAGACCTGGTCCACCAACATGTTGGCGTAGTCATGCTTATACATGTTACTGTGATGCATAACCTATGAAATGTGAGTATTTTGTCCGAGACTTGGGCCTTTCCGGCATCTTGGCTTGTGGCGCGGTGTTCTCATTCACGTGACATGCGCTGATGGCCAAGTGTTTCGGATTTGCCGACGAGACCCGTGATTATGACCAATCATGCATAGTCTATTCCCAATGACAATCGATGTTATACTGATGACCACAATCGATCATTTACATTGGTTGAATAATCTATAATCGACGCATTATGATTAGACAAATGGCGACTGCAGACTCTGGCCAGAGGTCGAACAACCCAAACGTCGGCCGCCCTTAAAAGCTTGGCCAGAGTTTCACTAGTCATCTCCTTGTCAACCATGATGCTATCTACCCGTGCGATGCGCTCGCCCGCACTTCGCGCGGTGGCTTTCCGTGCTCACCGCGCGGCTGCCACTCGTGGAGTTGTTACAGTTGCTGAAGATGCTCCCCCTTTGAATGAAGAGGAGCTTAAGCGCAAGGTTGAACTCAGTATCATTGAAAAAGGCAAGGGTTACTACCTTCCTTACGAGAAGATCGAGAACAACCTCAAGATTGTTCGTGACCGCTTGAAGCGTCCCATGACCATGTCTGAAAAGATCGTATATGGTCACCTTGACCAGCCTGAAACGCAGGACATTGAACGTGGTGTTTCATACTTGCGTCTCCGTCCTGATCGTGTTGCCTGCCAAGACGCTACTGCACAGATGGCTTTGCTTCAGTTTATGTCTGCCGGCCTCCCTAAGGTTGCTGTGCCCACGACGGTCCACTGTGACCACCTCATCGCTGCTGACGTTGGTGGCTCACAGGACCTTGCTAACGCGCTTGACCTGAACAAGGAGGTCTACGATTTCCTTGCTAGCTGCAGTGCCAAGTACGGTATTGGCTTCTGGAAGCCTGGTTCGGGTATCATTCATCAGATTATCATTGAGAACTACGCCTTCCCTGGTGGTCTCATGATCGGTACGGACTCGCACACTCCTAACGCTGGTGGTCTAAACATGATTGCTTGCGGTGTCGGCGGTGCTGACGCTGTCGATGTGATGGCTGACATTCCTTGGGAGCTGAAGTGTCCTAAGGTAATTGGTGTTGAGCTCAAGGGTAAGCTGTCGGGTTGGACTGCGCCTAAGGACGTTATCCTTAAGGTTGCCGGAGAGCTCACTGTTAAGGGTGGTACTGGTGCAATTGTTGAGTACAAGGGCCCTGGTGTTTCCTCGCTTTCTGCCACCGGTATGGGTACCATTTGTAACATGGGTGCTGAAATTGGTGCTACGACATCGATCTTCCCATTCAACGCCCGTCAAGCCAAGTACCTTGAGGCTACGGGCCGTGCAGACATTGCTAAGGCTGCTTCGCAGTTCAGTCGCAACCTTCTGCCCGACCGTGACGCTGAGTATGACACTCACATCGAGATTGACCTCGACAAGCTTGAGCCCCACATCAACGGTCCATTCACGCCTGACCTTGCCACGCCTCTTTCGCAGTTTAAGGATGCGGTGATTAAGAACGACTGGCCCGAGGAACTTCGTGTTGCCCTGATCGGTTCTTGCACGAACTCTTCGTATGAAGACATGTCGCGTTCTGCCTCGATCGCCAAGCAAGCTAGTGATCACGGTCTCAAGGTCAAATCGGGCTTCACTGTGACGCCTGGATCAGAGCAAATCCGTGCCACTATTCAGCGTGATGGTCAGATGGAAATCCTTAACAAGGTTGGTGGTATGGTG
Organism: Malassezia restricta; assembly: GCF_003290485.1. Lineage (NCBI taxonomy): Eukaryota > Fungi > Basidiomycota > Malasseziomycetes > Malasseziales > Malasseziaceae > Malassezia > Malassezia restricta. The sequence goes on from NC_040200.1 coordinate 112,379, forward strand.
CTCGCCAACGCTTGTGGTCCTTGCATTGGTCAGTGGAACCGTCACGACGTGAAGAAAGGTGAAAAGAACTCTATTATCACGTCGTACAACCGCAACTTCAGTGGCCGTAACGATGCGAACTTTGCTACCCATGCCTTTGTGGCCTCTCCTGACCTTGTGACGGCTATGGCATTTGCTGGAAGTCTCACGTTCAACCCGATGACTGACTCGCTTAAAGGAGCTGACGGCAAGGAGTTCAAGTTCGAAGCCCCTACTGGTGATGAGCTTCCTTCTCGTGGCTACGACCCTGGCGAGAACACGTTCCAGTCTCCTCCTCCTGACGGCTCAGGTGTCGAGGTGATTATCCGCCCTGACTCCGAGCGTCTCCATGTCCTTGAGCCTTTCAAGAAGTTCGAAGACAAGGACCCCAAGGATCTTCCGATCCTTATCAAGGTTAAGGGCAAGTGCACGACGGACCACATCTCAGCCGGTGGTCCTTGGTTGCGCTACCGTGGTCACCTCCCTAACATCTCAAACAACTGTCTGATTGGTGCCACTAACAGTGCTAATGGTGAGACGAACAAAGTTCAGAACTACTACACTGGTGAATGGGGATCTGTCCCTAGCACGGCTGTCTACTACCGTGACAACGGTCACCCTTGGGTTGTGATTGGTGACGACAACTACGGTGAGGGCTCGTCTCGTGAGCACGCTGCTTTGGAGCCTCGTTTCCTTGGTGGTATGGCCATTATTACCAAGTCTTTCGCTCGTATCCACGAGACCAACTGTAAGAAGCAGGGTCTTCTGCCTATGACGTTCCAGAAGTCGAGCGACTACGACCTCGTTCGCCCTGATGATCTTATTGACCTTGAGGGTGTCACGACAATCGCACCTGGCAGCATCGTCACGCTCGTTTGCAAGCACCGTGATGGTTCGCAAGACCGTATCCCACTTGTTCACTCGTTCAACGAGAACCAGATTGAGTGGTTCAAGGCTGGTAGCGCTCTCAACTTGATGTCTGCCAACGCCGCCGCCAAGCGTGGTGAATAAACGATGTTGTAATCAAATAGAATGAGTGGCTCATGGTGACATAGTCTGCACTGTTGTTCGATTCAATAAGGTTGAGTGGGCTCGATAGTGGGCGCAGGGCAATTTTAGGCGTCGGCTTACCTGGGGGGAAACGCGGAGTTATTTAAATCCACTTCCACTAAGCGCATTGGCCTCCCCATGTCTCTGGGAATTGATCATCGGTGCGTCAAATCCAACTAACACTTAGCTTTACTTTGAAGGAGCTGTGGCTTCGATATTTTGAACATGATCGCGATGGGGCTTTTTCTCGAGTACTAACAGATGCAGATATCATGACTTATCCTCAAGATATTTTAAATTCACCAAGTTGTTTGGATCATAACTTTCGCATCCCTTTGATAAATTCAGATACACAAGATATACACTCAGGATCCTTATCACTCAACGGATTGCCACGTTCCCCATCTCCCCCCATTAATTATAAAGCGCTTCGTTATGTTGTTAACAAACACTTGCCCAAGGAATCATGGCCCTATGATGATCAGGATGACGCGGTCTATTCAGTATCGTATGACCCCGATGCAGACTTGTTGGAATCAGATATACCAAAAATATACCGAAAATTTTATGGTTCGAAGGATACACAACATGGCTTGGATGCTCCAATCTATGCATCACCTTTAGAGCACGAGCGATCCACGTTCCGCTCAGCATTCGAAACGGCACTCAAGCCCACCTCTTTCAGAAATGAGATTTCACACAAAGGCCCATACAAAAATGATTTAGGGTCTCCTTTGCGTGTTGACCTGGCTTTAAGCGACATGGCAATAACTCACAATGATCCCAATAACCTGGCGTCTTATGCATCAGAAAGTTTTGTGCTAGGAAGTGATTCCACTCTTGGGAACAACGAACCAGACTTTCCGTTACTCAATTCATCATCTTTAGCTCACGCATCCATGCCTCTTGGCACAGCTGTCCAAGCTGAATCCAGTCATGATACCCCTCAGAACGTTAAAATGGACGATTATGCTCGCGAAATCACCTATATTCCAGAGTCCATTGCATTTTCAGAATCGTCACATCCAAATGACAGGACTCATCGCAGAGGTCTTACTTTGGACAATGATCTTGTATTCAGAAGAGTATCATTAAGCCCTCCTGTATCGGGCCCTTCTCTGTTGCAATTGTCTCTTCAACACGCGGACAGTTCTAAAGAAGATATGGAGTTTGCCAAATATATTCGAATTGGACGAAATGACCATGATCATGGTTTTCGTGTCTTGTTGTATTATCCGGGTCAAGTGGATCCCCAGACGAAAGCTTTGGTCAGCCCGATTCAGGTATGGGTCCAACCAGAATCAACCATGGAAGAACTTATTGGGTATGGTGTTTATTCGTTCGTGAGGAAATTTGGACGGGTTCCTATGCACCCCAAGGAAGACAAGGCAGAAGCCTTGATTAGTCCTCGCTCATGGATGTTGCGCATGGTCGAGAATGGCATAATTGACGATGACTTTCCTGTTATTGATTATGGATTAATTGTTGGTCATTTTGGCGAGCACGAATTTGCTCTGTGTCCTGTAACAAGTGGATCAAAGCAATCGGATACACTCGAATCGACATACAGTATCGAAAATGTCACCCACGCACCCGAATTTTCGAATACAAAACCTCGCGCATTTATGATGTTACATATCATGGTTGTACCAATGGCGAATAGCCAGATCCAAGTGCAAATCTCGCCTGATGCTACTATTAGCAATGTGCTTGAACAAGTGTGTCATGATTGCAATTTGGGACCTATGGATTTGTATGCATTGCTGTGTCAAAAAACAGCTGAAATCTTATCTCCAAATGAAGTGGCATCAAAGCTCGAGTGTACAAGCCATAATCTGGTACTTGTCGAACGAACGTCTCTTGGGAAGGCTTTTGTCCCCGCGCGTGACAGCCATGCACAAGCAGTGTTGGAAGAACCCAAGTACAAGACAGCCATGGATATGATATCCAGTTATAAAGCCTACTCGGTCAGTCGACGTCACCATATTGTTATGGGTCGACACGAACGTGTCATTTCATTGGACGGTGAATGGCTACACATCATCCGACCTGCTGAGAAACGAGTGTCGCATGCTAAAACTACTTCCTATCTTTTAACCTCGATTATACAATGCGAATTGAACCCACGCCTGCCGCATGTGTTTCGGCTTGTGGCACATCGTGTGCACACGCAGGATACAAAGCGCTATGAGTTTGAAGCGGAAGACGCTGTCCGCGCGCAAGAAATTGTAAATGAAATTAACCAGCAGCGCCGACAATAGATGTTTATACCCTTCTTTAATACATGCTACAAAAAGTATCTCTGGTCAAGATCTTCGTGGCTGGGTGACTTTTTAACGCGTAAGTTAGGCGGCCTCTTCAGTCTTGGCACTAGCACCATCAGCTTCAGCAGCTGGTGGCTGTGCCTCGTCTTCATCATCGTCATCTTCAGCATCATCGTCCATGCCACCGAAGTCCATGCCGCCAGCGCCCCCACCCATCTGCGACATGAGGGCGTTCATATCCATGCCACCAGGGAAAGGCATGTCGCCAGCCTCATTGGCCTCATCCTGTTCATCTTCATCGACCCACTTGTCAAAGTCCGTTTTCACGTTATGCAGGCGAACCTTTTCCTTTGTCAAGCGGGGCCAATATTCTTCTTGCTTCTTCTCCTTGCGAAGCACGAGGTACAGGCACTTGGAGGTGAGGTGTTGCTTCGATTCAGCTGGCAAAATGTTCTCGAAAAAGTCGATATTGAACGTGTACTTGTGACCCTCGATACCTTTGGATGCATCACCCTGGACGGTGGACTCGAACTTAAGGCTAGTTGATGTCAGATCACATTTTGTGGCGTCGGCCGTCATGTTAGGAACGTTGATTGTGAGCATGATGATATTCTTCTCATCTTCTGTGGCGGAGCTGCGCTGAGCCCACAGAACTTCGGGGACGGCTGCACTAGACATGTTTGAGGTAGAGATTCTCAGTATAGGGTGAGAGTGTTAATAAATGGCCAGATCGCTCGCTTCAAGTAATGGATCCCCGCGCCGAGCATCGAAAGCGGTAGAACATCCTGGACCCCCTCCTTCGGCGCGCCACGCGGTGACCACGTGGTCAACTCAATTTTTTGTCGGAGCGTGGCCAAATCGCTTGTCACCAGGTTCACTGATCATGGCTGAGCGCCCTGATACGAGATTGAAAGCCAAGACAAAGAAAGCGTCAACAGACATTGCCAAGGGAAAGCCTGTAAAAAAGGTGGTGAAGCAACCAGTCAAGCAGGTGAAAAAACAGAAGGCTTCGACCAACACCGAGAAGCCTGCCATCGCCAAAAAAAGCAAGTCAGTGCGCATCCACGAGGTGCCGAATGTCGTACAGTTTCCGTCGGACAAATCGGCCTCTTCCTTGAGTGTTCCACGTAAGGCAAAAGCTACAACTGTGGTGGATGCAGATGAGGATGACGAAAATGAGATGCTTAGTGGTTTCCCCGGTGACCCTGAGCACGAGGACGAGGACGACGAAGAAGAGGACGACGAAGGAGAGGAAGACGATGAAGAAGACGAAGAAGAGGACGACGACCTTTTTTCCAAGCATGCTATCCCAACACTTGATGAGGTTGTCAAGCTACCTAGCAGTCGCGACGATGCTAGCGTTCGCAAGCGCCTAGAAAAGGCCAAAAGCAAGAAGCGGCTCGCGCCTAATGACGAGGAGCCAGAAGAAACGGGCGTTGTTTACGTCGGAAGACTTCCTCATGGCTTCTTTGAAGATCAGCTGCGTGCATACTTCTCTCAATTTGGCGACATTAAGCGACTGCGTCTGTCTCGGAACAAGAACACAGGTCGCTCCAAGCACTATGGCTTTATGGAATTTGAGTCGCCTGACGTGGCAGAGATCGTGGTCGACACCATGAACAATTATTTACTGGATGGTCATCTGTTGCAGCTGGCTATGATTCCATCTCAAGAAGTGGATCCCAACCTATGGATTGGTGCCAACCGCAAGTTCCGTAGGGTGCCAATGGACCGTGTCGAACGCAAGCGACGTTCAAAGTCGCGTTCTGCCGAGGAGCGTGCAGAAGTGAATCGCAAGCTCTTGCAGCGTCAAAAGAAGCGCCGTGCTGCGCTGGCGCGTGCAGGTATCAAGTACGATTTTCCAGGATACCAATTTTGATAGTGGATGTAGCCGTACGAGATAGTGTTTCCACCTTCATCATTTAGGTAGAAATGATGGATTTTGACCCACAGGCCCCAGGGTTCATTAGGTCTGTCTGGCCCACCTTTATACGCCGCCCGGCTGCATTTGGTGCAACTGAAACGCCATTTGTATTGGGAACGTGAACTGACGAGGAGGCATCTGCCGAAGTGTTATCCATAACGGGGCTCATGACCCCAGTAGATGGCATCATAGGTGTATGCGGAGCATTAGTGAAGGGCGGCAAGCTGTCCGAGTGGTTTGACTCATCTTGGAACATGTGCAATGCATGTCCTTGTGGAGACAGCGCTGTGGTACTAGATTGTCCATGGATCGTGTCGAGAAGCATGAACGCTTCGGCGCTCCATTCGTACCACACATGCTTATTGTCTGTGAGACGCCACATGTGCACATCGAGCTCAGAGTTAGCCGGTACATACAGCGGTGTGCGGAAGGGGAAAAAAATAGGGAACCAACTCAGCATGTCCCGACTGGCTCGAGTTGGATCAGGAAAGATGCTCAACATGACATTACCGAATAAATGCGCTTCAAAGAATCCCGCCAAGCCATGACACACTCCAGCCTGAGGAATGTAAAAGGTATTCAACGATGAACGAGCATTGTGGTTGTTGGTAAGTGGCAAACCGTGAACATCACAAGCCAAACCGCTCTCATCCATGGACATGTGTTCAAACCGCCAGCACGCTTGGACCCGCGGGTACTGCGAAGCGCTGTCAAGACCAGAGAGCAAGTTCATTCGTTTGAAAAGCACGACAGATGGTGCATCAAATTGCACCGTATCTTGGGCCATGCCCATACCCTGTCCTGCTTGTGCTGATGATGTCTGTGACATACCAGTTTTGATGGCAGAATGCAAAGCTGGCGTTGTAACCGGTGCAATGTAGGGCATGTAAGAGGTAGGGATGGAGATGCCGTTCGGTTTAAGAAACCGCATCGCTCCATCTAAGCATTCAGGGGCAAGCTCATTATCACCAAAGCTGCCTAGAAGTTCACTTACCACCACATCGGCTCGGTCCGCTACATTCGGTGGCACTGGCATGGCACGCATATCGCCCAGTAAAATGCGAACACGATCAGAACCCCATTCTCTTAGCTGTCGGTCTTGAAGTGCAATCAAGGCGCCAGGGTTCTTTTCTAGAGCCGTAATGTGCACGACACGCGATGCACGTTCAGCAGCATTCAAGCAACGGGGCACCAATGCACCGTGCCCAGCTCCCACGATCCAAACCTGTAAACGAGTGCCTGGCGACCCATGCTGAGCAAATGCCTGGAACATCGCCTCTTCGTACAAATTATATTTTACCGTGTCTGCTTCAAATACGTCGTACGTTCCAGCAGCAAGTTGATCCGACATGGGTTGCAGCGGTGCTTGAAGACAATCGCCAAATGTGGAAGCGAGGTGCTCAAGTTTTGTAGGTGGCTGCATGGTTTTGATCAGATGTCGAATATACTGGATATAGGCAATGGGACCACCACGTACGTGTTGTATTGGTGGATTTGTGATGTCACTCAGAATAATGTGGGGTGTATGAGGAATCAGACTCCGAACCAGCGTTTGGGCTGATTTGGAGAGGACAGGGTAACCCTTAGCATTCGCTAGAAACGATGAGGACGGGAGCAAAATATGCGATACAGGCTCATGAATCCATCGCATCATGGACGAAGTTGGAGGAAGAGGCATGGACAAGTCGAGTGCAATGTGCAATTGTGAGTGGTATCCACACAAGTCTTGTAAGCGTTCCCATGTCTCCCATGCCCAATTGTCTTTGGTCCGAAGATATGCGGCTGCTGGCATGGCAGCTGCGCCATTAGGCCCTTTGCTTGTAGCTTGATGCATGAGCATTGATGTGAGAATGTACGTCGAACTGACAGGCAGGCGTACAGCAACTTTCATCGATGCATGCACAAGCGGAGGCTGATCTGCCATGCCTTCAAGGCATGAACGGACGATACGCGCATAGTCGGCCAAAAATGGTCGCCGCTCAGGGTCGCTACTGGGTGCGGGAAGAATTATTTGCGTAACTCCGACGTAAGAGGCATACGCAAGTTCCTGGCGCAAAGCGAGTTCCGAGTCGAAACGCACACCTTCGTCCAAGGAATCGAGTTCCAGCCACTGACTAATTATGGCAGTGACATAAGGTGTCTCGCGGGCATGGAGGATATTCAGCTCTGGACGCAAAAAATGAGGTTGTGCACGCCATGTCTCCGCCTCGAGTTGAATGCGCGCATCCATATCTCCAGGTAGCGAGGAAAAGTTAGCTCGACTCGTGCTTCGTGGAAGTCCAGGAGTGTCAGAGTCTGGACGCAGGCACAAATGCTCCCAACGTTCATGCCAACGAGCGTTGGCTAGTTCGATGGCAATACCATCATAGCCGTCAGCAAGTGCCCAGTGACGACACTTTTCGACGTTTGTCATGTTCTTTTCATCCTCCGGAGAATTGGGTACCTGCAAGCCGATCGAAGCGGGATTGGGCACAGCCAGTGTATTCAATGCATTCGCATGCGCAGCTTCATGCAAAGGGTGTAAACTTGACTGCAATGTCGACAAGTCCGAGCCTTGCACTGGCACATGCCATGCACCGGAAGACACAAATAAAGACACGGGCACATGGGGCCAAGTGCGTGGTGCGCTTTGTGCGCCCGTCGATGCCATAGCCACGCGTCGCGATCGGTTGGGAGAGAAACAGCCGAGCGTCTGCTGCCATGGCCTTGCAGACAGGCTGACCTAAGCTAATCCTCCACGCAGATTGCTCGGCGCACCACCCTGGGGTAGGAGGACGACATATGGGAAGCAGTGTAAGTGCGCGTCGCTGACCCCGAGTTTGAGGAACTGAAGCGTGCTGCTCTAGAGCAGAGTCAAAAGCAGCGTTCACAGCTGGACAAGGCACTTGAGGAGCGTGCGCGCAAGAAACGCGACGATGAACGTGTACAATCTGAGCGCGCAAATCAGCGTGCAGAATGGATGGCGCGCGAGCGCCTGCGCCGGGAAAAGCAGCGTGCACTAGACCAGGAACGTATTGAGATGCAGAAAGATGCGCAAAAGCGCCGGGAAGCGGCCGCTCGCGCAGCAGAGAAAGCTGCTATAGAAAAAGCCGTGGGACGCACGGCAAAACGTGCACCCGCCCTCGACAAGGCCAGGTCCGTGGCAGTGCAACATCGCTCGCAAGTTCGGCGTCCGAGAGAAACAGTAACGGCACTAACACGAGAAGAGAAGCGCATGAAGCGGATGGCCAAAGATATGGGCGTACCATTCAGGCCCCAAAAAGTACGCGTTCGATCGGACGCATCAGAGGCTGCCCCTAGCCAAGTACATACCCTGGCACCTCGTCGTCAGAATGCTCGTGAAGAGTTTATCGCACAAGAGAGACGACGAAAGGAATTAAGGCATCAACAACGAGAAGAAGAAGACGAGGAAGAAGACGAGGATAGCGACGAGGACGATGTCGAACCGGGCCCCTCTCATGCATCCATTCGAGATCAGATTTGGCAGCTCTTTGGACGCAACCGTCAAGCGTATGTACGAATAACTAACACCTAGGTATATGGCTCGTGATATTGACAGTGACGATGATATGGAGGCCGGAGCGGATGCCGTGCTTCGAGAGGAACTGCGGAGCTCGGCCTTTGGCCGTCGTGAGGATGAGCGAGAGGAACAGCATCTTTTGGAAGAGAAACGGCGTAAACAGAATGCCTTACATTGACATAATACCTTAGTTGGCCCGTTTCTCAAATACCCATGCACTCGCAGGGTCGGCGTGTGTGTAGTACGCAGGAATCGTTTCGGTCAGGGTGAAGCCGAGTTGTTCATAAAATGCACGGGCTCCTTGGTTGCTGGTTTGCACATGCAGGTATACACACTCGACGGAACGACCTGCGAAAAGGGATCCTGGCGTCGCGGCAGCAAGGATGTATTTGATCAAGGCCGTGGCGAGGCCCAGGCGCCTGTACGGCCCCAACACACCAATGGTCATGACATACACCTTACACTTCGTAGCGTCAGATCCATCTTCCAGGCGGCAACAAATGGCGCCGACAGGTATGTCGTTGAACAAGGCGATCTGAAAGAGGGCATTGGTATCGTCTTTGAGGGCCCCGTCGTACATCTCTTCATTGACCGTAGCTGGAAAGAGCGCTGCGTTGATACGCCGAACCTGATTCACATTATTCGGTGTCACGGCCGTGACGCACACGTTGGAGCGAGTGGCGATGTGCGAACGCACAGGTGCATTCGTCGATGGCACTGTGCGCGGGAAGTACGCCGTGGCAGGCAGTTTCCACGACATGACGGACCACAGCCAGAAGGCGCCGCGCGTGGATGAAAAAGGGGGGTGGTACACATTAGTCACGGTATGATAAGCAGTCTGGACATTGACAACGCCCCGTGCGCCTTCGCCCGGTTATACCGACCCACCCTTGCCACGATGTCGCGGTCCAACGTGATTGTGCTGTACGTATATTCTAACTAATAATAGTGATAATGGTACAGGATATACGAAAATGGGGTATGTTGTTAGCACACTGACACCAGCTTTGCCGGCAATTCAGAGCCGTCTTTTGTGTTCCCCACAGCGATTGCTACTGCGTCGTCGAGTGCCGGGGGCCAATCTAGCATCGGTGGACGCCCCTCCGTTCCATCAAAGCCTAGTGGTATGAGTACCTCGTCGCTTGTATCGAAGCGTGGGATCGATGATCTAGACTTTTTTATTGGTGACGAGGCGTATGCGAATGCCAAAACGTACCAGGTGCACCAGCCGATCCGTCATGGAGTGGTGGAAAATTGGGACTTGATGGAGCGCTTTTGGGAGCAGAGTATTTTCAAGTACCTGCGTGCGGAGCCGGAAGAAAACTACTTTATGTTGACTGAGCCACCGCTCAACCCGCCTGAAAATCGTGAGGCTACGGCCGAGATCATGTTTGAATCGTTCAATATCAAAGGGCTGTACATTGCCGTGCAGGCTGTGCTTGCTCTGGCAGCTAGCTGGACGAGCAACAAGGTGACAGATCGCACACTCACCGGTACAGTGATCGACAGTGGTGATGGCGTTACGCACGTCATCCCCGTGGCAGAAGGCTACGTCATTGGCAGTGCGATTAAGCATATTCCGCTGGCTGGTCGCGACATTACATACTTTGTGCAACAGCTCTTGCGTGAGCGTGGTGAGTCAGCCAACATCCCCGCAGAGGATGGCCGGCGCGTGGCCGAGAAAATCAAGGAGGACTACTCGTACGTGTGCCAGGACATTGTGCGTGAATTCCGCCGCTACGACGAGGACCCGTACAAGTACTTTGAGCGCTATCAGGGCGAAAATACTGTCACGGGCCGTCCCTATACGGTGGAGGTGGGCTATGAGCGCTTCTTGGCGCCTGAAATCTTCTTCAACCCAGAGATGGTGTCGTCCGACTTTCTCACACCGCTGCCCGAGGTCGTGGATACGGTGATCCAGCAGAGCCCGATTGATGTCCGCCGTGGTCTCTACAAAAACATTGTCTTGTCGGGTGGCTCCACCATGTTCCAGCACTTTGGCCAGCGCCTCAAAAAGGACTTGAGTTCTATTGTGAGTGAGCGCCTTGCTGCGTCCGAGGCAGCCAGTGGCAACTTGGCGCGCAGCTCGGGTCTCGATGTGAACGTGATCTCACATCGTATGCAGCGCTATGCCGTCTGGTACGGTGGGTCGTTGCTAGGCTCTCTGCCTGATTTCTACTCGTTCTGCTACAATAAACATGACTATGAGGAGCACGGGCCCAGTATCGTGCGCAAGTTTAGCGTATTTGGTGGTGTATAGCTTTACTCCCATACACACAGGACGCCAGAGCGATCGCCTGCGACAACACATCGGTACGGCGCTTCGATCACCGCAAGTGCCGTGATGGTATCTTGATGCGAGGTCAGCGTGCCCATCGCGTCCTTGACCTGCTGGTGAATGTGCAACGGCGAGCGCTTCGGGGGTGCTTCGATACACTGAAACGTATGTATGTACCGATGATGCGTCATGGTAAACTCGCCATGGATCTGGGACCCGAACGCTGTGCAGGTGTCGGCCCGTCCCAAGTCCCAGAACCGCACGACACGGTCACTGCCGCCCGTGACGATCCATCCACGCGGACTCTCTGCCGGCGAGCTCATATATCCATCTGCACCCACACACAAAGCATACGAACCATCCCAACACGTGTCACTTGGCGCCTCGTCGGCACATGACTCGAGCGTGATGTTCGGGACATGCTCGCCAAACTCTCGCGAGTAGAAAGTCTCGAGAACGGCGCCTGTGCCGAGATCTAGCGATACGACGGCAGACGTGGCTACCGTCAAGACATGCGGGCGAGTGGGGTGCAATGCACACGCACGTATGCGAGCGTGGTTGCTGGTCCGCCACGTCTGGAGACGTACATGGAAGCGAGTATCCCATAAGGCAACGTACCCATTCGAGGTGCCCACACACACCCAATGCCGCTGTGGATCCAAGGCCAGGGCCTCGATCGAGCCGTGCGCCGCAGGATGGCTCAGCGTGTTGATCTCGCGCATGTGCCGTACGTCCCAAAATACCATGCGTCCACGGCTCGTGCCAAGCAGCACGACGGGGTCCGTGCCACCCGACCACTGCGCCATGCATCGCACATGGTCACCGGTCCAAGTGTGCCTGCCCAATATGTACGGCTTGGCGTACCGCGGTAAGGATGCGCCTAGGGACACATTCAAGCCCCAAACGTGAATCGCACCGTCCATCGAGGCGCTCATGATGCAGTGAGTGCCACTCAGTACCAACACGCACGTCACGGGGGCCGTGTGCGTGGCGTACGTGAGCCGCGAGCGCGAGTTGACATTCTTTTCCAGACGCGCCGTGTCCCATACTCGGACGGTCTTGTCCATCGATGCACTGACGAAGAAGAGATGGTCGTGTGATACACACACGGACGTAATAGCGCCCTGATGCTCGCCAAAGCTGGCGATCAACGCACCTTGCGGGCGCTGATTGCTCGACGAGTCAAGACGCCGTGGCTTCGTGGGGGGATGCACCGCAGGGATGCTGGCAAGCTGATGATACACCGCACGGAGGTGCGCGTGAATGAAGGGATCCACCCCTTCGTACGTATGCATGGGCGATTGGGGCGCCGGTGGCTCCGGGAGGCGCTCAGCGCGCGCTCGCTCAGCCTGTGCATGCACCAGCGTCGTGGACGTCTGTGCGGTCGCACTGGGCATACCCAAAAATGGCAACTTGAACGAGCGCGTAGACAGCGTATCAGACGAACGCCGTGCGGATCGCAGCGAATCGGACAAAGGCACCGCGGCAGGTGCCTGGCTAGGCGCCTCGGATGGCACGGGCCGGAGCTGTACGGGCGCGAGGGTCTGTAGGCGGCGCTCGGCCGTCCGCAGCGAGAACGGAGATGGAGCTAGATCGGTCGTGTGTGCCGTGAAGAACACGGTACGTTGCGGCACGCCGTCGAGAGACGCATCTGGGCCCCTGCCACGCGTCCTGGGAGCGGACCGCCTGCGGCTCTCTACGTACCACCAGAGGGCCGCGAGATGAGGCGCTGTGCCGGCAGGCATCGGGGGAAGCTGGGCTGCCCAGTCGGGGTCGACGGTCGGTGGCTTCGCAGGTGGGTAGACGAGTTCGTCGATCGCTTCTTGTGCAGGTTTGGCAGGGTCTGTGCGAGGCGCCGGCACGTCACTGGCTATGCATGCCTCCAGGGCAGACGGGGGTATAGGTGGCACGACGTGCTCGCGAAGTGTCGCGCTGGAAAGGCGGGCCACATCGCAGGCGAGGCGAGGGCGGAGAAGGGCATACAAGCGAAGCCAGCGATCAGCATCACGCACTGTGTCGGCGGCACGTACCAGGGCGTCTATGCTTGCCTCACGGACCCACGCATTGGGATGGCACAATAGACTGGCGACGTACAACGCAAGTTCCCACAGCACGACAGGGCGCCATACCTCGATCAGCATTCCAAACGCATGCAACGCGCATGCCTGGACATGCGCGTCCTCGTCGCCGAAAGCCTGGATCATCAGCGGGTGCAGGTATGTGTCGACATCCACGAGAGGGGCCATCGGCACGACGGCCTCGAACAGCGACATGCGCAGCTGCGAATCGTCCTCGTTGAGATAGGTGAGCATGTGCGGCAGTAGATCTGACTCGATACGCTCCGTGCCAAGCAGGGCCCATGGCGCGTGAGCCAGGAGCTCGCGGCGTACGCTGGACGAGGTATCGACGGCCAAAGCACCGAGATACTCACCCAGGCACGCGCGAAGGGCGGCGAGATCGGTATCGAGCGAAGGCGAGGCATGCCACAATCGAAAGGCTTGCCGAGCGAGCCGGGCCAGGCAGGAGGCAGCCATGCAGCGAACATGCACAGATTCATCGCGCACGAGTGGTGCCAGCCACGGCCATACGCACTCCTGCAGGACGTGCTCATTCGCGTGAGTGAGGTGAGTCAAGCATTCGAAAAGAGCTGCGACGCCGTGCAGTGCCATGGCGCGGACATGAGGATGAGCGTGGGACAAGAGGGCCACAAGGTACGGCAGGACGCGATCGAGACGCGTTTCGTCGCTGAGCCAGGCCCAGGACATGTGCACGATGAGGGCGAGCGCATGGCATACAGAGGACGGCCGTATCGCATGCCGGATGTGAGCTAGTACGACATTGAGCACTAAGAGCGCCTCCGAGTCCGGCGCGGGCGCGTGTCGTCGAGCATGGCATGGGATCGACACGCCAGGTATCGACACATTCAGGCACACATCGTCGCCGCCCACGGGCTCCACGTCGCCTATGAAGCCCAAGAGGGTCGGCCAGTCCTGGTACAGCTTTTCCATGCGGTCGTCAGGCTCAAGAGACGGGAGAGGCGGCCTTTTTTCATGCAGCACACTCGACGGGCGCTGCAAGTCCACCAAGTACAGATGCAGGCACGCTGAGAACGAGTCGGGGAACACGTGTGTGTCCGCCAACAGCTGCTCCAAGGTCGGACGCTCCAGCGGGCGCAGCTCGAGCATGCGCGCGATCATGTCTCTGGCACCCGTGTGCGGTATCTCGTCGAGCTTGGGTCGAATGTCATAGTCGCCTGTGCGGTAGCGATACATTTGACTCAAGGAAAACAGCGGCGATCCATCGCGCCACAGCTCGGCAAGGACACAGCCAAGTGAGAACACATCCATGGCCTCCGTAATGCGCCCATGAGGACGCCCGAGCCCGAGCATCTCGTGGTACGGCTCCAACGTCAGCACATCCGACACATTTTCCACCTCGGTGCCCGAAGTCCTCTTGACGGACGCACTCGACGGCACCTCCGTCACCGACTCATAAAAGCGTTCAGGGGCAATGTGGCACACTCGTCGGGCTGACGAATCGAAGAACAGCGAAAAATCGGTCGGATCGTCGAGGGGCAAGTACGTCGGCTTGAACAGCGATGCAAAATCAGTGACGTAGACGCATAGCGACGAGGTCACCAGCACATTCTCGCATTTCAGATCGCCATGCGCTACTTTGCGTTCATGCGTGGCATGCAGGGCATACACGAGCTGGTACGTGATCCACAATTTTTCCATATCCGTCAGAAAGGGCCGCGTACTCACGCGGTCGTACAGGCTGTAGGCAAGCCACGGGCGGATAAGGTAGCCGGCTACCTCTGTCTCGATCACTTCTTGCATCGCCAGAACATTGGGCACATTCTCCAGCGCGTCACGCTCTAGCTGGAGGCGTCGCAGGAGGCCTCGTAGACGCATGCCCGCGTCGGGCTTGAGAAACGTTTTGACGACCAGCAAGCCGTGCTCATGCCTCACGCGCGTAGCGCGCAGGAAGCGCGAGGATCCAAGACTGCCTTCATACTGCAGTGATGGATCTTGTAGCAGCTCGGCAGCGCCGGCAATCCGGTGGCTCGTGCCGCTCACAGTATTGCCCATCCACGACGCGTGGCGGCCCACGGCAAGTGGAGACCATCTATTCATACACGGAACTATGTCGCCAGACCGGCTTTTTTGAGACTGTTGTGTCAGTGGCGCTGCCACGTACGCTCTGCGAATCTCGCCTGGTGTCTTTTGCCACACGTTTCGTCGTAGGTCTTGCGCCATGGAGTCGACGTCCGAGCCATGCGCTTTCACGAGATCGACAAGCCAGGCATGTTCACCCGCCGACGCAAAGCGCTCGACCGGCTGGTGCTCAGCGGCGATTTTTTCCAGCGCTGGAGTGAGTAGGAAAGGACATACCCTGCACAGTGTCTGTATCGCGGCCCTCGTTCAGGCGTGGCGGCAAAAGTGACGCGGCCTGGTCGACGGGCTCTTCTTCGTCAGCATTGAGCTGCTTGCCCCACGGTGTCGTCTCGACATGGTCCTCTTCGCTGTACTCGATCAAATCCACGATCTGGCCGCTCTCGTCACGAATCACGCGCGCCATGCCTTTGCGTGGTCGATCGGTGGAGGAAGATGGCTCAGCAGGTGCCACTTGGGCATACGGGTCATTCCGATCGAGACCGCCCGATTGAGATGCCAGCGTCGGCACCAGTCCTAGTTTGGCATAACTGCGATGTAAGTGGTGCTGTCACGTACTTTTGGCGCACGGTCAACTTGGGATCCCAATTTTCACGCAGCACTTCAGGGCCCATGACGGTGGGCGCACGTTTCAGTCGGCGCTGCTGCGATCGCTTCGCGCTCTTGGTCGCACCGGACCACTTGCCTGAACGCGCCTTGCGTCGTTGCCGTGGATTCGCCATCGTGGCTGCCAACAGACAGCCATGGCTGTCCACGGCGGCACAAAAAAGTGGGGTCACGTGGTAGGACTACGACGCGCATCTACCCAACTCAGGCGCCGTAAATGGACGCACGGATCGCCTGGATCCGGTCGAGGATGGGATGACGAGGAGCACCCTCGTCGTGACGGTGGTCGCTGCTACGCCCAAAAGATCGTGGAAGAGATTCGCGTAGCGGATCGTGCTCTTCGTCCAGCACCGAATCCTGTACGTCTTCTTGCTGCTTTTCTTGCTCCAGAGAGGCGCGCACTTGGCGTTGCATGTCGTAGTAAGCCTGCGTAGAGGCGTCGTCGTCTTCCTCATTTTGATAGTACGGCTGTTCATAATACCATTGTTCGCAGTCTGTACTGGTGACAGATACATTGGCTGGTAGCTCTTCTGGCGCAAGTTTTGAGGGTATCGGCATGAGCTTGGGCGGGTCTTCTGGCTGATGAGCCTTGAGAACGTCTGACGCACTCACAAACGCTGGTGTATGGATCGATGGAAGAGCGAGTTCTTGGTTACGCTTCCGACGTTTACGATGCCCGACGGTGGTGCGCTCCAACATGCGTTGCGCGATACTTTCCAGCGGTGATGTTTCCGGCGTAGATGACGTTATATCGAGAGATCCACCGCCAGGAGGAAGATGCGGAACAGCGTCGACGCGCACATCTGTCGCGGGTCGTGGGCACGACATACTGCCCTGATGGTCGAGAGCGAACTGAGTATTCCGCGCGGCCTTCCGACGCTCGCGGCGCTTTTGGTTTTTGTGTCGCGTACGGTCCTTTCCTTGACCAGGAGGCACCCAAACGCTAGGAATAGACGAAGAGTATACACTCGGTTCTGAGTCGCCTTGCTCGTCGTCGCCTCCGTCGTCCTCGTCTTTTCTCTCTTCTTCCTCTTGGCTCTCCTCGCTCTCCTCCTCGTTATCCTCTACTTCACTCTCCCCGTCGTCTTCTTCTTCACTCTCCTCTTCTTCGTCTTCTTCTTCACTCTCTTCATCCCCACCCTCCTCTTCTTCACTCTCCTCTTCTTCACTCTCTTCATCCCCACCCTCCTCTTCTTCACTCTCCTCTTCTTCGTCCTCACTTTCCTCACTCTCCTCTTCCTCTCTCTCTCCTTCGTTTTCCTCCTCATCGTTCTCCTGATTCTCGTCTTCGTCCTTGGCTCGCACCACTTCCTCTAGCTCATCGTGATCATCCACAACATCATCATAGTCAACTTCGTCGATGACTTCATTCTCGTCCATCACATCGTCATAGTCGACCTCATCCTCATAATCCAGCTCATCCGGCTCTTCATCAAGTTCAGCTTGCTCAAGGTCCTGTGAAATATCATGCACAAAACGCGATGCTTCTGGCTTCTTGCGCTTCACACCCAGCGTCTTTCTTGGCTGTACCCCGCATTCAGAGCACATTAAGAGCGAAATTTTGTGAGCTTCGGCCATGATTTGGCGCTCGGCGTCAGGATGCACGACCATATCGGTATTTTCACTAGGAGCTTCACATACTTTGCGACGTTTTATCATCGAAACGGTGACGAGACCGTCATCTTGGAGAACGTCGCCCACATAGTCCCACACTTCAAAGTCAAGGACAGAGAGGCACAAAGCGGTCGCCGTCACTGGAGCGTCGTAGCGCGTTTGCAGTATGCGAGCTATGCGTTCACGCACAACATCTATATCGTCTGCACGATCGATGACGACCCAGAACTGCGCAGGTGGGAGCGGGTGTGCCGAGCGGACACGAACACGCACAGGGCCTGCCATGATGATCGTACCTAGCGGAACGACGCGTCGTCATCACACCTCCACATCGGCCGAGGGGCTCGAGGAGCATCGAAGTTCTGGTCCCTCGTGTTTTTGGGAACAGCCATGGCAGACGAGCGCCTGCGCGCCTGGGTGAGCTCCATTGACGCGACGTACGAGCTCGTCGAGAATCCTGAGGTGCGTAAGACGTGTCCGGATCTGGCAAGCAAGGTGGAGCGGGCTTTGTGGGCGTGTGAGTCGGCATGGCATGACTACGGTGTCGATGGCTGTGCGTTCAGTTTCAATGGCGGCAAGGACTGTACAGTGTTGGCGCATATTCTTGCTGCATCACTGCGCCGCCTCCAAAAAAAGCAGGGAACGTTGGATTTGGTGCCGATTCGCACGTTATATGTGGCGTGTGATGATCCGTTTCCTGAGGTCGAAGCCTTTATTGGCTATGCGGCGACGAGGTATCACATGCAGTTGCGGACAGAACACGGGCCGATGAAGCAGGCCTTAGATTCGTATATGAAGAGCACCGATGGGAAAGGCGTGCGTGCGATGTTTATTGGCGTGCGTCACGATGATCCGCACGGCTCCAAGGCCCGCGTTCGTGTGCCATGCGATCCGACATGGCCCCAGATCATGCGTGTGCACCCGATTCTCGAGTGGGATTACCGCGATGTTTGGGCCTTTCTGCGATGCCCATTGCTGCGAAGCAGAGAGGAGCACGTTCCTGCTTGTGTTGCTGGACAAGAGGCAGGGGTACCCTACTGTGTCCTGTATGACCAAGGCTACACATCGCTGGGCGATCGGTACCACACCACCCCGAATCCCCAGCTGCATGACATGTCCAAGAACCGATTTCAGCCCGCCTATCTCCTACAGGACGGAAGTAAGGAGCGCTGTGGGCGCCTGTCACATAGTACCAAGCCTACAACGTGATGCTCTTTGGCTTTGCAGGGCGCGCATCAGAACCTAGTTCTTGGGCGGGCTCGGCTGCTTGGGTCCGTGCTTCGGTGGGCCTGCCTTTTTGGATCCTTGTCTCGCTGGGCCGGTCTTTTTGGGTCCAGACTGCTTCGAGGGCCCTGTCTTGGAGGGTCCTGGCTGCTTTTTCGGCGCGCCTGTCTTGGGGGGCCCAGACTGTTTCAGAGGGCCTGTCTTGTCGGGTCCTGCCTGCTTCTTCGGCGGGCCGGACGAGGGGGCGCCTCTCGGCTTCCACGCGTTCGGCGGCGGACGCTGGTGGGCGAGCGGCTGCAGCGAGAGAGCTTTGAGATGCTGTGCCGTGGCGTCAACAGGTCCCTGTTGGGGCGTGGCAGCGGATCGGGGGCGCTCCTTCTGTGCCTTGGGCGCGGCTGGCTGGTAAAACAGCGTGCCCTTGATATCTTGGGAAGCGGGCTGTTCGCGTACCTTGAGCGTACGCTGCAACGGCGACAAGTGGGCTTCTTTGACCGACTCTTCGCCCCAGCGCGTGGCGATCTGCGGCGTGCTCAGGTTGAGCACAGATGACGTGCTGACGGTAGCGCCGCGATGATTCGAGCAGGCGTCGCCCAGCGTAGTGCCAGCCAGGAACGGCGCGTCAAACACCACATCGATGCATTTGTTGGCGCCGAGGCCAATGACCGTGCCTTTGGCCGCCAGCGGAAGCGGGCCAAAGTCGAACACGTTGATCACGCGATCTCCCATGTCGAACGTCTGCTCCGGCACGCGGTAGCGAGCCTGCTCTGGCTTGAGAAGGGCACCGCGCGGCAGGCCGCGAAGGATCTGGCGCTTGACGGCCAGGCCATGTTGCGCTCGCTTCTGTGCCATGATGGACGTGGCTGATTCCAGCAGAGAAATGACGGACCGCTCCAGGCGGTCTACGTAGAGCGGCACGATATCCATGTCACGCAGACCGTTCTCGTGGATCCACGTGCGCAAATCCTTGATCCGCTGCGCCGTGTTCTGCTCGAAAATGTCCTCGGATGAATAAAATTCACCTGATGCGAGGCGCTTCGACAGTCCACGGCGCAGCTCGGGGAACTTGGTAAGCACGTCCTGCATCAAACGCACGGCACGCTCGCTGTACTCCCAGCCTTGGGAAGTGCGACGCGAATAGCCCAGCACCTTGCGGCCCTTGGCCTCGAACTTGAGGTTCAGGCCAATGTTCATGCGCTGGTTGCCGTGATAAACCGCCACGCCACTCGCCAGCTTCGCGAGCACCAACGAGGATACGCGCAGCTGAGCCGTCACTTCCTGCGTCGTGAAGTACTTGACCTGCGCACGCTGCTGCACAATCTTGCGGAGGATAGCATGTTCCTTGGCCATGTCGTGGAAAAACGCCATCTCGACGGTAATTTGGTCGCCGGCCGTGCCAATCACCCGCGCTGGGCACCCAAAACCGGGTACGCCGAGGAAAAAGACCTTGGTGCCCTCCGGGTACTCTTCCGACACGGTCATCGGTGGGCGTTCCATGAAGCGCGCGTCGGGATGACGCACCTGGCTCACCAGCAGCTGCAGAGGGTGCACCACCTCGCTCTGTGACGAGGGCTCGTATTGCTTGATAATAGATCCATCGTAGCCATGGCTCAGGCCTTTGAACGGACGCACGTGGAGAAGCACATCGATGCGGTCGAGGGCCATGCCATGGCGCTTCAAGTACTGCTCCTTCAAGGCTCTCTGCTGTCTCTCGAACGACTGCGAGCCATACGGGGACTCGGTGCATTGCGTGACGACATCCATGTCTTTCCAGTGCGCGCGGTACTCGCGGTGCGAGTCACTGACGCCCACCACGAGACCTTCAAACAGGTACGGCCAATGAATAAATGTCGTTTGACCAATCAAGTCCTTGGCATACGCTGCGACATCCTGCGTCATGCCGGGGTTGTTCATGTGAAGGATCATGGACAGGTCTCGGGACGGCTGGCTGTGGACCTCGACGCCCGTCTTTTCCAGCTTGTGGGTGAAAGGCAGCGTCTTGAGGCTGGGGAAACCAGGCATGGCATTGAGACCAAGGCTCACGCCTTTGGGCAGTGTCTTGATAAACCTTCGGCCAGACATGGACGGTAGCGTGTACGTTTCGATCCTAGTGTGGGTATCGAGCAAATCGGGCAAAAAGCCAGGTAGGCTCGATGGCATCGTATGGCGGTAGGATGCATCGTACCAGAATCGATGCGGATGGCCGTGACTATTGCGCTCCCGTTCCTCGTTCGTCAGCCCGCCCTGACGACGCTCGAGTGCCTGCGTAAGGCGGTCCTGATCAATGAACGGGATTTTGACGACGGCCTCCCAGCTGTTCTTCTTGCCGTTCAAGTCACTTTCGTACGTCGCTGGGTAAAAGTCTAGGATGGGCGACGTGGGATCCGTCATGAGTGGCTGGAAGGCTGCCGGAATTAACTGCTTGCTGAGTGGCGGCAGCACACCCATCAACTGCTCAAAGGGCAAGAAAGGTCGGCCCTGGTCGAACGAGAACGTAAAGTCGCCAATGTGTGTGAGGTCGGAAATGTGTGGTGCGTAGTGGTAGTGATAGTACCAGCCCCAAGACGCGATGCCGTCGTAGTAGTAGTGCAGAACCCATTGCATGCCTTCGATGTAGTTGTACACGATATCATGCAGCTGCTCCGGGTCCTTGCTGTCGATGCTCATCTTGCTGTGGTAGTACACAGCCTTTTCGTCGCGGTACATGCGCTCGACTTGCCTCGTCGGCCCATCGGACGAGCCTTCCATGTCCAATGCATCTTCCTGTGGATCGTGCGATGCTAGGGCCTCGATAAACGCCGCGATCTTTGAGAGCATCCACTTCTTCGTTTGTTCACGCGTTGCGCCATTATGGCTTTGGTTCAGGCGTAAGGCCTGGGCCCTGCCAGATGGGAAGCCAAAGAGCGAGTGCAACGTGTCGTCTTCTGGATCGTAGGCCATGGTCTCAAACTCCAATTGAAGCTTGGTGGCCATGATTTGGAGTATATCTGTTTCATCCGCGGCAGGGATAGCGGAGAACTTGATGTGGTGGCTAGCGCCCCCTGGGTTGTCCAAGAACGACGTGATGAGATCCACGACGCGGCGCACCGCCTCGGCCTGCCGTGGCGTCAATTCGATACGTTTTTCGAGCTGCATGGACTCCTGGGCCCGTCGCGACTTGTCCATGGCTGCCTTGACCTTGGGCAGATGCGCGCCGACAAAGTTGGAATGGTCTACACTGGCCAGCTCTTTGATCAGAAGCTCTAATCGCCTAGGTTGTAGTCGGCCCTGCTGATTGATGTAGCCACCGGCGCGCGGCAATACGCGCTCGTATACGCGGAACAGGAGCTCAATCGCACCCTCATTGATATGCAAGCCGGGCAAGTGCGGTAAAAAGTCATTGCCGACAAAAAGGTGCAGTAGGATGTAGTCGTCGATGATTTTCTCGAGATCAAATGAGAAGGGCAGTGTCTTGCGCAAATGCGAAAACTCGAGCTCCAAGTACTCGCGAAGGAGGGAGAGGTGCAGCAAATAAAAGGTCTGGGACTCGAGTCCGATGGACTTTTTCGCGCGACGTGGGCCAAAGACGACCTCTTCTCGCAGCAGCGCAAAGTGGGGGTCGTGGCTTAGCAGGCCCAGCATGATCAGGTCTGCATCCAGACCATACAGACAGTGGCGCGTGTTGGGGTTGTAGCCAGGCTGTGCCTTGATTGTGCGGATGAATTCCATGATTTTGTGCTCGCCCTCACCAGGCGTTTCGTGACCGGACAAAATGACTTGCACATCGCGCCAGTCGGAGTCCTCATTCACCTTTTTCGCGATAAAGTATTCGAGCTGTATCGAGAGCTTGCGCATAAATACAGTTCCCGGAGTAATACAGTTGGAATCAAACGGCGGTGATGCGGGAATGTCCTCACCGCGACTGATGGCCTTCTGTAGGCCTTCCTTGGCTTCCTGGGCGGTGCGGAAGCGACGCGATCGCTGCTGGTTCATCTTGGCCCGGGGTGCTACACCGTCAATCGCCAGGAAAAACACCTTTCTTGGGCGAATTTTGGAGAAGAGATGCTCAATGTATGCGAAGATGCCTAGGAAGATCTCTTCTTCGGCAATACGAAACGTCGCTTCGCCGTCATTCGGATGCGAGCAGTTATGGATGATGCCATTCATGTCCAGGTACAAATTATCAAATTCTGGTATACGGTTCTCTTCCACCAGCTGCATGATGAGCGGGTACCGCTCTGAGAGCCATCGGAAATATTTTGGCACGCCCATCGTGCGTTCAAGGAGAGAAGCTGTGGGCGGTAGGCCACCGGCACATATAGGTCACGTGGCACCACACCTTGGCCCCCCTCGCTCCCTCGCGTGGGAGGGGCGCGCTGCTTCGTGGTGTCAGATCGACTTGGGCGTGTGAATGCGGCGCTTTTGACGTGGGCGTGCCGTATCGAAGAGCCGCGAGCGTGCGTGGTGGCGATATCGACAGAGGCGGCCTGCGGCGGATCATATGCGTGGGCACAGTCGGTCGCACAGCTTGCCTGCTGAAGACGACCTGTGCGTGTCGTGCGTTGCCCACGCACCTGGAGAAGCAGGCGTGCACCACGCAGGGTGCGCACCATGGCGTCGTGGTGTGCGCCTTTTTTTCCGGCAAGAAAAAAAAAAATCTTACTCCACGTCTTGAACCATGGTCGACGGCGGCAGTGGCAGCGGCAGCCGCGATCCCATGTCCACTGCACCGGTGCCGGAGGTGCGTGTATTTGTCGGCGACTCGGCAGGACGTGTCAAGGTGCTCTATACGCAATCGAAGCGATACGAGACATTGACGGTCCCTGGATGCCGTGTGGGCTCGGCGATGGCGTGCCAGGCGCTGGCCTGTGGCCTATTTTCGCTGCCGGAGCCTGCCTGTGTGCTGGTGGTGGCGCGTAAGAACGGCACGCTCGATGTGATTCATGTGGATCAGGATGCAGAGACCGGCAAGCTCCTGTGCACGATCCACGAAGACCGCATGCGAGTCGGTTTGGAGCGATGGGTCGGTCTGCGGCTGAGTGTGAATGGCCTCTTTGCGTGCACGTCGGGCGGCTCGTTCCGGCATGTGGACCTCGCTGCGTGCTTGCACGAGAACGCTTTTGAGAAGGACCGGGTGAGCGACGCCACCTGTACGTGGACGATACCGAGCCCCCTGCATCATGTGGCATTTTATCCGCCTGATGCCTCGCAGCCGGTGACGCATGTGGCATCGGGTGGCGAGCAGGTCCTCTTATCTATATGGAGCGTGGAGCGATGGTGGGCACACTATCGGCAGCCGACGGAGGCGCTGGAGACGCCATCGACGCCGCCGACGAGCAAGAAACGTGCCGCGCCGACATCCAGCAAGCATCGCGAGCTGGCGCCCGGCGAAGTATGGCGCGCGAAGAACCTGCCGAACGACCACCTGTCCCTGGCGCGTCCGCCGATGATCCGGTGCATTGGATTCGCGCGCCATACCCCACCGGACGGCGCGCAGGATGCTTTGGCATCGATGCGTGTCATGGTCGGCACCAAAGACGGCCTGCTGCGAGTGTACGAGCCGTCGAAAAAGCCGCGGCATGTGCAGGAATGGCCCGTCGTGCCCAAGGGCCAGGGCTCGATTCGTGTGCTGCACGCGATGCCCCATACGCTCCTGGTGAGCGATACCTCGCGCCACCTGTACATGCTGGACGGCCGCACCGGCCACGTACAGTTCCAGTACAAGGACATGACCGGCACCGTCTCAGATGTGCTCACGCTGCACGACTCACAGCAGGGCCGCACATGGGTCCTGAGTGCATCGCTCGACCACCTCATCCGCCTCTTTGGCACGCAGCGCAGCACGATGCTCGAGCAGTACTTCACCGGCACGGACCATGCCGTGTCGCTCGTCGTGGATCCCCAGTGGACCCCACCCGTTCCTCACAACGACGATGAAGATGTCTGGGCGCACATGTCGACCGTCGGACAGGACGCCTCCGACGACGACTCGGACACGGACGCCGACGAGGCGAGCGCCCAGCGCGCCGAAAAGCGGCACCGCCGCACCGTAGAAAAGGCCGTATAAGTGGAGGGTCAAACGTGGCTCCTGTCACCATGGCGGTGTCCCGCAGCGGGTCGACGCCGAGGCTCGAAGTGTTGTTGGATGATATGCGATCGACGGATTCGGATGTGCGGTACATGGCGCTGCACGATCTGTTGGGGGTGGTGAGGCAGCACACGTCAGAGCTGCGTGGCAGTCGGCAAGAGCACGAGGCGGTGGAGCGCGTGTTGGAGCTGCTCCAGGACACCCATTCGGAGGTCAAGAACCTGGCTGTGACGGCCCTCGGCGTGTTTGCGACGCGCCTGCGTGATGACCATGTGACAAGGATGATGGAGGTGGTGTGTGCCGGCATGCGCTCGTCCCTGGAGGAAGAGCGCGATATTTGTGCCTCAGCGCTGCGGACGTTGCTGCACGACCTGTCCCAGGCTGGCGACAAGGCGGCGCGCTGGAAGGAGGGAATCGTGCACTACGTCACGCCCCTCCTCGCGAGTCAGCTCGAGGTGCGCGACTATGGCCTCCAGGCCACAGCTCTCAGTGCGCTCCATGACGTGCTGCTGCAGGCAGGTCCGCTGGTCGCTGCACAGGCACCTCTGGAGCAGGTGGTCGCAGAGACGCTGCTCTCCAAGTTGGCTGCAGATCACTCGTCGCTCGTCCGCCGTGCGATGCAGGGCCTGGGCGTCCTGTGCCAGCTGTGCTCGGCGCACACCTACGACGCCGTCCTGGAACGTGGCCTGGCGGGACAGCCGTTGTCGGCCCACACGTCCGTGCAGTTGCTGGGTGTGCTCGCACGCGAGACGCCACAGCGCCTCTCCCCGCATGTGCCAACGTACGTCCCACGCGTCCTATCCGTCCTTCGGCACGCGCTCGGCACGGACGACGACGTCGGCGAGACGTGCCTCGCCACCCTGCAGGCACTCGTGTGTATCGGCTCCATGGACGCTTCGTGCGTATCTGCCGCTACAGAGGCGGCCCTCGCGGCCCTCACCTACGATCCAAATGCCATGGACATGGACGAAGACGATGATATCACCACGGACGACGACGAGCTCGAGCTGGATGACGTATCGGACGACGATGACATGTCGTGGCGTATCCGACGCGCGGCATGCCGCGTCCTGGGCACATTGTACGAGCACGGCACGATGGATGCATCGCACGCACCGCACATCGCTGCATCGCTCACAGACCGCCTGAACGAGCGCGAAGAGACCGTGCGCTTGGAAGCGCTCGCTGCGCTGATGCAGGTGCTTCGCGTCGCGCCTCGTGCGCTCGGACCACACACGCAGATGGTAAGTGCGCTGAGCTCGTGGCGCAGCGCCACAGCCCAAGTCGCCGCGCTGCAGGCCCTGACCGCGCTTGTCGCGTCGCTGGGCGCGGATCTGCCTCAGTCTGATACAGCGCTGCGCATGGCGCTCAGCGTCATCGAAGACGATGCAGCAGCATCGCATTATAGCCAGGGTCGGTGCATGGCCGGTCTCGAGCTGCTCAAGCAAATGTGTTTGTCAGCGCCCTCAGTCGTGCTCACGGACGTCGATCGCGTCTCGAGCACGCTAGCTCAAGTGAGCTGTCAGCCTTACCACCGGACGGCGCTCGAAGCCTTGGCGGTCGGCCCTCCCTTTTTTGTACACGTGGCCCCACAGGCCCCGGCCGCCTGCGCCGAGCGCCTGTGTGAAGTCTTGTGTCGCCCATGGGACCATGCGACCGCACTCGACGCATCGCTCGTGGCACTCGACGCAGCTTTGTGCTCGGTCGGCCCTCGTCTGGCATCGCTGCCTCGGCTCCTGCAGGTGATCTCCACGCGTCTCCAGGACCCCGTGACGCGCGCGCGGTGCGTGCAGGCGGTGCAGGATGTGATGACATGCCGATCGCTGCAGACGTGCATGCCTGTACATGAGCTGGGCCGCCAGAGTCTGCCCCTGTTGGCCTCCCTCGCCCATCACCGGGATATGGGGGCCGCAGCGCTGCACGCCTTGCATAGCGTCGCTGTCGTGCTGCCGAGCGATGCACAGCCCACCGTGCTCGAGCTGCTGCAGCGCCCCATGCCGCCGCTCGACGCTCCTACATTGCCACCGACGCTGGCGCTGGCGCAGCAGGCGGTGCAATACGATCCGCCCGTCGCACACCACGTGGCCAAGTGGGTGCTGCCAGCCATGCTGCCGGCGCTCGCGGATGTGCCGCCACCCGCGCTCGAAGCCTTCTTTGCGCTGCTCACGTCCTTGGCGTCGGCAGAAGATGCTCTGGCGCCCAGGCTCGTCGAAGCGCTCGAGCAGGCCTGGGAAGCGCATTGTGCGCAGCGCTCCGTGCACATGCCGCTGGTGTTTGCCCAATGCCTCGTGGCCGCCGCCACCGCGAGCGCCTCGATTGATGTGGTGCTAGCGCGTGTAGAGGCGCTCATGAATATGCCGGATGCCGTGCCACAAACCCTCGCGCATTACACGATCGGCGTGCTCGGCCAGCGCTCCCTGCTGGCAGGCTGGCCACACGCCAAGACGGTGTACGAGCGCATGGGGAGCATGCACGGCCAAGGCACCGGTAGCATGTTTGCGTTGGGTGGCATGCTGCTGGGGGACCAGCATTTCTTGGCGCCGGTGGCCGAGCGCCTGGCCGAGGACGAGCCCGGCGTGTTGCCTATACTACGGGAGGCGTTTGCTATGGCATCCGAGACACAGACGCGCGAGTTGGCGCCCAGCGTGTGGTCGTACCTGATCCGCCCGAAGCTGCTGAGCGCCGAGCCAGATGCTTGCACGGAATGCATCGCGCGGATCGTGTATGCTGATACGAGCCTCCTGACAGAGCTGGCGCAGCTCGTTCATTCACAGCACGAACAGCATCGGGCTATGGCCCTGGGCGCCCTCCGCACGCTTCTCTCGTTGGACCGTCAGCAAGCTCTGGATATCCAGCCGCACTTCTCGGCCTTTATGGAGCGTCTCAGTGATCCATGCCTGTCAGTGCGCCACGCCTCTGTGCTGGCCCTGCATGCGGCGTTGAACAGCCGGGCCGCTCTCGTCATGCAGCACGCTGACCTTGTCCTCCCGCTCCTGTACGAAACGACCGTGGTGCGAGAGGAGCTCAAGCGCAGCGTGAGGATGGGCCCATTCACCGTGATCCAAGATGACGGGCTGGACCTGCGCAAGAATGCGCACGAAACGCTGTTTACGCTCGTGGATACGTGCCTGGATCAGGTACGAACACGCGACGTGCTGGACTGTGTGCTCCGCGCTCTAAGTGACGACGACAGCATCAAACTCCTCGGCTGCCTCATGATCCTGCGACTGGCCGACCTCGAGTGTGCTGATGTCGCAGCCTACCTCGACGCCATCGCCCCGAAACTCCACGCGGTACTTACGCGCAAACTGCGCGATAATGCCACGAAACAAGAGGTGGAAAAGGCATCAGAGATCACACATGCTTCCCTGCGTGTGCTTGCGCGCCTATCGCCTATGGCCTCGTCCCATCCAGCCTGGTCCGACCTGATCACGCAAACGCGCGCCTCGCCGCAGGGCCCAGCGTTCCTCGCGCTGCTGGCCGAGCAAGAAGATCTTACGTAGTGTGGAGGCTCACGTGCCCAGGACCGCCGTGTGGGGCCAAAGGGACCGAAGCCGCCTTGTCCTCCGACGGCATGTCTGGCTGCTTCGAGATCCCCGGGCCCACGTCGCCGCTCGCCGTCGGACAAAAGCAGCGGTACCTGTGCGTGCCGACGTTTCAAATTGATGCAGGGGATGTGCTGCACAATGTGCCGGTGGCATTCCAGACATGGGGCACGCTGAATCCCGACAAAGACAATGCGATCCTCGCGTGCCATCCGATCTCGGGCAATGCGAACGTCGAGGAGTGGTGGACCCCCCTGTTTGGGCCCGGTCACGTCCTGGATACGTCCAAGTACTTCATCGTGTGCTGTAATGCCATTGGATCTCCATACGGAACGCTGAGTCCCCTCACGCGCAAGGGCGGTGAGGACGTCTCTGGCGGGACGTGGAAGTGCAGTCCGCATGTGCATGCCCCCGACGAGCAGACGGAACAGCTATGGTGGGGTCCTGATCTGCCAAAGACGACGATACGCGACGACGTGCGCCTGCAAAAGCACGTCCTCGACTTTCTGGGTGTCGAGCAACTGGCGTGTGTCATGGGCGGCTCGATGGGCGGCGCCACGTCGCTCGAGTGGCCGTTGTGCTTCCCCGTACGCTTTCCGTCATCCCCAGACGCCCTCGTCACCATGGCACCCGAGCAGAAGCCTTACGTGCGCTCGATCGTGGTGCTGGCGGCATCGGCGCGGCACTCGGCATGGTGCATTGCATGGTGCGAAATCCAACGGCAGGCGATCGAGGCCGACACGCGATACCAACACGGCCGCTACCTCCTGCGCGATCCTCCGAGTGGTGGCTTGGCCGCGGCGCGTATGTGTGCGCTCATGACGTATCGCCAGCCCCACAGCTTCGAGCGCCGATTCAGTCGGCTGCGTGGCAAGTCAAACATGACGAGCGCGCCGAACGACTCGCAGGCGTCGACGTTGATGGAAGAAGGCGGCGAGGGTGACATTGAGGAAGACGTGGCCAAGATTCGCGAGCCACAGGCTCAGGAGCAGTATGCCGTGCAGTCGTACCTGCACCACCACGGCGCCAAGTTTTTGACGCGCTTTGATGCCCTCTGCTACATCCATCTTTCTGACAAGCTTGACTCGCATGATGTGACGCGCGACCGTGCATCGTGGTCGCAGGACACTTCGAGCGAATCGGCCACGCTGAACGGCGTGCTCCGTCACCTGGGCAAGGCGCCCAACTCGCCACGTATGCTCGTCTTATCGGTGACGTCTGACATGCTGTACACGTCTGCCGAGCAAAAGGCGATTCACGACGCCGTGCCAGCCTCGGAACTCGTCCACATCGAGTCGTCCGAAGGTCACGACGGTTTCCTGATCGAGTACCCCCAAATCGACCGTGCCATTCGCGAATTTATGGAGCGCCTCAACGTGTCCCATAACTCCTCGGCGCTCTAGCGTTCATACCCCACGGCATCGCCGTGTCTGCTTCAACGCACCCCAGGCCGCCTGTCTGCCTGTCCCTAGACCCACATAGTCTTGCCTCCACTTGTTTTTCTTCGCCCACCATGTACTGTATGCGGTGGTGGATTCCGATCTTTTTGCTGCCGTTTCCGGCAGCGCCGCCGGCGTTTGTGCTCTTGTTTCTGCTTTGCTATACACTGTATACGCGTCCATGTGTGTACTGCGGCGCGATTGTGCTCGGACTCGTGCTTAGCTCCTGCTACTTTACGACACCGTACGAACCGGCATCGCTGAGTGTGCCGGCGTCTTGGATGCATACGCGCATCGGCTTTGGGCTATCGCGCTTTGTTGACTGGCTAGTGTCGCCAGCATCCAAAGGCGCGCCTCATGTGATCGAGCCACACGCTGGGTGCTCGTCGTGCTTTGCCACGCTGAACTGGACACACTTTTTTACGCCGCTGGCCCGGCGCCCCTATTGTGAGACGGGCGCCGTATACCCACAGCCACGCACGTCTTTGACACAGTTTATCGGTGTGCCAGGGACCGCATTAGGCTTTGAACTGGATTGGAGTCTATTCATTTCGTAGGCGCACCGCCCTTTTCGGCACGCTGAGCGACTGCAAATACGCACGAACCCACGCGGTGCGCTGTTCTGGGACATGCGCAAATACCTTGTACCGCTTATCCATCTTGAGCACCGATTCCATCGCCTGTATATCTAGCTGTGATGCCATATCCAGTAATGACACCATGGTCCCCTCGTCGTCCTCGTCTTCCGCCTCGACGGTGTCTGCCTCGCCCTTGTCTCGCTTTTGCAAACGTCCCCAAAAATCGACAAAGGCATTCTCACGTAGCATGTCCTGAAACTCGCGCCGGGCCTGAGCATGGCGCCACTGGTCCCATGCATCAAACTCGGCTTCCAGCGTCGTGTGCTGCTGCCCCTGATGCGTGTCGCCCACGAACCGCGGTAGGGCCGACTCGATGTAGGCTGGATCCGCACGTACCAGCGGCAAAATGACATCGCCACCGGTCTGCAACGCATCCTGTGCATGCTTCGCAAACAGCTTGGCCAGCAGATCACGCCGCTTTCCTCGCAAATGCTCCATATGCTCATCAAACAGAGCGCGGCGTCCATCGACCAAGTGCTTGGCATCCTCCCAAGCCATCCATGGATCGCGGACCGTATCGACCAGCCGCTGCCGGAGATACGTCTCGTATTGCTCTTCAAGCGCATCAGAGCGCGCCGAGTGTGCATGCCGCGCATGTTTGGCATGTTCACGACGGACTTGCGCCTCGCGATGTTCGAGCGCCTGTGCCTGTCGCTCTTCTTTGGAAAGACGCTGCGAGGGACGTCGGCACCACGCTTGGTAGAGCTCAGAACGGCGTGTCGCACTTCCCACCGCGTCATAGCGAGGATCGGTAGCTAGACCGGGCGTCTTTTTCGCCACGGCCCACTCATCTTTGGACGAAATCTTTTCCGTGAGCAGCGCAAGAAAGTCTTGCTCGGCTGCTTCGGCCTGCTGGAGTTTGCGCTGCTTGAGTTCAGAAAGCCATGCTTCAAAGAGCGACGCAGCTCCCGACTCGGCATGGTCTCGCACCATGGCTTCGTACGCCGGATCACGCTGAAATGCGTCCCGAAAGGCCGCAAACGTCGTGCGCGTCGATGCCACCTGGGCTCGAAGAAGTGCACGGAAGGCGTCCTGAGAGGCTGAGGGTTTCTTGGCGCGCTTTTCACGGAGACGGTACTTGCACCACTCATTAAAGACGTCCTGTCGATCTTCCAGCGTAGGCAAGGCGCGATACGCACGCTCGTGTACAAACTTGGGCAGTTCACGATCCCATGGAGCGATGGGATTCACCTCGCGAGGTGTGCCATTCAGTGACGTGAGCATGTCCATAAAAAGGACTTTGCCCTCCTCGAAAGAGAGGTGGGCAAATTCGTCTGCTTCCACGGGCAAAGGCTCAGGCGTGGTCGCTTCGTCTTCAGGCGCCTCCGTACGCATTTTCTTGGGAGCAGGCTCAAGAGACGCTTCCCATGCCAAAACAGCCGGACGAATCTCTTCCGGCATCGTCCATTCAGACCGCTTGGTCTTTTTCTGGGCATAGAATACATGTCCATGTGTGGTTGTGACACGGAGCCATCCATCCGTGCCGGGAATCGGCACTTTATCCTTCGGCTTGTCTGGCTCATCCATGGCTCAAAAAAAGGACGTGCGAGAAAATCCTGATTATTTTCCCTCACTATGGAAAGTGACGATGACGACTTCATCGGGCCCATGCCCGCTTCAGAACCCACGCCCTCGACCCATAATGGCGCATACGCTCTAGCAGAACGCGAGGCTCGGCAGAAAGAGGCGGTAGCGCGAGAGGCCAGGCAGGACACATCGTCCCCTCGCCGTCCGGATTGGATGCTGACACTGCCATCGGGTCCCACTGGTCCGTCCAGACTGAGCGCGCGTGGATTCCAGCAGTCACGCGGCCGCGCCCAGCATGTGGCGGGCGAAAATGCAGCGGAAGCTCAGCGGCTATGGACAGAGACACCCGAGCAGCGCCGTCATCGTATTCTACGCGGCGAAACCGCGGCTGACGAGCAGCCGCCTACCAACACAGCTCAGCACGCCAGAGACGCAGCGATACGTGAACGCCTGGGCCACCGTGCGAAGAGCCTCGTCGAACAGCACAAAGATCGTCGGCGCGAGGATTCGCGCAGAGAAAGGCACCATCATCGCCGCCACCGCTCCCATTCACCACACCGTCACAAGACACGTGCGGAGCGAGAAGCAGAAGATCGTCAACTCTATGGAGATCATGCCCCGCTCCTCTTCGATAAAGACAAGGTGCTGGGCGCCGGCTCACGGCTTATGGACGAACGAGCACGTGCGAAGTCCATCGCAGATGCTACTCAGCTCTCTACGCGCTTTTCCAACGGCCGATCTGGCTCGTTTTTATAGACCTATACCCTCCTATGCCACAGCCAGACGAGCGTGTGGGATTGCTCCACATTCCCCTGTTATCTCGGCCGAGATTGTCACAGCAAGGCCCGCCACTGGCTCCTCGTCTTTTTTGTCCGCAGGGCACAACGTTGGCAGGCCCGTGAGCTTGGGCTCAGTGTGTACAGAGTATGGGAATCTGCTACAGTTGTTGTGTGGGATCTCGAAGTCCTCAGTATGAGCCTCTGTTGTTGGATAATGAGCGCGACGCAGTAGCTGATCTGCTGCAGTACCTGGAGAATCGCTCCGAGACCAACTTTTTCGCTGGCGAGCCATTACGAGCCCTTTCGACGCTGTCGTTTAGCGATAATGTCGATCTACAGCGTAGCGCAGCTCTTGCCTTTGCAGAAATCACAGAGAAGGAGGTCTGTGAGGTCGGTCGCGAGACACTTGAGCCAGTGCTGTTCCTGCTCCAATCGCATGACGTGGAAGTGCAGCGTGCGTCGAGTGCGGCGCTCGGTAACCTTGCCGTGAATGCAGAGAACAAGCTTTTGATTGTGAAGCTCGGTGGTCTGGAGCCCCTTATTCGCCAGATGCTCAGCCCGAACGTTGAGGTACAGTGCAACGCCGTCGGTTGCATCACGAACCTCGCTACTCATGACGATAACAAGTCCAAGATTGCCAAGTCCGGCGCGCTCGTCCCTCTGACGCGTCTGGCACGCTCGAAGGATATTCGCGTGCAACGCAACGCGGCTGGTGCACTCCTGAATATGACGCACAGTGACGAAAACCGTCAGCAACTTGTGAATGCAGGTGCCATTTCCGTGCTGGTTTCGCTACTTAGTAGTGCTGACACAGACGTGCAATACTATTGCACGACAGCACTTAGCAATATTGCCGTCGACAGTGTGAACCGCAAGAAACTTGCACAGAGCGAGCCACGCCTTGTACAGAACCTAATTGGGCTGATGGAGAGCGGCAGTCTCAAGGTGCAATGCCAGGCTGCATTGGCACTCCGCAACTTGGCCAGTGATGAAAAGTACCAAATTGAGATTGTGCGTTCCAACGGCCTTCCGCCACTCTTGCGTCTGCTGCGCTCATCGTTCCTTCCACTGATTCTCTCGGCCGCAGCTTGTGTGCGGAATGTGTCGATTCACCCCATAAATGAGAGTCCGATCATTGATGCCGGCTTCTTGTATCCTCTCATTGAGCTCTTGAGTCATGAAGAAAACGAGGAGCTGCAATGTCACGCTATCAGTACGTTGCGGAACCTGGCTGCCAGTAGCGAGCGGAACAAGGCTGCCATCATTGACGCAGGTGCGGTAGAGCGTATCAAGGAGCTGGTTCTGCATGCACCGCTTAGTGTGCAAAGCGAGATGACGGCCTGCACGGCTGTATTGGCTCTCTCGGAGGACCTCAAGCCACAGCTATTGGATATGGGTATTTGCGAGGTCCTGTTGCCCCTGACGGATTCGCCGTCGATTGAGGTGCAGGGCAATTCCGCGGCAGCGCTCGGTAACCTAAGCAGCAAGGCCGATGACTATGCGCCGTTCAACGCGGTGTGGGACAAGCCCGCAGGCGGTTTACATGGCTATCTGGTGCGTTTCCTCGAGTCAGAGGACACGACATTCCAGCACATTGCGGTGTGGACTCTGATTCAGCTCCTCGAGAGTGGCAACCATGAACTTGAGCAGCACATTCGCGACAGTCCACATCTGCTTGACTTGGTACGCCAGCTGCAGTCCCGGATCGGCACGTTTGAGAGCGAGCACGAGCAGGCCGACACGAGCACGGCAGCAGACACATCTGGACAGGACGTGTCTCCGGAACGCGAAATCGCCGCCTTGTCGCGGCGGATCGAAGAGATTCTATTTGAAGAGAGTGACGATGGCACATCTGATGCCAAGTGATACACACTATAGATTCCCATGTGAAACGTATATTGAATCAAGGCTATTCAGCGGTGACTAGACAAATCGACCAGCCTACATCTCAGGGGCCGGGTAGTTGACCTTGGGGTTGAAGAAGAGCGACTGTTGACCCCATGGGAAGTTCCTGCTCTTCATGTTCACGTATTCGTAGTCGGGGCGCTCGGGCAGCTGGCCATCGTTCTCCTCGAGAATGTGCTCGTGGTGCGCGTGGTGCTCCGACTCAATCTTGTACATGTAGGCACCCAGGACAACAGCGCCCGGGATCAGCACATACAGACTAATCTTGCGCCACAGCTCAGCCGACTTGCCGGCGTGCTCAAAGGCGTGCTGGCGCTGCTCGATGAATTCCTTCGCAGCTTCGGGGTTAGGCGTGAGCGACGAGTTGTAGCGGCGCATCGAAGGCTTAACAGCCGCACGCAGTGCAGCGGCGCGGGGGATCATGGTACGGAGAGCGAGCATGGTACAAAGAACTACAAGGAGAGAAAAAACGGAGACGAGCGATACGACGACCCGAACGGCGGGGCCCGGCGCTTCTGTCACGTGATGTGCCTGATGCCGCGTTAGCGCACCATGCCAATCTCGAGGCCCAGGTCCTCAGGGTAAGAAACATGCAGCTGGGACATGCACCCAGTGACAAGCACTGATGCATGCGAGTGCATGCGCTCAGGAGTCGCGGGTAAGGATGACACGCATCTTGGGACCTGGTGCAGGGGTACGTACCTAGGATTTCCGTGCCACGAGGTCATCCAGAGCGCGCTGCCGAAGCCGCTGGAGGTCTTGATCCGTATGATCTCGTGAGCGTGCTTCGCGAAAACGCCGACTGGTGTCAAAGATGCGCGCAGCACCAGGTGTGAGGTACTGCACATGGTGGCGTCTTTGCCATGCTGCTTCGTCTTCGCCGTGGGCCAAGGTCGTCCATGCATCCTCTCGTTCTTGCAGTGTGACAGGTGGCGGGGTATATAAAGGTGGTTGCCGCGCTATGTGTTCCGCGAACCAGGCGCGCCGTGTGGGATCCTCAAAGTGCGCGGCATGAAAGGCTCGCCACGCCGCCGGATACATCGTCGTGTGGAGGAAAGTGGCCTAATTTAGCTATGTACGCCCAACTTTTTCATGTGGTCCAGATTGCTCTGATGGCCCCGAAGAGCTTGCTGGCCACGTGAGATAGACTCGGGTGTGACCAGCGCGTCCGTGTTGCCCATGGCACGCAGTGCGCCGCGGTACCATTCAGGCAGGGCGCGCAGGTAAGGCAGCAATGCCGAGCCCAGAGGCAGCGAAATATTGCGGCTCAGCCCGCTATTCAGCGTATCGGCCATGGCGCGGGCGACCTGAATCGGCTCCAGCACCGGCATCAAGAAGTCGTCATCACCCTCATTCAAGCCCTCAGCAAGGACCGTGCGGACTTTGGTCGGCGTGACGACCGATGTGCGAACGCGACACGCTTTGTATACGGCACGAAGCTCGGCGCGGAGCGACTCGAGGAACGCGAGAGCCGCGGTCTTGCTCATCGAGTAGGCACACAGATTTGGCAGCGAAAAGTACGAGGCTGAGCTGGCAACCGTCATGAAATGGCCATGGTTGTTGCTGATCATGGCTGGCAAAAACGCTTGAGCCAGGACAACGTTCGCGGCTGCATTAATGTCGAACGCGCGCGTGAACATCTTGACAGGCGACGTTAGCAATGCCCCAGCCGGTGCGACGCCAGCGCAACTCACGACATACGAGGGCGAGCGGCCAAACCGCTCGATTATCTGAGCCTGAGCCTGAGCCACCGCCTGTTCGCTCGTCACGTCCGTGCGTATGTACAAAATATCCGGAGCACCGTGAGACGCAGCGGCGTAGGTCGGCTCAAGCACATCAAGCACGGCCATCCGGGCCTTGTGCTCACGCGACAGAATCTGAACTAGCTCCTTGCCAATGCCCATAGAGCCCCCCGTAATCACAATGACATCTTCCTTCCAGTCGGGCTTGTCTGGCCTGGGCTCCCCGAGATTCAGAGCAAGGCGCGACATGTGCATACTCGTGTATCTGAGAAGAATGAAAATGATGCAGCCCACCACGAATGGGTGACGCACCATGAGCACGTCGTGCCATTCCGACACGGTGGGCCAGGGAAACACGAGTCCCGACCACGACTCGGCGCCGCGTCTCTCATACACGAGCGCCAGAAGCGGCAGAATCCCTACGAATGGCCACGAGAATGGAATCTGATCCAGGGCCCGTAGGACCACATCCAGCGTGACAGGCCCACGGACGTCGGACATGATGGGGTGACAGGTCTCGGGGTGCTGGGGCAAGGCTGACTAAGGCCACTCACCACTTTCTCCTCATGGACCAGGCACAGACCGCCTTGCCGGCAGAGGCGCTGCGGCTGCGCGATGCCGTGTCGCGCCGACTTCATGATGTGTACCATGTGCAAATTCCGCGTCTTAGTGAATGCAAAGATGTGTCGGAGTATGAGACCGAATTGCACGAGACTCTGCAACGCATCGCGTCCCTGGTACAGCAGATGGCGGACGATATAGATGATGCCGAGTCAGCAGCGGAGCGAGCTGCTCTCAAGACTCTGGTGGACACGAATAGGCACGAGCTGATGCGTGTGCGCCAGGCATCGCGGCGTGCCTTGCTCGCTGCGCACCGTGCTACCGCGTCGCGACAGGAAGCTTCGGCACGGTCCGCGTTGCTGAGCCATGCAGCACGGCAGAACAGCGGCGTCCGTGCGGCGCCGATGGATCGTGCGAGTGCTACATCCGAGCAGGTGACAGGGGCGCTGCAGCGCACCGTCAAGCTCATGTCGTCCGAGCTGGAAAAGTCAGGATACTCTACGCAGCTGCTGACCGAGTCATCGGAAACGATCGCCCAGGTGTCGAACAAGTATGCTTCGTTCAATGATTTATTGCGTGACTCTGTATCCATGATTCGTCAAATGGAACGCGCAGAGCTAGTCGATCTCGGGATCCTTGGAGCATCCATCACCTTTTTTCTCGCGTGTGTCTTGTATATTTTGTATGCCCGCATCTTTAGTCGCGGTATTCACGCCCTGAGTCTGACATGGCATGCATCCAGCTCGATCGGATCCAGTGCGTTAGGTCTCTTTTCGGCACTCCAGCATCGAGAGCCTCAGCACGTGTCTCGCGAGCGTGATCCGATCGAGGAAGCCATTCGGTTTGCGTCTTCACAAGAGGCTGTCCCCCGGCGACACAGGAAGCATGCGCCCAAGTCTGCCGACAAACCCTGGGTCGACGTCGTGGAACTGACTGCTTCTCCCACACCGCCCAGTCGGAGCGAGAGTCCCGGCTCTTTCAGTGAGAGTAGCGCGTCTCCCCTCCCTGCCGACCTGCCTGACTCGGCCCACGCAGACGACAGATTGGCGGAAACAAGTCCGGCATTCTTGTCTCCGACAGAAAAGGCTGTCACTGCATCGGCCGCCCCTGGAAAGGTCTTGACGGAGTCACAGAGCGAGGCGTCCTCGGCCTCTGCGGACAAGCGCTTCACCGACGAGAGTGCCACTTTGTCCGTTTCTTCAGCGGACGCGGGTTCTGCATCGATAAGCGCCATACCTGCGCCTGTCTCTTCCGAAGACATTCTCACCGCAGAGAGCCCTGCTTCTTTGGTTCCGTCAGAGGATGCCTCGTCAACATCGTCGGGCTCGTCTCCCCAGCCGATGCCCACAGACGACCTTGTTCCTGAAAAGAGTGCTACTTTCTTGGCTCGGGAGGAGGATGCTATTTCTGCATCGACGAGCGCCCTCTCTGAGCCGATATCGACAAAGGAACGTCTCACCGCAAAGAGCACCACTTTCTTGGTTCACGAAGATCCCTCGTCTGCAGCAACAAGCACCGGCACCGAATCGGTCCCTACCGACAAAGAGGTATCCGAGTCGACCGCAGCAGGTCAAAAGCGCACCGACTCTGATCCGACGAGCACTATACCTGAACCCATCGCTTCCGAGACACCTGCAACGATGGCCACAAGCACGGCCCTCGACTCTTCGGGCAACCATGACGATGCTGCCACGATCGACAGTGTCCCTTCGTCGTCGAGTGACAGCACTCTCCATGCCGAGCCTACAAGCTCCGAGGCGACGGAGATGAGCTCACCTACGCCCCCTCACGACCTTCCGTCATCGAGTGAACGACGACGACGACCATGGGATGAACTGTAATCTAAGCATACAACTCTACCGGTCCCGTCCTGCGTTTCGAGCGGTTGGGAAGGACTGTGACGGGCACAGAGCACTCGACAATCTCGAGGCGCGTGGAAATGGGGCCCTTATGTCCACACAAGGCTGGTGCACCGTGGTACGAGTGGTGGTACGCAGCATACCCCTCGCTACGTGCCTCGATGTGCGGCGGCGGCTGCACCGCCACTGCTCCCTGATGGGACGTCTGCGTTAGAAGTGAGAGACGCAAAGACCAGCCGTGACGGATACCACTGGTCACAAATTCTGGTGTGGCACCGCTCGGAATGACAAGTGCAAAGCTCGTCTGCCTTGTATCCAGTGTATTTTCATGATGCGTGGCATACACCTGCGTCGTGGCCTTTTGGATACGACCTGTTGGAAGTAGCGCCATGCTAGCGTCAATTTCTTCGTGCGACTCGAGACTCGCTGCGATTCGCACAATACGGACCATCGCATCAGGCGCATTCATTCGCACCAGGGCTTGGACACTGTCGCCCAGGCGGTACTTGGCTCGTGCGAGCGTTAGTACGGCTGCCACGTGGCCATTTTTAGCAATATCATACGACACTTTGCCTGCTCGCAGCGTCAAGTCCAGTACGGCGTCCATGCATGTCGGTGCCGGCAAGGGATCTGTGCGTTCCGTCGATGGCTGATGGTCCTGCAGCAGCTGCTCGATCCACTGCGCTGTAAGCTCGCGTTCTGCCTCGGCATCTCCGTGCGGCACGCGGCTTGCTTCGGCCACGACAGCGCCGTCGTCCGCGTGCGGCGTGACGATGGGATTGAGCAAATCAAACCGGGCTAGAGCGCCTACCCCTGGCGCAACGTGATTGTACACACGAATCGGCACATGCAAGAGCCGCGATGGCTGCGTGCCCGTCCGCGCATCCAGCCGACTTGTGCCCACAGTCAGGTAGTAGTCAAAGTGCACCGAATGCCCATGAAATGAAGGTGGCAGGTCGGCCGGCAACTTTAGTGAAAAGGTGAAAGAGCGCTGCTCGCCAGGTGCCAGCACCATATCGATGCCCAGCATCGATGGCGGCGTCGAGTAGGTTGGCAACGTGCGGCTCATTAAAGCGCGCGTCTGGATGTCTGAGAGCGTGGATCCTGTTCGGACGTGACGCGACCGCGGCGTCGTGGAGCGGCCAAATAACAAAGCAGCAATCGTGGCCATGGCTGGTGCATGTCGTTCGCGCAGATTCGCGAGAGACAGGCCCTTGTCAAACTCAAGTCCATCTGCTTCATATTCGGCATCATACCCAAACTCACCGCCGCCCAACGTGCGTGGCGTACCGTTCGACGATGCGGGAGACGATGGGACGCTGCGAGGGAGCTCACCACGCGCAAGTCGCATACGCAGCCGATCAAAATCAGTCGGACGAATGAGCGAGTGCTCTAATTCCATCGTGCCGCCGAACTGCGCAAACGTCCACAGCAGCTTTTCGTATCCTACCGGCAGCGTGTCCCGAGAAGGAAAGAGAGGGCTGACAGAGTCGCCTGCCCACGTCATGACCGAGTCTCGCATGGCTGCATCCATGGCCTCATTGTGTGATACAAACATGTCGGGGTGCGGAGATGGCTGGAACATAGGCTCCTCTTCCTCCTCCGACTGTAGAAGTCCAAAGGCCCGGCTGAGGTCCTCGACTTGGTACGCGACGACAGATTTTTGGCGCGCATGCGGATGCGAGTACGGGAACGTCTTTGGCTTTCGATGTGCCACAGGACTCGCAGAAGCCTGGATCGGCGACGGCGCATCTGTGCCCACGGCCACGAGACCCCGTCGCTGTGGCCCAGAGGCCGATCGCACCGAGCGACGACGTGGATCACTTCGTGGTGGCGCGTTGGTATTCGTGAACGTGATCGTGCATTGAAGTTCCTCACCTGCAAAGCACGAAGGCTCCTTGGGGGTAATGGACACGACGATCGCCGATGCGTACGGAGCCGACATTGGCTCGTCGTCGTGGCCCAGAGCCAAGGGGCCATGGTGTCATTCGATGACATAAGCCATATCCAAGGGTCTCCGCCAGCGACACGCGTCGCGTCCCTGACCATGGACAAGAAACGCGCCGGTGCCTCTGACGGTGGCGATGCCAAGCGCATCAA
This sequence comes from Malassezia restricta, assembly GCF_003290485.1. Classification (NCBI taxonomy): domain Eukaryota; kingdom Fungi; phylum Basidiomycota; class Malasseziomycetes; order Malasseziales; family Malasseziaceae; genus Malassezia; species Malassezia restricta. The sequence continues at coordinate 153,211 of NC_040200.1, forward strand.
GTCTGAGCCTGTATGGAGGCAGATGGCACAGCGCCGGGCTGCAGGTCCTGTAGCGCCTGGCAGCAAGGCCATCCCCGAGGGCAAGCCACATTGCCTAGCGGGTCTCACGCTCGTTTTCACTGGTGAGCTATCAAGTATATCGCGAGACGATGCCGTGGATTTGGCAAAGCGGTACGGTGCGAAGGTTACGACGGCTCCTTCGTCTAAGACGTCCTATGTGATCCTGGGCGAGGGTGCAGGCGCGAAAAAGCTCGAGATGATTCAAAAAAACAAAATCAAGACACTCGATGAAGACGGCTTTTTGGGCCTCATTGCCGAGCGCGGCACGCAAAAGCTCGATCCCGCGGTCACAAAGAAGCTCGAAGAAGAGGAAAAAAAGGTACAGGCTGCGGCAAAAGCGCTCGACACCCCGAATACAACGCCCGGTCAGCTCTGGACGTCCAAGTATGCGCCGCGCCAATTGCGTGACTTGGTCGGCAACAAGGCGCAGATCGAAAAGCTGCAGGCGTGGCTCCGTGACTGGCCCAAGTCTCTCAAAGCGAATTTTAAGAAGCCAGGTCCTAATGCCACCAATACGTTCCGAGGTATGCTCATCTCTGGTGCACCAGGCATCGGCAAGACTACCGCCGTGCACTTGGTATGCGCGCTCGAAGGCTACGAAGTCCTTGAGCTTAATGCGAGTGATACTCGCAGCAAGAAACTCTTGGAATCTGAGCTGTCTGATACCATCCATAATCGCTCGATTGGCAGCTGGATGCGGGGTCAACCGACGAAGGGGCGACTTGCGATTGTGCTCGACGAGGTAGATGGCATGTCGGGTGGTGATCGAGGGGGCGTGGGAGCCATCAATGCCCTGATTCGCAAGAGCCAAGTCCCCATCATTTGCATCTGCAACGACCGACGCAATCCCAAGATGCAGCCTCTGTACACCACGACCTTCAACATGACCTTTTCAAAGCCGACGGTCCAGGCGATTCGTTCGCGCATGCTTTCGATTGCTTTCCGCGAGGGATTGCGCGTTCCTGCCGAAGTCATGGACCAGCTCATCCTCGCAGCGCAAGGTGATCTGCGTCTTGTTACGAATATGCTCTCGACATGGAAGCTGTCCCAGAAAACCATGTCCTTCGATCAGGGCAAGGCCTTTGGTGCGATGCACCAGAAGCCCACCATGCATACGCCCTTCTCGTTGTACAGCGAGCTCATGAGTCCTCAGCGGTTCGGACCCCTCAACAAGCAAAGTCTCAACGACAAGCTTGACTACTACTTCCAGGACCACTCGATTGTGCCGCTGATGGTTGCCGAAAACTATATCAAGAGCCTGCCTGCGCCTGTTCAGAAAGAATCGGCGGCGCCGCTGCGTGAGTGGAAGCATTTACATGCGATTGCCCAAGCCTCTAACTCGATCTCTGACAGCGATTTGATCGAATCTCTTATGCGCGGAGCGCAGCAGCACTGGTCGCTCTTACCACACCACGGCATTGCCAGCACGATCCGCCCTTGTTCGTTGACGTATGGTGGACACTCGTCCTTCCCCGCTTTCCCCTCATTCTTAGGCCAAAACTCGAAGCGCATGCGGCTGCAGCGCCAGCTGGTCGAGCTGCAAACGCACCTGCGTCTTCGCACGACGGGATCGAAAGACGACGTGCGTCAGTCGTACGTCTCGGGCCTCCTGGGCCAGGTGGTCGACCCTCTGCTGGACCGTGGACAAGAAGGCATCCGGGACGCGATGCAGGCTATGGATGAATACTACCTCATGCCACAAGATCGCGAGACGCTAGTTGAACTCGAACTCACACACGGCCGCGAGGACCGACTCAAAAAGCTCCCAGCCTCGGCCAAGTCTGCATGGACCCGCGCCTACAATGCAGCCACGCACCCTGTCGCCTTTCAGCCGGGCGCCACGGGTGCCGCGCCAAAAGCGCGTGCGCTGGCATCTGAGAGCATACCTGACAATGAAGAAGCGTACGTGGACGATGAACCAGACGATGTCGATGACCCGCCCAAGGACGATCAACGCGATGCGCTCATCCGACCGACCAAGCCACGCAAGAGCAAAGGAGCTACATAGACGATTGGCCATGGTAGCTGACTAATACCGCAGGGAATATCCAGCACGTGGCACCTGGTTTTTCTTCTTGCCTCGCTCGCGGTTTGTGCACGTCAACTCACTGGCAACCACGCAAGACATTCGGGGCACCCTGGTGGCCTGCGATCAAGCTTGCACATGATACCCCACCCACCGAGAAGCAGAGATAGCATGAGCTCTACCGATCCGAAGTCTGCGTCGGTGTCGGCGACTCCCCGGGGCGCGTCAGCGGTCATGCCGTCCGCCGAGCGAATCGTGCCGGCCTTTCACGAGCCCTTTCTCTTTGATGACGAGCTGGAGGCGACCGACGACTCGTTCATCCGCAGGTACAACCTTGCTGCTGCAGACGACGATTTTCCTCTTCTGCTGAAACCGCAAGAAACGCAGGGCTTGAGTCCCCATCCCGGACAGCCGTCGCCAATCGCGCCCCAGCTCTCGACATTTTCGAGCGCTCTGGACCTTGCTTCTCTGTCGCGCATGACCAAGCGGCCCACACATGATAGCATGGCACTGTCACCGTGGCTTCATGCAGAGCGACTTCAGACTCCGAGTCGCGACAGTCTCTCGGTCACTTCTGCGCCACCGGCCGCCACGGCGGCTGCGGCTGCCTCTCTTCTTCTTCCGCATGACACGCCCACAGCGTCCATGGCGGCTTCATTTGCGCCTCCCGTGCCTGACTTGTCGATGGACGCGCGACCGATGCCCGGCACGTCACCGCTGGTTTCGTCGCTACCGTCGCTAGGCAACATGGGGTGCCGCGTGCCAGAGCCAGATGCCAGTCGCATGAATGGACGACGTGCGGAGCGCAAGCGGACCAGGGCGGTCGATGAGGTGCCCAGGTCGATGCGCCGTTCGGACGTGGACCTCGCCTCGATGCAGCTCGACGAGCTGCGTGGAGACATTGCGCAGCTGTGCCGCGACCAGTTTGGGTGCCGCTTCTTGCAGCGCAAGTTGGACGAGCGTATACCGGCGCAATGCGATTTGATCTTTGCGGAGACATTTCCGTACTTTGCGGAGCTGATGACGGATCCTTTTGGCAACTACCTGTGCCAGAAGCTGCTGGAGCACTGTACCAATGCGCAGCGCGACCTGATTGTGGAATCGATCGGTGACGACCTCGTGAGCATCTCGCTGAACATGCACGGCACACGTGCGGTGCAAAAGACGATCGACTTCTTGTCGACGCGCACGCAGACGCTCGTGATTATTCAGGCGTTTGCCGAGCACGTCGTGGAGCTCATCAAGGACTTGAACGGCAACCATGTCATCCAAAAGTGTCTGCATCGCCTCGACGCACAGGACAACCAGTTTATCTATGATTCTGTGGCTGCGCACTGCGTCGATGTGGCGACACACCGCCATGGGTGCTGTGTCCTGCAGCGGTGCATTGACCATGCATCGCACGCTCAGCGCCTGCAGCTTGTGCGCGAGATCACCATGTACTCGCTGACGCTTGTGCAAGATCCGTTCGGCAACTATGTTGTGCAGTACGTGCTCGATTTGAACGAACCGGCGTTTACAGCCGCGATCACGCACGAGTTTCTGGGCCATGTATACCAGCTGTCGACGCAAAAATTCAGCTCGAACGTCATGGAAAAGTGCCTGCGTGTGGCGGAGCCGTCCATGCGCCACAAGCTCGTGGCTGAGCTGCTCGATGCGCATCGTCTCGAGTTGCTCCTTCGCGACTCGTTCGCCAATTACGTCGTGCAGACGTGCCTCGACTATGCCGAACCCGCTCAGCGTGCGCAACTGATCGAGTGTATTCGCCCGATCCTGCCATCGATCCGACACACGCCGTACGGCAAGCGCATCCAGAGCAAGCTCCAGCGCGGCACGAATGACGAGCCCAAGTCGCGTCGCGAGTCGCGCCAACAAGGCGTCTACCGTGCGCCGACTTCGCGTCCAGCGAGGCGCTCGGAGCCTGTGGGCCACGAGGAGATGGTATCGGCTCTCGATCGCATGCATCTCGGCACCTATGCAGCACCATCGGGCGACATGGCCCTGGCCACGGCGGCGACTCAGCGGCCGTGGTGATGTGTACACTATCATTTGTACATTACAGCTGTGGATATAGAACCAAAATCTTAGATGTAACGACCCGTCCGCGGGACCTCAACAAAGGGCACGTCCTCGGGGTCGATCGTACGCACGATGGTGTCCTTGATCTTCGGGTACACGACCTTGAACGCGTCGCAGCCCAGCACCATGTCCATGTGCTCGTAGCCCTGCAGCTCGAGAATATGTACGATCTGCACATTGCTTTCATAGGCCAGCAGACGGTCAATGAGCGGCTTACCGACGACGAGATGATCGATGGTGCCGTACGCGATCGTCAGCGGAGGGAACGTCGGCGGGAACCAAGGCCGACGCAGGCGCGGATCGAATACGCAGCCACGCGCCACGAAGCAGTGCAGCCAGTAGTAGAGCAGCTCACTCGACGTAAGCACACCTGTCGCGCAAAACACCTTGGGCTTGTGGCGGTCGACCCAGTTGTGGTCGTGAAAGTCGAACAAATAGCCAAACACAATGTAGGCCATGTGTCCAAACAAGAATTTGGGCAAGATTTGCCGCACGATACCGAGAGGCGGCATAAACTCTCGCACGCCAAACACCAGGGACCATGCCCAGCGGGACGGCACCATGCGCATGACGCGAAACGGAAGGCGGTTCAGTGACTTGCCTGGGTATACAGCCGGCCCGAGCGCCGTGAAAGACGATAGCTTCGTGCCCAGCTCCTTGTACTTTTCAAGCGCCAAAAACATACTGCCAGTGCCTTGGGAGTGCCCCACGAAGGCTAGCTGCCGGTATCCCGTCTCACGCAAAACAAAATCGACCACGTCCACCAGGTCGTCACCCAGTTCGATCAGGCTCCACGCCCAAAATCGCGGGTCCCAGCGCTTGTAGGTGGTATGACCCGCCCCAAAGTTGGAGCGGATGTTGGTACTCCACACGTCAAAGCCCTGGTCCACCAACCAAAAGCCGAGAGACCGCTCCTCGGACGTGAAGAAGAAGAGCGACGTGCACAGAATACCGTGCTGCAGCACGACAGGGTAGCCGCGACCACCTGGGCGACGCGGGTCTGAAATACGATGCGCCTTGAGGATCCAGCCACCACGCGTGATGATGTCATACTCTTCGCACTGGTAGCCCCAAAACTCGGCGTAGTACTGCACGCGTTCACTGTACCGCTCACCCGTGATGCGCCTCTCATACTCAAAGTCCACGCGCGCCTTGGGATAGTTTTTGCGGAACGGATTCATGTATCGAAGAATCGCCAGTCCCATCACCATAGAGAGACCGATGGTCGTCAGCAGAAGCATGAACAGCTGACGAATTTCCAGATAGAAGCGAGAAAACCAATTGAAGTCACCATACTCACCCACTTTATGATGGAAAAATGCCGGGAAATCTTCCACCTTCGCCGTTTCTGGGTCCAACTCATCAGGATGGAACGGCAGAGGCTCCTGATCCGGCTCCTCGGCCACCGCCACATCCTCAAACGCCGTGTGCGGATGCTCCACATACACGCCACGGCTTCGGCTATCCGGCGCGGTGCGCCCAGAGCGTCGAGTGCCTATACCGGCCACACCAGCCGGGTCCGACCCGTCGCTGTGAGAAAGTAGCTCAGAGTCTTCCTCTCGATGGAAATCGCTCTCCCACTCATCGTCATAATCATGCCAGCTGTCTCTTCGCGCATAAGCAGATTCGTTCATATCATAAGGATCAGCTTCTGAGTATCCATCACTTTCTGCATACGGGTCTGTCTCGTCGTAGGAACTGCGCGTTTGAACTGCATCCTCAAACTCGTCGTCATCGTTCCAGTCATCGTGTGTGCCCTCATCTAAGAGCGATGGGGCCCGCGAAGAAGAGCCTAGCACAGATTCATAACCTCTTCTCCGACCACGCAGCGAGTTTCGTAGTGAGGCTGATGCAGACTCCATGCAACACCACCACCACTACCACAATGGACGGCGCCAAAGCTGTGCACCTGCTGCTACGACAGCCGCGGCGCTGTCTACCCCAGAATTTGTCGCGCCCAACAGGTGGACTGCACGTGACATCGGCCGACACTCTCTCACCCCTTCGCTATGACGCCGGCCATGTACGCCGCCGACCGTAGCTGGGTCATGCGCATGCAGGGCGCGCACTCTATTTCCTCAGACTGCTGCTGATCGCATAAACATCAATATAGGTATATAAGCAAGACTGACCGGTTTGTGCGCCTTCGTACACACGGGTCTGTGTTCGGCGTAGACGCAGACCAAGGGTCTCGCTGTGCACATCACAATACTGGCTCAACGTACGCATACTTTGGCAGAGATGCCATGTTCTCTTCAGGACAACGAATGGTGTCCGTGTATACGAGACGTACTTTTTCGCCACGCTGCGCAGTTGGCTTGTGCGTAGGAGGCGCCTCGGGCGCTTGGATCCCCTGCGCAGACACAGAAGGCATGGAAGGCGGAGGTGGCGGCGGAGGGGGCGTCGCTGATATGGCCGGCTGCGTAATATGAGGAGGCGCAGACGTGGTAGTCGCGCCACTCATGAGCGCCTTGTGTGCCTCCAGTTGCGCGCGTAAATGATCCGCCGGAATGGGACCTTTTTCTATGCGGGGACGCTTAGATTGTGATGGCATACCATGTGATGCTCTCGATGTATGTTGGGCCATGCGCTCACTTCGGCGCACCTGCCAAGAAATCAGGTCACTGTCTGGTACGCCGACCATGCCGTAAATCTCAATCTCAAATGAGTCCCGTCCAGGAAGGGTATTTTCGAGTCTGCCAATAAGTCGCCATGCTCACATACCTGTCAGGCTCCGCCTTGTGCACTTGGCCGAGATGCACGGCCAATCCGCCTGCTGTATTCAATCGCCTTGGGCAAAATGGGCACTTGAAATGCCGTGCCTTTTGGTGCTGAATCAACACCTTTTCATCTTCAAACTCACGATCGCAGTACCAACACCAAGCATCCAACTCGGAGGCCCTTTTTTTCTTGGTCATCGTTGGCAGGCCGACCGTGGAGATCGTGTGCCGTGGCCCCTGAATTGATGGCGTGCCCAAAGTGTTATCACGTGCACTGAACCTGGTGATTTTCACGACGAATTGGTTCATGCATACAAAGGCACATTTTGATTGGCCCGTATTTATTTTGCCGCAGAAGCTCAAGCAACTATATATTGGAGGGGTTTCGCGACACGCGCGTGGAATCCCTGCCCCACGCGTCTTGCGAAGAACGCTGCTCAAACGCGTCCGCCTGCAGTCTGTCTCGTCCCATCCGCTTTGGCAGACACATCTTAACCTGTGTGACTAATTCAACATGGAAGTGTCGCAAAGCACACAGAATCATGACCAAAACCGAGATGCTACACAGCCCACGAATACAGCTACGGACACGGCAGCTCCACAGGAACGTGACTCCACGAACACGGCCCCTGTAACCGAGAGCCATGCCCCGGCTCCTGCAACAAATGCCGAGGCCCAGGATGCACAGCCTCAGTCAGAGACATCCGCTGCGTCAGTACCAGCAGCTGCTCCAGCGCAGCCTACTGAAGCCGCTCCGTCTAAAGAAGAGCAACCCACTGACGCAAAAATAGAAGCGCCTACGAGCGAACAGCCTGCTCAGCCTTCTCAGTCGGAGCAGCCCACTGACGCAAAAGTAGAGGCGCCTACGAGCGAACAGCCTGCTCAGCCCTCTGAGCCAGAGCAACCCAAGGATGCGGAACCAGAGAAAAATGAGTCACAGGCTTCTCAGCAGTCTACAAGTGCACCTCAGGAATCCAATCCCACTCCTGCTGCAGCGCCGACGAATGCACCGCAAGATGCCAACGTGAACCACTTAGAGACTGGCGCCCAGCAAGAGGATGACGGTCTCACTCATCAAGACATTGCCATGCCGCATGTAAAGTATGCCCAAAACACTATTCGGTCGCTCAAGTCGCGACGTGAGGCTGGTGCGTTCCTCCAGCCTGTGGATCCCATTGCATTGCGGATTCCGCATTATACCCAGATCATCAAAGAGCCGATGGATCTTGGAACGATCGATCTAAAGTTGGCCCTAACATCACACCGCATTAAATTGGCCACCTCTACTAACAGTTCTCAAACACGCATGACAGACAAATTGAAGCATGCGATTGACTCCAAGCGTATTGATCCTGAGAAGGACTATTACACGACAGTGGATCAGTTTGAGCGCGATGTATTTCGCGTATTCAACAACTGCGTGCGCTTCAATGGCGCTGAGCATATCTTTTCTAAGAACGCAGAGGTGCTTCGATCTGTCTTTGAGAAACAGCGTAAAGGTCTTGCGACGGCGGTGGCCGTGGCAGAAGAGCAAAATTCTCCTGAGGCCCGAGCACGTCGCAACTCTTCGGCTCTTCCTACGATCCGCCGCTCTGCCACGGGTGGCCGACCCAAGCGCGAGATCCATCCGCCGCCGTCGCGTGATTTGCCATGGACAGAAGAGTATATGAATCCTGCATCGAAGCGCGCGGTCGCGGCCCGCTTGGGAAGGAGTATGGAAAATATTTCGCAGCGTGAACAGTCGTACTGGGCCAAGGTCATTAGTGACGAACTCAAGTTTTGCTATCGCGTCATCGACGACTTGCTCAAACCGGCACACCAGGACGTCGCTTGGGTGTTTTATGACCTGCCAGCCAAGGATTTTGATTGGGCGCCGGCGTACTATTCGATCATTAAAAAGCCCATCGCCCTGATTCCGATACAGCGCAAGCTCAAGAGTGGTGGCCACCCTGACTTGGCGGCCTTTGATGCAGATATGCAACTCATGTTCCGCAATTGCTTTACCTTCAACCCCCCCGACTCGGACGTATACATTATGGGCGCAACCCTGAAAGATGTATACGAAGCCAAGATGCAAAAGAAGCCTGTCCCACCTCCCTTCCCTGCTGATGACGATGATGAGGATGAAGACGATGATGAGGACGACGACGACGACGATGAGGATGACGACGATGCGAATGCAGTGCTTGTGCAGCAACTGCAAAAACAGATCGGTGAGCTGGAAAGCACGCTTGAAACGCTGGAGAGCGGCAAGAACAAAAACCCTCTTTTGATTACGAGCACGCGCGTTGCGCTCAACTCGGTCCAGGCTGCGTTGGCTGGTGCCATGAGCGTGACGGGCATGTCGAAGCGCAAGAACAAGAAGCGCAGCGCCTCGTCTCTCGACAAGAAGAGCAAGGCGGGTGATAAGAAGCGCAAGAGTCCTGCAGCCAAGAAGCCACGCACGAGTGGCTCCTCGCCGACGTCCCGGAAACGTGGCGCAGGCGCCGGATCCGATGAGGACGATGTGCGCACTGTGACGTTTGACCAGAAGGAGGAGCTGGCTGCCAAAATCACAGAGCTGTCTGACGAGCGCCTGGAGGGTGCGATTCGCATCATCAATGAGGACAAGCCACCGGATGCGCAGGGCGCAGAAGATGAAGAAATTGAGCTTGATATTGATGAGCTTTCGCCCCAGACGCTGTACAAGCTGTACAAGTATGTCGTTCGTCCTAAGAAGAAGAGCGCCTCTTCCGCTGAGATCGGTCCTAATGGCAAACCTGTGCCTGCCAGTGCGCCTATCGATGGACGTAAGCGTGGCACGGGTGGCTTGAAGAAGAAGAACTTGGACGAGGACGAAGAAGCTGCGCGCATTGCGCGCCTACAGCAGCAGTTGCAGCAGTTCAACGATGTGTCGTCCGGCGCCGCCTCGGCGCCCGCTGCTACATCTGGCACATCGGACGCCCATACTGCTGGAGCTGACACGGCCACCAAGCACGATGATCTTGTGGCATCGGAATCATCGTCGAACGAGGACGAGAGTGAGAGCGAGAGTGAAAGCGATATGGACTAGGTTCCCGTAGCTATATGGACATTAATCGCACGTGGAACGAACAGACAGGGGGGTATTCCGCGTCTGCCTGGACCGAGCATGGTATACCGAGACGCTCAAGGGCGCCGAGCAGGAGTCCTGACGCGAAGGACAGTTGCATCGAGACGTAGACATGGGCTGCATCGGGCTGTCCGAGGGCCATGAGTGCACGAAAGGCTTGGTCTTGAAGCACAAACACGCCGCGGTGGTTCGTGCGCAAATTATCGATTTGCTTGTTCCACACCACACTCCAAAGTTCCTTGCACACAAATTTGACGCGGTCCAAAGTGTCAGGCAAGCGCGGCTTGTCACGCAAGAGTATCTCGGTCAAATTGGCACCCACATGCCGGCCCAGCGACTCCATGCGTCCAGCGGCCATATCCGCCTCATCTGATGCCGACAGTCGGGGCGGGATATGTGAGCCAGGGTCCTGTGCCTCCAAGAGCGCCACGACATCATTGGCCTGCCGTGCCTTGCGTGCGGCACTGGTCTGCAGTGTGAGCGCCGCCTCCATCATAAACAGGTCCATGCAATTCCGATCAATCATATGTGACCGAATATCCGACAGAGCACATGCCGTAGCATTCGCGCGCCATGTACCCACGTCGTCCCGCTCGTCACGCGAGCTGACACGCGGCGGATCAAACTCCATGCTCGTCGTTGTCGTCGTCCACCACCACCAGCATCTCCACACCCCCTCGAGGTCTCGCCGTCCCCCACGTGACACTTCACACGGCCAAAGTCGCCAGACCACCGACGCCTTGTGGCGCTGCTCCACTTCTTCCTGTGGTTTGGGACGTCATGAGCGAGGCAAGCGCGGTAGTTGAGCTTCTACCGCGCATTGCTACGATGCCAACGCGTGGGAATGCGGATACATACCGCATGACCCCGGAACGTGCACGCGAGGTACGTGAGCGCCTGTGCCACGAGCTACTGTCGGTCGTGCCGGTGTCGTACTTGTTCCCAGCGTCCGTCGTGCCGAGTGTGCCTGAGGCGTACGCGCTGCTAGACAAGTACGACTGGCATATTAGCCAGGCGCAGCAACGTGCAGATGCACTAGCAAACATGCAGGACAGTGCCTCGGAGCCTCTGCAGCCGGAATACTCAAAAAACCGCCGTGGTATGGCCTGCGGTCACGTATTCCGCAAGGGTGAGCCCATCTTCCGGTGCCATGACTGCTCGTATGATGACACATGTGTACAGTGTGCTATGTGCTATCGGCATTCGATCCACGCGCTCGAGAATCACGACGTGGTGTTTTCGGTGGCCGACGACGGCGACGCTTGCTGTGATTGTGGTGACGATGAGGCATGGCATAGCGACTTGGGATGCGAATTTCACAGTCTACATCCATGGAATGAAAGGGATCAGGAAGCTTCTACAGCGTCGAACCATGCCTCATCGGAGCAGACGCTCGACGACATCATGGCCGCCGTGCCCGACAGTGTTCGCCACGCACTCAGCGAGTTTTGTGCGATGCTCATGGCATTCCTACTCGAGACACTGCTCCACGCACCTAAGCAAACCCAGATTGTGATAGGGCCAGATGTTGTGGACAGTATTAAGCGGCAGCCCACGTACGAATCCGCCTTCCCAGCCAAAGGCAAGGCGCGGCTGGACGGTGATGACGGGCAGGAGTCACCACCTTTGTTTGTCGCCTTGCTCTGGAATGACGAGAAACACAGTTTCAATGAGGTGTCTGACAAAATTCTCGAGGTCTGCTCGTCCCTGACGCCCAAAGATGCGCGGCACTTTGCTGAAATGGTCGATCGGCAGGGCCGACAAGTCGTGTCTATGTCGGAGGACGTGCGTCGACTCGTTATCATGGCACGGCGTATCGGTGTGATCTACCTGCTCGTTACAGTACAGCATGCATTTGACTATTTCGTCGAAGAAGTGGCTGGATGTGTATTGTCGTTCATCGCTGAATTGGCAAGCGCGTCCTTATACAACACATCGGGCCCGTCGCCCAACGGCCGCGCGATCAAGGCACTCATCACATCCACATTCATGCGCCCATGGCATGTGGCCGAGTGGACCGAGGCCCCCGCAACGATGCGCCGCGATCTTTTTGACCCGTCGCATCTTTGCATGCTTGATACGCTGCTGCTTCTCGATACCAAAATGTGGAAAGGCGCTCGACTTCAAATGCGCCACCTTATTCTCGACTTGCTGGCGTGTCGTGAGGCGAAGCGCCAAATCGCCCTGCAGTTTTCCGTCGTGTATCCGCGCCTGATCGAGACGTTCATCTTGCACGACCGTGAGCCGGAGCACTCCGTGTACCACATGGCTGTGCAGCTCTTTAGTGTACCGAGTATTGCCTCTCAGCTCGTGATAGAGCGCCGCATGCTTGTCGTGCAGCTGTACATTCTCCAAGCGCTCTTCGCGAACGACCATGACTCGCGCATCACGTCGCTCGTACTGCCATCGCCGCCTCCATCGCACGGCCAGGCCAATCCAGATACCGCCTTGCTGCGCCAGCAGAAGTGCTATCATGTCTTCTACGATATCCGATACCTCCTGAGTCCCCAGGCTGTGCAGCTCGACATTGTGAAGCATGCCGAGACGTACATGGGCATGTGGCTCGAATTTTTTGCCATGTTCCATGGCATCGCTCCCGAGAAACGAGCGGTGCATGCACATGTCGAGTTTGAGAGCGAGATGTGGATTCAAGTGTTCCATATCAATTCGCACCTTGGCCGTATTGCCAAGCTGTTGGGCGAGGCGCTTGCATCGGCCTCGGAGGCACGTCTGTGTGAGATCTTGGCCTTTATCGGCACTACGATGCTCCGGCACATGGCGCGTCTGAGTGCGCTGAATCCCCAGGTGCACCCAGCCAATGACATGCATATCGTGACGTTTGGTGAGTGCCAGGAGCTTGTCCACGCATACGACGTGGCATCGCAGCCTGTCAGTTTCCACCACCCCATGCACTGGCTCCTTGCCGAGGCGATGAAACACATGCACGTGCTGACGGAGGCACATCCATTGCGCGATGCACTCAGTGAAGACGACATGCTCAGACTCGTGGAGCATCCCGTGCGCGTGGCCGTCAAGCTGGCTCAAATTCGCTGCAATGTTTGGGTCCGTAACGGATTTGCCATTCGGTCGCAAGCATACCACTACCGCGACTCGATGTGGATGCGTGACATTATGTACGACCAGGATCTGTTCCTCCAGCAGTGTGGCCTGGCCCTCATTTCGCCCGAGCGCTTCCTCCTCACGCTCATGGATCGCTTCCAATTGCTCCGCTTTTTGTCCGAGGAGTCCGAGGATCACCCCGTGTATGATCCGCACCAGCTGGTCTTTATGGCCGAAGAACTGTTCCTTCTCTTGACCGTGCTCTTGAACGAGATCAGCGTCCCAGCGCGCTGGCCCATCGAGGCACAGGTTCGTCATGAGCTCATCCACTACCTGGCTCTTGGCCCGTGCACGTATTCGGACCTGACCAAGCAAATTCCCGAACGCTTGACGGACCACGGCTGCTTTGATCGCGAGCTGGCTCATGTGGCGCTCTTTCGCAAGCCTGATGGAAGTGCAGATCACGGACTGTATGAGCTTCGCTCTGCCTTCCTCGCCGACGTGCAGCCGTTCTTCCACCATTACTCCCGCAATCAGCGCGAGCAAGCTGAAGAGATGCTGGCTGAAAAGAGGAAGCAGGGCTGCACACTGCCACTATACCCGTCAAGTCAATTGCATGTGTTGGCTAACACGCCTTTCCGCACATTGGCCGATGTGTTTACGTGCGGCGTGCTGGTGGACATGCTGTTCCATGCTCTGCACTATGCCTCGTCCAAGCCTGAGCCACCGGACACGCTTATGAATGTCGTTCTACACCTCGTGGCGCAGGGTCTTGAAGAGAGGGGCGAAGCATTCGTCGATGCGCTCCGATCTCCGGGACGTCACGTCGATGACCACAATGACGCGTCGCTGCTCTCACTGCTGCTCGGCATCTCCGACAAGGCACAGACCGCCGCGTACAAACCAAAAATCACGTATATTCTCGAAAAAGCAGCGGTTTGGGCGCCTGAAGCTGCTGAACTCATGAACCACGTGAAAAAGCCCACCGAAGCCGCCTCGACCGATCGAGATGCGCGCCGTAAAGCGGCTCGCGCGCGTCAGGAAGTGATCCTGCAAAAGTTTTCCGCGCAGCAACAGAGTCTTCTTGCCAACCTCGAAGAAGAGCTCGGCTCCGACGACGAAGTCGACGAGGAGAACAGTTTCGGTACGTGCATCTTGTGCCAGGAGCATCTGGATCACACGAGGACCTTTGGCACGCTCGTGCATGTCCAGACCAGTCGACTTGTTCGCACGTCGGTCCCCCGCGACGCGGCTGCGCTGAGCGACGTGCTTGCGACGCCTCTCAATCTCGATCGACTTGCCGAAGGCGTCCATGACCAGCGCATGCGCGGTCGCTACGAGCGCATGGATCAGCAGCGTGGACCGCTGCAGCTCGGATACCCTGCCGAGGCGCACGAGACGGGCCTGGTGGCCGTGTCATGTGGCCACAGCATGCACGTCGCCTGCTTCCACACATACCTGCAAAGCACAGAGCAGCGTCATGCGATGCAAGTGGCGCGGAATCACCCTGAAGACCTCTCGCGCTTTGAGTATGTGTGCCCTCTGTGCAAGTCGCTCGGCAACATGCTTCTCCCGCAGCCTGGGGTCAGTGGCCTGAGCTCCAGCGCCGACTTTCATGCTGATGGCGCACGATTCGGCAGCATCACACCATCTGAGACCCCCTTGTCTGAGTGGGTGCGCACCGCGAACATTGCCATTCTCAAGGACACGCCGGCCGATACGACCGTCTACTCTGACTATCAGGATATGTCCCACGGCTCGGGGTGCTTCTTGCCGTGGCTCGTGATGGGCTCGCTCCAGCCACACAATCCAGACCTCGGCGTCGATTTTTATGCTGCGGACGAGTGCCATATGCTTCAGCGCTACGTAAATGTCGTGCAGCTCCTTGCGTCCGAAACCGTCGAGCCTCGCATGCAAGATCGCTCCGCCACGGTGCTTGACGCCCTCGGCCCTTCCCATACCGCATTGTACGTGCCCGATTCACTCGTGGCCTACACACTCGCTCAGCTCGAGATTTCACAACGTGGAACACCTCAAAGTGTCGCACACAGTCTGTCGCCGACGCAAGTATGCCTGGTCCAAATGCTACTCGAGTCATTGGGCGCGATGGCCAAACTGAGCACGGCGGGTCATGAAGAGGGTAGCGGTGTCAGTTCTCTGCGCCATGCACTGTACAAGCGCCTCTTGCCGCACTGGGCGAGCGAGCCATCCGTGCGACGACCTCTCCTCCTTCGCAATCTGCTTGGCGTGCTCGTCGAAGCAGCTGTGCTGGTGCCAGACGAGCTACGTCAAATCACGGCGCTGCTGTATTATGCCCACCTGGTGCAGTGTGTCTTTGGCCTCGCACAACCCATGATGACCCCGGCCAAAAGTGCGTGCAAATCGAAGGAACAGGATCTGGACGCCGCATTGCGCATCTTCCCCCACGCTCGGTGGCTCGTTACGAGTATCGTGAGTCTCGTTGGCTACGTCCGCGGCAACATGACGTTAGGCTTTGACCACCTTAGCGATGCAGAGCTCGCCAAGGCACTGTGCATGTATACGCTGCCGTTCCTTCGCCGTGCCGCCATGCTGCTGCGTGTCGTTTTAGGCGAACATGCCGTCACAGGTGTGGATGCCGCTACAGAATACGAGTCGCTCCTTGCGTCTCTACACATCCCTTCGCCTGCCGAGGCCTTGCCTGGCCACGCACAAACCAATGAGCTCCTTACCATGTTGATGGAGGGCTGGACCAAGCATGCTTACACCGAATTGGCGCCCTTGTTCCGGCCGCTGCCGATCCAGCCAACGCCTTCCAGCAACGTCTGCAATCTGCTGCTCGAGCATCCACACATCTATGAGCTACTGCCATTGCCGAATGACCTAACATTCTTGCTCCAGCAGACGCATGAGTGCACGTGTCGACGATGCGGTACACTCCCTCCGACCTTTTCGCTATGTCTGTTCTGTGGAGAAGTTTTGTGCGAGCAGTCGTACTGCTGCAGTGACCCAGAGGATGAGTCGCATGGCGAGTGTCATCAGCACATGGAACACTGCGGTGGCCCAGTCGGTCTGCACTTCCGCGTTAGCAGCAACATGGTCGTCATCTTGTACCAAGACAATGGCACGTTCTCGTCATCGCCCTACTTGAACTCCCACGGCGAAGTCGACAGATATCTTCTCAAGTCGCGTCCACAGCGCTTGCATCCCCAGCGCTACGATGAGCTCCGGAAGCAGTGGCTCACACACGGACTTGCCAACGTTGTGACGCGTCGCATCGAATCCACCATGGATCCTGGCGGATGGATCACCTTTTGATAGCGCTCATCTCATGCTAGACCAAATCCTTCCGCGCCTTCCTTCATGGCCAGAAGCAGTTGACTACGCAGCTTCTCGTACGATTCGTACGCGGGCAAGTCGAGCTGGTTAAAGCAGGTGTGCGCCGCTGGTAAGCGGTCCTCACCGTAGGCACGGTGGATATTGAAGCGCTGAGTGCCATTTACCCCTTGCAGATGGGCGAATCCTTCGAGCGGCACTTTAGATGTGCCCGTGATAAACTGCAGCAGCTTGGCCTTCTCGGTTTGGTCGAACGAACGCACAGCGCGCCACCACCACTGAATCATAGGATCACTCGACTTGTAGCCACGAAGGTCTGTATTGTTCTTCCATTCGTCCACGTCAATGTCAGGCAAACCAGAAATCAAAAGCTCTAGCTCCCTCTCACTAAAGAGCTTGATGAGAGACGGTGGAATGATTTCGTGGAAGCCTGCAAGGAACGCATCGATTTGCGAGCGGATCGAATTGGTCAAACTCTGCTCCGTCACAAGACGCACGTACTCGTGCTTGTTTGATTCGGTCACTGGGATCGATGAGCCCCCGGGCTTGAGTTCAATGGTGCGTGTCTCACCAAACACATCCTCCTCAACCGCAAAAGTCAGATCCAGCACATCTGTAATGTCGTTGTTCAACATCCACTGGATGCTGTTATAGTATTCAGGATCCACAGCCTCCAAATCCCTATAATCGACTTTGCGTCCCAGGATGTGCTTGTAAAAGCTGCGGGTAAAGTACGCATCCAAAAGCCGGCCATCGTAAATGGCCTTGCCGATCACACGCCCAATAAACTTGAAAAAGGCCAAATGCATGTCGTTGACAGAACTCATCTTATTCGGCTGGTATGTCGTGCAGTCGGCTGCACAAGGCTGGAACAAGGCATAGTCAGGATTGAACATCTCTCGAGAGAGTACTTGAAACCATTCGCGCGTCACACCACCTGCGTCCACGCCATCTTCGTTATGAAATCGCACATTTAGTTTGCCATGCTTGATTTCCGGGCCTGACTTGCGGTTAAAGTACTGGAAACTGTCATAAAACACATGTTGTCGCCGAACAGTCAAAGAGAGAGGGGTATAATGCTCGCGACGACCTTTGTGTAGTTGTTGAGAGAAGTAGTTGCGCTTGTTGTCAAAGTCCAGTACCTTGGGGTTACGAACAAGGAGAGAAAAGGAGCCGGACATGAGCGCGGGATTTTGGCGTACCATGAGATTAAGAATTTTGCGATGCTTTTCGGTAAACGACAAAAAGTCACTCTCCATCTGGGCACGTCGGGTACCTGGTTCTGACGTCACGCACTCCAGAGGCTCATCTTCGGGAGACCGCGTGCCCATGACGTGTTGTGACACAACCATCAAGCTTTCTATGCTAGGAAGAAGCACTTGAGCAGATGCAGGATCAGATTGTAACCGAGAAAGTGCTTCGCTCAAACGCTTCCAGAGCATCTCCAGGTCGAAACTTTCATATACGCGCGACAGTTTAGTTTCCATTTCACGCTTTTTCTCAGAGTCTTCTTGCTTCTCTTCTTGAGCTTCGCCATGTTCTTGTGCGTTCCAAGGTCCAAAGCCGCTGCGGTTGCGTGTCAAGGTTAAGCCGCTGGCGCTTGGCAGAAGTAAAGTGAATGGATTGGGCCCATAGTTTTGGAGCTGTGAGAGCATTTGCGCAAGGCCATCCGATGAGCCGCCAATATCAGGCAATCCAGATGACGGATTTCGTTCCCTGTTGGTTAATCCCGCTGCGCTACTACCGTGCCACTTACTCTGTCATGTCTGATGGCGACCGTATCGATTCACACGCATACGCCATCCTAGCTGCGGCTATGTAAGCCAACCCTCTAAGCATGACTAAGCTTCGCACGACCCCGGTATGGGCCAGCAACTGGCGTGCTTGCCGCGGAGTGGCGGCCCCACAGCTGACAGATTCTTGCCACCGAACCAACAACTCTTTACCATGCCTCTCTTTGTGCTCTCGCCTGCCTCTCTTGTCCACTCGGCTATTTTCGCGGGATACTACTCGTACCTTTCTACGAAAACGGCTATCCGTCGCCACGTAACCGGCAAGGACAACACTGCTCTTTCGGAGAAGGATGATGCTGTGTACCGTGCGTCGCGCGTCCATGGCAACTTCGCAGAGTACACGCCCTTCACGATCACTCTCTTGTTTCTTGCTGAGCTCAACGGTGCACCAACTGCCTGGGTCCATGCGGCTTACTCGACACTCTTTGTGGCTCGTGTAGCTCACAGCTTCGCTTTGACTCGCCCCCACACCAAGTTCTCCAAACCGATGCGTGCCATTGGCTTCTTTGGTACGATTGCTGTGATCCTTGGTGCTGGCTTGTACAACTTGGGCCTGGGCTATGAGCCGCTCAAGTCCTTCCTGGGCATTCAGTAATGCCTTGGGAAACGGGTATCTAGCCACCGTAGTGCAATTCTATTAGTGAATCAAACTACCGAGCTAGAACATGGTCGAGAGCTTGCCGCTCATCTCGGGGTCTGGTTCAACCGTAGTATGACCACCCTGGACCTTTTGGCCCCAGTTCTTTCCAAAGGTAAACCCAACCCACATGGCTCGACCGCCATCGGACATGCCATTCTTGGCCTCCATCGCCTCGACGTGTCGCTGCTTTTCCTGCACCTCTTTGTATTTAGCCATATCTGCTGGATCATCGAAGTTGTCGAAGTATCCCGTATCCAGCTCATGTTCGAGGTGGGGAATAAATGGTGCCTTGACTTGACGCATCCGCATTAAATCAACGTAGCGGAAAAATGGGTGGGCCTGGACTTCAGAGAGCGAATGATAGCGTCGCTCTGGTGTGTTGATCAGGCGCAAAATCATGTCCCATGCCACATCGGATAAGTTGAACTGCAGATCCTCGGGTTTCTCATACACTGGTCGTTGTAGCGCTTTGGTCCAATTCTTCAGATTCGTCCAGGTCTCGTCGGGATGAGCACCGCTGAACGGCGGGAAGCCACAAAGGAATTCGTACAAAATACAACCCAGACTCCAGTAGTCCACACTCACGCCGTACTCACGCCCGCGCAACACTTCAGGTGCCATGTAATCTGGTGAACCTACCACGGAGTCGGCGTAGCGGACATTCTGTGCGCGCATGTTCTTGTAAAGAGAACTGCGCTCAGCGGGTGTGCGGTATATCACATCTGTGTCCTTCACTTGGTCCAGACGCCGTTTCATCGAGTCAATGCGTCCCGGGTTTATCGCACCGGCGGCAAGACCAAAGTCTGTCAACTTGATATGACCGGTGGCATCAATCAAAAAGTTCTCGGGTTTCAGGTCGCGGTGGATGTAGCCCAGCTTGTGCAGCTCGTTGACAGACACAAGCATCTCAGATATGTAGAAACGCGCATGCTCCTCGCGCAAGACGCCACTGTTGTTAAGTAACGTACGAAAATCACCACCTGGCACGTATTCCATAGCTAAGTATACATGTGTTGCATCCTGGAATGCGTACAGCAAGTGCACGAGCCAAGGCGACTTGGATGCTGTCAAAATGTCGCGCTCCGTTAGCACATGTCGCACTTCATCCATCTTGATTAAAACACGCTTACGCAGCCGCTTGAGAGCACAAAGCTCACCCGTGTCACGTTTGCGAGCAAGGAATACTTCACCATAACCACCTTGACCCACTTGCGTCACGATATGGAACTGCTGCAAACGAAGCTTGGTCCGACGTTTGTGCAGCAGCTCACGCTCATAGGCCATCAGTTTCGCCCGCTCCTTCTGGTACTCAGACGAGCTGGGCAAAATTCGTTGCTGAGCTGGTTTCCCGATAGATATGTTCTGGAGCGATTCGGAAAGCTGGTCTGCGGTGCAAGACACAGACGGTGTGGGTGAGCACCCGCGCTTCTTCATCGACTGCTCGAATTGAGCAAGACGAGCACGGCGATCTGACAGGTAACGCAATGAGTCGAAATAGTGATTTAAAAAGTACATTTGAGCCAATGTAGCCTTGCGCTGCACCTCCGGTAGTTGTACAATATCCTTTTCCCAAGCCTGCAAGGTATCCGCTGGATGCAAGCTGCGAACCGGCGTGCGAGTCATGGCTGCAACAGGAGGAACGCCAGTGACATCGGGGCGCATTGGCCTAGATGGGGAATGAGACGATGTATAAGTCTGCAGATGGCGCTGGAGCGGCTGCTGTGGTGAGGCGGTGGCAGGAGGCGCGACGTCTACGCCCACATGTGGCACCGCGGGCTTCGTGTAGGTAGCAGCAGCTGGCACACCAGTGTGCGCTACACGCGCACTTTGCGGCGAATTTTCTTTTGTGTATTCAGAGAATACGTGGTGCATACGGCCCTGCAGCTAGCCCTGCAACAAAGGGCGGACAGAGTCAAGTGTCCCTTGCCGTGGGTGTAGGCTGAGTGTTTTGTGTCACTTGGCCCTCCCAGCGGCGTCTACACACGTGCCCACGCGTCACTCACGTGACAGAGCAACAAGGCACACACGCCGCGAACCGTCCACGCGCTGCGTGCGCCGACGGACGATGCAGGCCGAGGAGGCCGCTGATAGTGCGCTGGACGCATCTGTGTCAGCCCCCTCGAATGTACTAGATTTCTCCAAGTTAGAAGCTTCGATTCAATCGTTCACGCGCCGCTTTGATCAGTATGTTCAGACGACGGTGGCAGCGTGTGACGAGGCACGTCTCAGCGCCGACGCGCATCGAGCCGACCTGCAGGAGCACATCAAGGCTCTTGAACGCGAGCGCGAAAATACGAAGCACGAACAGAAAGAACTATGGGAGCAGGTGGCATCTGAGCGTGATGCCGATGGCAAACTCCGCACGAGTGTCCAAAACCTGGCGGCACAGCGCGAGGCTTTGGTCCAGCGCACGGCCAGTATCCGGAACGAAGTGTCAGAAATTCGGGCACAAATGGAATCACGAAAAGAGCACAAGCAGATTCAGGTACAGCGGCTGCGTGAGCAAGTTCGACGGAACGCGCCAGAGCTCGCGCAGCTCGAGTATCTGACAGGATGCTCTCTTACTCCAAGTGTCAAGAACGGTGTCGTTACTTTCTCCTTCTCGCTCCTGTCCAGCACGCATCCTACACGTACAGCTTCTATTTCACTGGATGTATCCAAGGCGCAGTACAAAGTTCCTACATACGACTCGCTGCTGTCTGCCGCTACTGTCAAGGCGCTTGTGCAGGAGCTGAGCAAGTCGGGTGATCTGTACGCCTTTCTCAAGAATATTCGCCAGGCGCTGGTCGAAAGTTTGTTATCAGCAGATGCATAATGTGCTCATGTATAGTCTATCTTCATTATGCGGTGCTACTTGATGCATCAGATCGGAGAGCGCGCTTTGCTTTCTCACTGGCTTCACGATCACGCTGTTCTTCGTGCTCTTGCGCCGAGACACCCGTGGCTGCGAGGTGTGCTGCCCGTGTATCGAAGCCATCAGAGAACATAGCGCGCGCATACAATGTATACTTAGCGATACGGGCCTTGATATCCGACAGGCGCTCGAGCAGCATGAGGCCGTGGTTGAAGTATACATAGTTCCACCACGAGACGATATTGTCGCGAAGCCAATGCAGGGACACGCCATGCTCGCGACGACATTGAGCAAGTTTTTCCTTATCATTTCTGCGCGCGGCTAGCGCACAGTACCGTGCTGTGATAATAAAAGGGCGGGCCGTGCCGTGCGTCGTATGCAGGTGCGCATCAAGGCCTCGGGTGAGGTCATTGATCTTGAGCACCATGAGCATGACTCGCGGCACACGGCGGAGCAGCTCCATCACGTCCAGCAACAAGCCTTCCTTCTCCAAAACCGTCTTGCGGATATGATCTTTCTCTTCATCTGAGATGCTCGTGTTCGAGTCAAGATCCAGGAGAGACGACTTGCGTGGCCGGCCTTTCACGCCTGATGGATTGTTGTTATCGCTGCCCTCGAGACCCGAGCGACCCGTAATGGCACTCTCCAGCACCGGGTACAGGTCATCGCCAATATTACCAATCAGCTTGGCATATTTACGTCGCTCTTGTGTCACTTTGGGCGTGGTGCGAGAGAGAAGTGAGAGCCAAAAGCGCGCATAGTTGGCGCGCAGCTCCTCGTCGATGGCAAAGTACAAGCCATGGTCGAGCAACACAATTTCAAAATTCTCGCTGGAGCGCGAGCCCGGCTGGCGCGGGCGGATCAAGACATTGCCGCCGTGTGGGTCTGCATGGAAAAATCCGTGCATGTATAGCATCTGGGCAAAAATGCGCGAGAGCTCCTGCGAGACGCGATTCCGGTCGATTTTGTGCTCTGCCAGGTACACAAGGTCATCGGGGCGGTGGCCATTCACGAATTCCATGGCCATGACGCGCTTGTGTACCCAAGGCACCTTGGGAAAGTACACACACGTCGACTTGTACTGAGCAAAGTCTTTCTGCGCCCGCAGAGAGTTGCCTGCTTCATGACGGAAATCCAGCTCCAGTGGCAGATTCTTGTTCATCTCGTCCGCGAGCCATTCAAAGGAGAACTGGGGGAACATGCGCTTCACCCACCGGACAAGAATGGTTACCATTCGCATATCAATATCCGAGAAGCGCTCCACGTTCGGGTGCAGCATCTTGACGGCAAGTACTTGACCCGTCTCGCGGTCACAGGCACGATGCACTTGAGCGAGAGATGCCACACCGAGCGGCTTTTCATCCATCCACGAAAATGCCTCCTCAAATGTCTTGCCTGTCTCGTTGTGGAACATGATTTCAAGCTCAGGCAATGGTGTTGGCTCGT
This sequence comes from Malassezia restricta, assembly GCF_003290485.1. Classification (NCBI taxonomy): domain Eukaryota; kingdom Fungi; phylum Basidiomycota; class Malasseziomycetes; order Malasseziales; family Malasseziaceae; genus Malassezia; species Malassezia restricta. The sequence goes on from NC_040200.1 coordinate 176,295, forward strand.
TCTGGTCTTGCAAGGGGCGCATAGTCGCTGTCCACTCAGGCGGGAGCAGGATGACGGATGAAAGGTGCTGTCCCAGCTTGATGTAGAGACCACCATTGGCCTGTAGTGCCTCGAGCAGACGCTGCGCCGACCGCAAATGGCACTCGCGCAAGCTCTCATTCTCCTCCTCCTTGGATGCATACTTTGCGTTAAGCGTGCGGCGATAATCTAGAACGCAAAGAGCCACAGCCTTGATAATGATGGTGGAGCGCTTCAGCGCGAGCACCATAAATTGGGCAGTTTGTGAAGCATTCGAGTCTGACAAGCCCTTCTTGAGTTCCATGTACAGCGATTCGAGTGTGGACGGAGGCGATCTGTCCTTGGGCGATCCATCATCCGCTGAAAGGGCATGACTGCCAAAGTATGCCGTACCACCTAGCACAATGGCCGCGGCTAGCACGTACGAGGCAACGCGTGAGCTGCGATAAAAGGCGGCTTGCTGATTGGCCGCACGGTGTGGAAACGGTACGGCTGGCTCATCGAACACAATTGGTTCTGGGGCCTCTTTTGGTGGGTATCGTGGTGGTGCGAGCGCGAGCCTGCCAAGTGTCTTGCGGCGTTCCGATGCTTCATGACTAGCGAAGCGCACATGCATCTTGCTATGCGGCACCCACACGGGTAGCGCAAGCGAGTGCTGTGCCACCCTCGCATTTGCCACGAGACGATGAATGCCTCCAGTCATGCACACGATGGGCCGCATCGTCTGTCGCGTTAGCGGTGCGAGACACTTGCGGAGCGAATGGGACCCCCTCGACCGGGAGCTCTGCAACGCCGTCCGGGCGCTCCTCTAGCGCCGATGCATCACGTGCATAGCGCTTGTGCGTGACCCAAAGCCTCCACTTAGATAGGCACAGATACGTGTGAAAGCAGCCACATGCTCCATCTTGTCTAAGGGGGACCTGGTGCCCATGCATGAATGGGAAAATCCGCGGCATTTCACATTAGGGCATGAGGTAGATGGTGATTATGTGACAGAAGTTCCGGAGTACGCGGTCGATGATAGCTCTAGTGAGAATGAGCCTCCGCATGAGAATGGTGCGCGCAAAAAGACCCAGCGTGAACGGAGTCGAAGCACGGCTGACCCAAAAATGTTTGTATACTACTTTCGGCGGCCGTCGCATCCAGCTCCTCCGCTAGCGGAGGCCATGAATGCGCACACAGCGGTTCAAGGCACGTCACCATTCTCTCTCGTGGCGAATGCCACATCTATGCATCGGCACCATGATCACGACGGTAATTTCATCAAACGTGCCTATACGGGCATCCATGACATGCTTGAAGATTACGAGGTGCGTGATGCCAAAGAGGGTGCGCAATTCGAATACCGACTCGCCCGGACACGCAATGGCTTGCCTGAGAATGTCCAAGAAGCTGAGGATATCCGAGATAGCCATTTCGGCGACATTGAGACGCCAGCGACACCCTGCAGCAAGCGCCGCGGAAGCACCACATGCCCGGATCCAGATCCACCAGAGAAAGAAGGTGCCCCAGACCCTTTTCTCGTTACGTTCGAGTCGACCAACTCGGTACATGATAATCCACGTACATGGTCGTATCCGCAGCGTGTGGCTACGCTCGCGATGTATGCGTTCTTTTCTTTGTTGGGACCATACGCATCATCGATGGTGTCGCCTGCGGCTAAAGTCATTGGCGAGAAGATGGATGTCCACAGCAAACTGGTACAGAACATGTTTGTCGGTCTGTTCATGCTGGCGTTTGTGGCTGGTCCGTTGTGCTCCGCCCCTATTAGTGAGGCGTATGGACGACGCATTGTCGTATTCACTGGCACAGTGTTCTTCATTGTCTTCAATATTGGCTGTGCCGTCACGAATAAGCTCCGTGAAATGCTTGTATTACGATTCATCACCGGGTTTTTTGGCAGTGCCATACTTCCCATGGGGGGCGGTGCGGTCTCGGACTTGTTCGAACTCCACGAGCGTGGAACGGCAATGGCTCTGTATACAGCTGCGCCTGTGTTGGGTCCGACGATCGGCCCCCTGATTAGTGGCTGGATCATCCAGGGGTGGGGCGAGGACCGATGGCGCTGGGTGTTTTGGATCGGCACGATTCTGGCTGGCCTTGTGTTCATGTGCGGCATAGTTTTTGCTCGTGAAACTTATGCTCCTTTTATTCTGTATCTCAAGGCACGCAAGCTGCGCAAGGAAACAGGCGACAAGCGATACCGTACTGTGTTTGAGAAAAAGTCAGAGACGGTGTGGCAAAAAGTCAAACGTATCTTGCTTCGTCCCGTCATCTTTCTCTTCACGGAGCCGCTGGTATTCTTACCGTCGCTGTACATGTCCATCATCTATGCGTGTTTTTATCTATGCATTGCCTCCTTGCCGCGCGTGTACAACGAGAAATACCAAGAACGTGTTGGCATTGCTGCACTGCACAACCTGGCCCTGGCCATTGGTCTCATATGCATTGGTCAACTGGGCGGACGGTTTATTGATTACTCGTACAAGAGACTCAGTGCCAAGCATGGCTGCCGACGACCTGAATTCAAACTGCCCCTTATGATGATTACTGTGTTTGTGCTGCCGGCAGGGATGCTGCTATTCGGCTGGACAGCTCAATACGAGACACACTGGATCGCGCCTGACATTGGTCTTGTGGTGATCGGGGGTGGTGTCATCGGAAGCATGCTTCTCACACAAATGTACCTGGCTGACCTCATGACCATTTATGCCTCGTCAGCCATCAGCGCCGTGGCATCCATGCGCTCTCTCTTTGCCTTCCTCTTTCTCTTGTTTTCCAATGCCATGCTCGATCGCCTCGATGTCGGCTGGACGCTCTCAGTGTTAGCGCTGATCGTCGCAGTCGTCGGTATACCCGCACCCTTTTTGCTGTACAGATACGGCCCCGCTCTTCGCGCACGCAGCAACTATTGCGTCAAGGGATAGATCCCACTATGTCAGAACGCGCACATAGACTACAAAGTCTATGCCTTTCCGCTAGCGATGGAAGACGGGCATACCGGGTCGCCATCCGGTAGGACGGCACAAATGCCAAGTATCCGTTTCGGACCGATCATCTTGGTACGTGTTCTTTTGGTCCACGGATGCATACACGGTAAACCCGTGTTCCTCGAGCGTCAGCACAAGCTGAAGAAGCAGCTGCCGAGCATGCATGGTAGTGGATCCCTGTGCGAGCCAGTAGAACGAGTTGAGCAGCAGTTCTGCCACACCTGGTGAGTACTCGTACATGGCGCGAGGTGCCCGCGCCACAGAAATCGAACGGTCGAGGGCCCATGCGAGGTCGGGCGGGGCGTCAATGAGGCGGATTTTGTTGTAGTTGGAGAATGCAATGCTGATCCATTCAGCCGGTGGTGGCGGTGGCGACTGGTGCCGGAAGATGAAAGTGTCCTTGTCCCTTGCCTTCTTGCTCACATCCGTCGAAAAGATCATCACCCACCCTGCACCGTACAGTGAGGCTAGAAGATTGCGGACGAGGCGCCTAGCAAAGATACCAGATTCAGCCTTGCCGTCCCATGGACGCCCATGCAGTTTGAACTCGTAGGATCCAGCATAAAATCTCTCCCAAGATATGCCACGAGGCCAGCTGTGTGCAATGGTGGCGCGTGCCGAATTCGTGATGTCATCGGGAAAGCCTATGAAGCGAATGCGATCAGACTCATGAAGAGACAGAGATCCCATTCGCGACTGAAACGTGTATCCCGCCATAGGTCCCTGACTCTCTGATTCATTCGAACCGCGTAGCCATTTCATGATGTGGAATGTGGGTAGATGCAGCGACTTCTCCACGATTCCCCGCCTCGTACTTTAGTCATGCCAAGGCGAAGCCCACGCAAAAGTCCAGACCGGGGCCGAACCCCACATTGGCATCATGACGTATCAGGGCCTTGAACCCAAGTACTTCAATGTATCATGGCTTGCTGAGCATGTCCTCGGTGTTGGAATTCGACGCTCGCCCGTGAATGCCTTTGACACTGCTACTTGGACGGAGATGCACGCGATCTTTTCGCGCATTCGTGGGGACGGTGATGTTCGTGCCGTCGTCTTGTATGGCGAGGGCCGATGCTTTACGGCCGGGCTAGATCTGCATGATCCTGCCATCATGGACGTGGTACAATCTGGCGGCGATCCTGCGCGTCGATCCATGGCGATTCGTGAGTTCGTTGAACGCTTCCAGAATGCCATCTCGTCTATCGAGCAGTGTGAGCGTCCTGTGATCGGCGTATCGCACAGTTATACGATCGGTCTCGGCGTCGACATTTTGAGCGCCGTAGACGTGCGCTACGCCTCAAAGGACGCGCGCTTCTCGATTCGCGAAGCGCGTATTGGCTTGGCTGCTGATATCGGCACGCTTCAGCGCTTTCCCAAGGTGGTGGGCAACGAGTCTTGGGCTCGCGAGGTGGCTTTGACGGCTCGTGATTTCGGTGCGGACGAGGCTCGTGCCATGGGCTTCCTGAGTCAGGTGTTTGCCACGCAAGAAGAGGCCCTGCTCAGGGCGGTCGAGACAGCCAAACAAATGGCGTCTCTCTCGCCTGTGGCGGTGGTGGGGACTAAGCTCGCCATGGTACACGCCCGTGACCACTCGGTCGACGAGGGATTGCGTTATATGCAATACCTGAATGGCGCTTTTCTTCAGACAGAGGACCTCGTCCAGTCTATGTCAGCTACTATGTCCAAGACGAAGCCCACGTTTGCCAAACTGTAATTAGGCACGTTCGAGGAAATGCAGTTTCCAAGCCTCGTTCGATACCCTCGGCACGGCCTTGGGCGGTTCCTGCATGTGCCGCCAGCGCCACACCGTTGCGAGCACGGCGCTAGCTGCTTCCGCCTGCGCACCAGGCGCATGTGCGAGCTGTGTGACTTGCGTCGCGAGTGTCTGCGCCATTTCGGCACGCTCTTGGACCTGGCGCGCGTGTCGCTCTGTGAGGTCAGCGACGGCCTTGTGCGCATGCGCTTCAAGCGCAAGTAAGCGGTCTTGGAGTCGCTGCGCTGCGTTGCGATGCTTTTCACCCAGCGTGACAAGCAGGGGCAGCAGCCGCTTGGTGTCTTGCTGCAAAGTGCCAAGACGTGTATGAAGGAGTTTTTGCAGGGATTCGTGGAGGTATCCCTCTTCGTAGATGCTGCCTTTCTTGCCAGCATTCTTTTTCTTTTCCTCCTTCTTGGCCTTGGCACGCTGCCGCGACTTGGATCCAAGTGAGAGGGTCGACATGGACGGCGCCACACTCGTAGCGGTAGTGTACCGAGTGAACTGTGTCACTTGCGACATGTCGCTCATGACATCGATATTGTCCATGCCGGGTAGATCGTCTTCGACATAGAAGGCGGCTGGATCGTGTGTGCGCTTCGCGTCTAGCTCAAAGAGGCGGGCGACCTGTTTGGACAGCTGCTCTTCGATTTCGTCTGCCTCGTCGATCAGCGAGCTGTGGGCCTCAAGAGTCGCAGGTGCCACATGCGTTTCCACCAGATCCCAGCGTGCATGCACCGCACATTCATACTGCGCATCGACAAACGCGTTCGCACGGCACAGCAGGTCAACGGCCCGCTCCAAGTCGGGTATACGAAGTAGGACACGTGCGGCCTGCTCGAACTTGTGCTGCTCCTCGAGCTGATCAGCAAGCTCCCGCGTCAAGTGCAGTAGAGCCTGCGCCGACATGCGCTGTTCAAGTGCCAGCGTCAAGGCCCGCTGCCACTGGTCTGCTTCTTTGTGTGCGTTCAAGGCCTCGTCTATACGACCGGCCAGCTCGTACGCAGTCGCAGCTTCGGCTGGGCGTTGATGTGAGCTGAGGTAGTCGGCGAAGCGGCCATATGCGTCAGCCAGCAATACGGGATCCTTGGCCCATGCCACAAGACCTTCGCGAAAGAGCTTGTGCTGGACCATGTACGACATAGCTGCTTCGGTGTGCTCACTGCCAGCTTGGGCGAGCCAGGCGAGTGCCTTGGCATGGCGACCTAAGTAATCGTCCATACAAAAGCGTTGGTACGCTAGCGGCTCCTTCGCACGCATCTCGCGCAGGAATGGCACATACTCTCGCGGATCACGCGGAGACTGTTGGGCGATCAGCAGGGCCAGCTCAAAGTCGTACATGCCCAAGGCGACATGGTACAGTTGATCGGCATTGACGAGGAAAATGATGTACTTACACGCCTCTTCAGCGAGAGCCATGTCCGTGTGCATGTATTTGAGCAGTACGCGCAGTCCACTTTCGTAGTCCGCAGGCACTTTGCGTACGTGCGCTGTGAGAATGGACGACAGATAGTAGCGCTCATCTGCCGCCTGCATAGCCTCGAGGAACCGATCACAGATCTGATTCACCTTCGTATCGAGATGCGCCATGGGTGCACGAGTGCTCGCATCCCACGGGCGGTACAGCGACTGCGTTACGTCTTCGTTTCGCAAATTGGACAAGAGCAAGTTGATGTGGTCGACATGGTGAATTTGCGCCAAAATCTCTGGCACACGCTCCAAAAAGGCCGTAGGGCAGTGGTCGTGCAGCAAGTTGAGGTCGACACGGTGCGCGCGACTCACACGCAGAGCCTCACCAAACGCCAGGCGATCCAGCCTATCGCGAATCACATCGAGCACCATAGGCCGCGGGTACGTTGTCTCCAAATTGCCTCGCGGCATTTGCAAAACGAGCGACATGGCACTGGGCACCGCTGTCACAATACGACTACCCCGCTCAACACGGCGGCTCAGCTGCGAGACCTGCGGCGTGGTTGTGAGGCATGTGAGCGGCACAAACATGGCCTCGTGCGCGTGCGTCGTCCAAATCAGCAAATGGTCCGTGCATGTGAACGAGGTGGCATCTTTCGCCAGCACACGATGGGGTGCGAGGAGGCGACCATCAGATGTGAGGCCGATCGCCTGCCACGTTCCCTCATGTTCTGCGGGGAGTATGTGCAACGTGGGGCAGAAGGACAGCAGTGGATCAAGTGGCGTCGGCTTGAGCGTCGGTGAAAATAGGGTGACATCACCGCGGTGATCGTGCAAGGCGAACGAGGTCGAGTTGGGCACAGACACTAAGCGCCACGGGCCCTGGCCGTCGAGCAGCTGATACGAGGTATCAGAGCCGCATTGCGTCCACAGGGCCGTATTTTCGCCCTCCATGCACAGCACAGCCACACGAGGGACGTGGTCGCACAGCGTGACAGCCACTTGATACGCATGTGACGCATCAGGGCGCGTATATGTCGCTACACGCTGAGGCTTCAGCGGCGGGCGTGGGCGTGGATGGGCGGCGCCAAGAGGGCCGTACGCAATGCTCCATATGTGAACACTAGCATCAGGGTACAGGATCGCGACGATGTCGGTTGTTTGGTCCTCCACGGACTGTGTGGTCCATGCCACATGCACAGGCGTCGCTGGCGGTACATGCGGGACTGTGTGCTGCGGCGTGTCGACGATCGCCACGGCACACATAGGTGGCGGTACATTTTGCAGGCGGAACGGCGTCAGGTACAGCATGTGGCCGTCCACGACCGAGGCGCACGCGGCATCATGCGGCGGCATGCCACGGGAGCAGGCAGTCTCCAGGCACATGGTTCTTTTTTCGACGCGCGCATGCGACACGTACCACGTAAGGGGCTGCTCCGGGTGCCATGTCATCGCATGCAGATGCTCGTACGTAGATTCGTGCTTCAAGTACCAATGGTAGTTACCACTCGTCCACAGCTGCAGCACATGCAGGCCAGCGCGCTGCAACACCACTGCCAAGACGGAGCCATCCGCATTCCACGATACGAGGCGGATCTGGTGCTCGCATGACCAAGGGGGCAGTGGCTCTGCCGACACACCAGGTACGTCGGGCACACTGCCATGTTCCTCGCGCAACGAGAACTCACCGTGACGGAGTCCATTGCGCTCGAAAAAGACCACGTCGTGCCGCCCGTGCCGACCTGGCGCCCATGGCCCGCCCATGCGCTGCGTCGTCGCGATCAAGTTGCCGGTAGGACGACACGCCAGGACGTGCGAGATGCCACGCACGCTTCGATCCGACGTGGCACTCAGCGTGCCTGTGCGTGTGTAAGTGCGAAGAATGCGGTGCACGGTATCATGGGACGCCTCGGCACTGGACGTGACGAAAAAGGCGCCGTCGCCACGCCATGAAATGCGGGGAAGGCCATCGTCCTCCGGCACAAGCGGACCACGGGGATCGCTTTCCTCAGGTGCATTCGCAGCAGCCATAGCGGCTTGCTTGCCCTCTGATCCGTGAAATTGCGTCGACTTGGAGCCCCAGCCGACGTTCACAGGCTGATCATCACCGAACGCTTCGGTAGACAACATGGTCTCGCTCATGACCTCGAATTCACGCGTCATCACGATGAGCCGCTTTTCACCGCCTGTAATGAGCACGAGCACGTCTTCTTCAGGACTCCATGCCGCCGCCAAGATGCCCTGGTCCACAGAGCCCACCACCTCGGCAGGTGCACTGGCCTCTTCGTCCACAGGCATCAACACGATATCACCACCGCTTCCAATCACACAAATAGCCGGCATATGATTCACGCTCGATCCTCCATCGGCAAGCAGGCGGAAATCTGCGACGTCGGGCACATGAGGCGGGGCGGACGCCACCTCCAAAACGGCGAGTTCTTCTGTGCCAGTTGGCGTGATATGTGCCAACGTAAGCTGCGATACACCGTCGCGCCTCTCTACCCGCATGACATACACAGAGTCATCTCCCTCCGTGTCTGCCACGACGCCGTGCCACGGCTTCGTTGGCGCATCGTACACTCGCCACGCGAGTGTCGATAAATTGCGCATATGGAAGGGAGAGAGAAAAAAAAAAGTGGAGTCGCTAGGCTGAGCTACGGAGCTTGTCAAAGTTGGCCTGCGCCTGGAGCAGCGCCGCCTTTTCGGCCTCCAAATCATCCAGCCGCTTTTGCGTGTGGGCACGCACGTCTTCAGGTGTCTTGGACCAGTCAGGCTTTTGCGTCAGAGCTGTAGTGCGCTGCAGCTGCGTCTCGTTCAGCGTAAGCTTCTTGGCCAGCTTACTCAGCTCCTGATCAAAGTCGACCAGGCCACTGACGAGCAGGTGTACCTGGATGCTCGAAGAGACACTTGCCACGACGCAGCCAGGCGGTACGTCCGAAGCCGCGGGAACACACACAATCTTCTCACAGCCTTTGATGAGCGTGTGCATCACACTGCACTGGGACTCGAGCACAGCACGGTACTCGTTGTTCGGCACCTCGACAAATGCCTGGATCTGCGAGGTGAGACCGTAGTCAGCGGCGAGTCCACGCACAGCGCGCACAGTCGCAAACACGTCGTCAAAGTGCGCGGCCTCTTTACCAAAGTCATGCACCGCTTGCCATTCAGGGAAGCGGGCATGAGCGATCGTTTCGGCAGTCTCTTGCGGACGTTGCGGCAGGCGATGCCACAGCTCCTCAGTGACAAAGGGCATGAAGGGATGCAAGAGCTTGAGACCAGCGTCCAGGCATGCGTACAGCGTGTGCTGCGCCGACAGACGTGCACTTGGATCAGCACCCGCATCTGTGATCGGCTTGATGGCCTCAATGTACACATCGCACAGGTCGTACAGCCAAAAGTTGTACACGCAGCTCGTGGCGCTCATGAACGAGCGCTGAAGCATGTCCTGGTTGAGTTGCTGCGCGGTCTGGTTCAAGCGGTGCAGGATCCACTTCTCCACGAGGCTTTGCGGCACAAACTTGTCCTGGTCCGCGAGGCACAGAGGCTGGTAGCCATCCTGCAGCTTGAGGAGCGCAAACCGCGTAGCATTCCACAGCTTGTTGCAGAACTTGCGGTAGCCTTCCACACGCATGATATCCAGGTTGATATCGCGGCCGGCAGCTGTGTAGGCACATAGCGTGAAGCGCAACGCATCGGTGCCACACTGCGGAATGCCGCGGGGATAGTCCTTCTTTTGACCCTGTGCGGCTTTGTTGATTTCTTTCTCGTCCAGGTTGCCCTCACGCAGGCGCTGATGAAGTCCCTCGAGCGAAATGCCCTCGATCACGTCGATCGGATCGATCACGTTGCCCAGCGACTTGCTCATCTTACGGCCGTGCGCATCGCGGACCATGGCATGGCAAAACACCTCCTTGAACGGCAATTGACCAGTGTGGTGCACACCGAGCATGATCATACGAGCCACCCAGAAGAACAGAATGTCCCAACCTGTCTCCAGCATGGATGTCGGGTAGTAGTGCTGCATGTCCTTGGCGTCCTTCTGCGGCCAGCCGAGCGTCGAGAAGGGCCACAGACCGGACGAGAACCATGTATCCAGCACATCCTCATCCTGCTTGAGTGTAAATGCCCGGCCCTGAGCCATCTCCGTCGCACGTTCCTCAGCCTGGGCCTGCGTACGGCCAACGACCCACCACTGGCCGTCGGCAGGGTCCTGCTCAACGCCCTCCATGTCGACAAAGTACGCCGGGACACGGTGGCCCCACCACAGCTGCCGACTCACGCACCAGTCCTGGATGTTTTCCATCCACCTGAAGAACTCGCGCTTGCTTTGCGGTGGCTCAATCACCATGTTGTCGCTCTGGACCTTTTCGACAGCGGCCTTGGCGAGCGGCTGGCAGTTGACCCACCACTGAGGCTTCATGACCGGTTCGATCACATCACCAGAGCGCTCACACACAGGCACCACCATGGGGTTGTCCTTGGTCTCGACATACAAGCCCTTGGCCTTGAGTGCTTCGACGACGGCGCGGCGCGCGCTGAAACGCTTCATACCCTGGAATTCGCCAGCGTTCGCGTTCAGCGTGCCGTCATCGTTCAGGATATTGATGAACGGCAGGTTGTGGCGCTTGCCCACATCATAGTCGTTCGGGTCGTGTGCTGGCGTGATCTTGACGGCACCCGTGCCGAACGCCATGTCAACGGCAATGGAGTCTGTCACTAGAGGCACCTGGCGCTCGGGAATGAACGGATGCTGCAGCATCTTGCCGTGCAAGTGCTTGTACCGCTCATCATCAGGGTGCACAGCCACGGCCGTATCACCGAGAATCGTCTCAGGACGCGTCGTGGCCACGACAATCTTTTCGTCTGAACCCACCACGGGGTACACAAACGACACAATCACACCGAATTCGATGCGCTCGTTCGGTGGATAGCCAGGCACGTTCATGAGGGTGCGACCGGGAAGCGTTTTCTGCACCACCTCGAGATTCGAGAGCGTCGTGTTCAGGTACACACACCAATTGACCAGGCGGTTCTCACGGTACAGAATGCCGTCTTCAAACAGCTTGCAAAAGTTTTCCGTGACAGCAGCGCTCCGAGACTCGTCCATGGTAAAGGCCTCGCGCGAAAAGTCGAAACTCGCACCGAGGCGGCGCATCTGATTCGAGATGCGCGACTGGTACTGGTCCTTCCACTCAAAGACCTTTTCCAAGAACGCCTCACGGCCATAGTCGTAGCGAGACTTGCCCTCCGTCTTGGCCAGGCGCTTTTCCACCACCGTTTGCGTCGAAATACCAGCATGGTCAAAGCCGGGGACGTAGAGCGTGCGGTAGCCCTTCATGCGGTAAAAGCGGATCAGCGCGTCCTGAATAGAAATAGTGAGCGCGTGTCCAATATGCAAAAGACCCGTCACATTCGGTGGCGGCAATGGAATCACAAACGTCTTGGCGGGGTCGCACGGCTCATCGTCACGAGGAGTGAAAAAGCCACGCTTCTCCCACCATGCGTACCATGACGACTCAACATGCAGCGGATTGTATCCATTCTCCATAGGCGAGGACAGGTCCTTCTTCTCGCCAGGCACCGTCGTATCGACCCACGCCGGCTCGTCTTTGGTCTCTTTTTTGGCCTTCTCCTTCTTAGCACCCGAGCCAGACGCAGGAGCGGGGCCCTTCTCCGCCTTGAGAGCATTCTTGGCAGACGACTTGGCCTGCTTTTCAGCCAACTTGGCTGCCTTCTTCAGTGCCGACTTGGACGGGCCCTCAGACGGTGGGTCGCCGCCCGCAGGGGGGGCTGGTGCGGCTGGCGGTTGTTCGGTGGGCTGGCTCATACGCAAGTAAGCGGCAGGAATCAGCGGGATCAATCTATGTAGAGTACGCGGGCGTGCAAGAGAACTCTGAAAGCTTCGTGCACAGCACCTTATCAGCATGCACTGATCCCAGTGCGTCCGACGTCGACTCACCGTTACGCCTGCGAGGAGCACTGGACCTTCTTCTGTCTCACGTGATAGTTCACGTGCATTTGCTGCCGCGCTTGGGTGGAGCGCGGTCAGGCAGAGATGCACAGGTACAGGGGCGGCCGACAAGACAATACGCGCGTGGCGCCATGACATAGTACATAAGAGCTAAAAGCGCAAAAGCGGAATTATTTCTTTGAGGCAGAAGACTTGGTCGTGGTCTTCTTCGTAGTGGCAGCCTTTTTCGCTGGGGCCTTTTTCGCTGGGGCCTTCTTCGCTGGTGTCTTCTTGGCGGTGGTTGTCTTGGCTGATGCTTTCTTAGCTGGTGTCTTCTTGGTCGTCGTCTTGGCTGGTGCCTTCTTGATGGCGGTCTTCTTGGCCGAGGCAGCCCTACTTGTCGACGACTTGGCTTTTTTCGTGGAGCTGCTCGCGGGAGCGGCCTTCTTAGCGGCAGTGATCTTCTTTGGCGCTGCCGACGTGCCCGCTGCGTGCTTGGCCTTGGCAGCCAGCTTGACCTTTCCGCTCACGCCCTTAGGAAGGAGAAACACGCCCTTGTCTTTGCCGCGCACAATGGCACTATTCAAGTGTGTGCTGAACGACGACAGCGGAAGCTTGCCTGTGTCAGGATGCTTGGCCAGGATTACTTTTTTGAGCGTTGGGCGGCCGAGACCTGCGCGACCCTCTTCTCCGTACGAGATGATAGCCTCGATGATCATGTCCTCATACGTCATGCTGGATGGCTTCCTGGTGCTGGTCGACTTCTTGGCCGGGGCCTTGGCCACGGCGGATTTGGCTTTGGTAGGTGCCATATTAGAAGAGGCAACGAGGCAATGCAGGGATGGTGGGCTGAAGCGAACGAGCCGATCTTGGAAAACCCGCTCGTGTTTGGGGCGCTTTCCTTTTCATAAAAGCGCTCACATTTGGCCCTGCATAAGCCGCGCGCGGCAAACCACATTTTCCGTCCATGAATGCGCGGTGGGCCCGATTTCATCCCAGTCGCGTGAATGACCTCAGCACGTGGCCACCGTGCTTCTCGATCAACGCGCTCCAAGGGCTGTTTCGTGCGCACAGTCTTGGTCCTATCATACTTGCATTGCTATCGTTGTACATCAAACATGCGGTACAGCACCTATCCACAGCAGCCTGCGCACAGCCGGCAGAGCACGGAGGGGGCTGGATGGCATAGGAGGGGGCCCAGGCGACAGACATCGGGCCTGATGCAACTAGGTGCTACCGATCGCCTCTCATCGGGCGCGATAATGTGGAGGTATCCTGCTCCACTACATCGCGCCTAGGGTGCACGGACGGCCAAGGCCAACGAGTGCTGACCGGCTGTGGCCACACTGGCAATGGTCCAAGCACCGGGTTCACCAGGCATGGGAACAGGAGTGGGCGTCGTCTTGCTTTGGTCGTCACCCCACGATTCGGCAGGTTGGCCCATCGCCTCGTCCGATGTCGTTCCCCACGAGTAGAGCACACCACTCGCAGCCAAGGCAAAGGTGAAGCGCATGCCAGCCGCAATGCCGACGATCGAAGCAGGCTCGGGTGAATCTGATTGTATCGGCACATGCACGGGCGTGCGCATGAGGACAGGGCCTTCCTCGCCCTGGGATGCCAGTACCTCGTGAGGCAGACCCAGCTTGCCCTCGTCGCTGTCGCCACACATCCATACATGACCGTTGGACAAAAGGAATGCCGTGTGGAACTCGCCTCCATCTACCTGGACGACGCGCGCACCGTCCAGGCGCGTTGGGTCCAAGGCCTTCACACGCGTGGGGCGCGTCACCTTTTCCTTCTTGAGGCCCGTGCCTGTCTGGCCGCGGGTGTTCAGACCCCAAGCAAAGACGCGTCCTTCTGCATCCACCGCAAAGCTCGAGTTCATGCCGCACGCCACATGCACGATATTCCGCAGCTCGGGAATCAGTTCTGGCGTGAGCAGCATACTCGCTGGTGGGTCACGCTTCGTGAAGCGGGCACGGACGTGGTAAGGACTCGCGAAGCGGCCGAGCTGAGACATGCTGTTCAGGCCCCAGGAGTATACGCGACCATCGAGCGTGAGAGCGAGCACATGGTTTTCGCCGCAGGCCAACTGCGCGAACCGTACGTCTTCTAGCGCAGGAATGGGCAGGGGTGACCACTGCTCGCGAGGTGCACCATCAGCGTCCGTATCGGCGAAGCACACTTTGCCTTCGCCGTCCTTGAAGTGGCCCCAAGCGACGAGACGGCCCTCCGCGTCCAGAGCCAGACTGCAGCCGTCCGATGCAGCAGCACGCGTCGCTCGGAAGCGATGCACTTTACCGTCATCACCAGGGGCCGCATCCTTGCCCGTGGGCGAAATGCCGTCGACCGGCCGCAGCACATAGTACACGTCATCTTCCGACTCGTTGGATCCTTCGCGGTACTTGCGCCCTAACGTGCCGTGATCATCGCTGCCACATGACAGGATGCGACCGTGAGCGTCGATCAGCAGCGTATGCATACCACCTGCGACGATCATCTCTGCACCGCCCGTGCCCAATTGGCCGGCATCCGTTTGCACGGATATGTCTTTGTTGCCAAAGGGCTTGGGCTTGGTGAGCTTGTTGATATTATCATCGTCGGGGCCACCGAGGGACAATTGACCAGCTTCGCCTGTGCCCCACACGAATAGCTTTCGTGGCACGACGCTGCCGCTGGACGCCTCCGTCTCGGTGCGCGTCGCATAGACAGCCTGCATCGACGCTGTGCCAGCCGTGTGAGATGACAGGTCCGCAGCATGCAAGGCCCGAATGGGAGCTGGCGGCCTATTCAGAGTCGATGTTCGCACACGCTTGACACGCGGTGCATCCTCTTCATCTACAGCGCGCTTGCGTTGCGTCGCATTCTTGCGGACAGCAGCTTTGGGCGGCATGGTAGTGCAACGTCACTAGGGCACGACACGGTCGTCGTAGAGTTTGGGATGCCCACGTGACTTGAATTACGAGCCTATGCATTACTTGATCTCGAGGAGCTTGACATCAAAGATGAGCGTCGAGTTTGGCGGCAGACCGGGGAGTTTGGCCTTGCCGTACGCCAGATGAGGAGGGCAGGTGAGGCGACGCTCGCCGCCGACCTGCATGCCTTTGACGCCTTCGTCCCAACCTGCGCACGGTGAGCAAAAAGACAACGCACCTTTGATCACTTCGCCCTTGCCGAGACGGAAAGAAAAGGGCCTGCCCTTCGTGTTTGAGTCAAATGTAGAGCCATTCTGCAGCTTGCCGACATAACGCATGCTCACACGGTTACCCGGCTTAGCTGCAGGGCCCGAACCTGCTTTCTTATCCTCCACGATCAGACCCGATGGAAGCTTGGTCTAAAAGTTGAACAGAACGTCAGTCAGCATGGATGCCATGACGTCTCGTACCTTGTCCTGCTTCTGTCCCGACGCCTCAGCTTTGAGCTTCTTGTTCAGGCGCTTGCGCTGGCTGCGGCTCAGCTTGGGTTCGTCCTCGTCCAAGTCCGACACGGAGCGCTTCTTCGAAGGCACAATGACAATGTCCTCTTCGTCGTCGTCATTGTCATCGTCCTCCTCGACAAGCACCTCGTCATCGTCCTCGTCATCATCGTCCTCGTCGTCGTCCTCAATCACAATGTCACCATCTTCATCCTCGTCGTCTTCGTCTTCGTCCTCCTCCTCATCATCGTCCTCCTCGTCATCGTCTTCTTCGTCATCGTCCTCCTCATCATCGTCCTCCTCATCATCGTCCTCCTCGTCGTCATCGTCACGAGGACCCTCAATCAGCTTGCGGTCGCGAGGCGCCTCCTCGTCGTCCTCGTCCTCCAGCTCGCCAAGCAGCTCGGGGTCAAGGTCGTTCAGCGACGTCGGGAGCAGGTAGTTGCCGATAATGTCCACTGGCTCGTCACCCGAGACCGACAGACCGACTTCCTCCTCTTCACTGATCTGGAGATTCAGCGTCACTTGCTCCACCTTTTCGGGAATGAGAGAGCACACGACGTACGAGTCGTCGTCCGTGAAAATGGGAACGCGAGGCTCCATGTCGACAATGTCGTCTTCATCGTCGTCATCCTCTTCTTCTTCGTCGTCGTCGTCTTCATCCTCATCGTCGTCCTCCTCATCTTCGTCATCCTCGCGCTCGTCCTCATCGTCGTCTTCAATCTCAACGTCCTCATCATCCTCGAGGTCGATAGGGTTGCCGGCGTAGTGCACGCGAAGCACCGAGCGCTTCTTGCCCTTGAGGTTTTCTGGCTCCGAGTAGCTCACGTTCGTGATCTGCAGATCGCGAATCGTGTCCAGGTGGTAGATTTCACCGGGGAGCAAACGCAGCGTAAAGAATTCCACAGGGGCCGACATGGTGTGTTGTTGGTGTGTGCGTGGGCGGTCCAGGCCCGACTTTTTTTTCAGGGCACGTGCAAAGAAGGTGGCCGAACATATCGGGTAGGTACAGTGGAGGTGCTACGAACGACGCGCCTTTTTTTTGACAGGCAAGACGCGCACGGAGGCGGGGGAGGGAGGGGCGTGAGCGGGTGGGTGTGTTGGGGCGCGCTCGAGGACGTCTGTAGAGATGGCAGGGAGGGTGACGTCGGCGTACGGTGCCGCATCGCCCCCGCCCTTGCGCTGAATAGCGCGATCCATAGCATCGAACAGGCGCTGTGTGCATGTGGCCGCTTCGGAGGGGTCGTGCCACACGCACGCATCCTGCATCATGTGCTTGAGCAGGAGATCCTCCAGCATGGGATGAGGAAGTGAGCAGGGGCGTGCCTTGGGTGGAGGAGACGGTGCCGCGCTGCCCTGCCGTGTCGTGCTCAAGACAAAAATGCCGACGGCATTGCCTGAGCAGCACTCTTGGCGGAAACCCATGCGCTCCCAAAACCCATCTACACTGAGGCGCTCGAGAGCTTGGCGCTCAGCCATGGCTTCGCGATGCGCAAGCGATGCAGCCCTGGGGATGGGCTTCATCGACGCGCCTGGCTCGTGCGCTGTAGCGGCCTGTTCGTTGACGAAGCGGCCCTTGGGGTCGTCGGGAAACACGGGTATCATGGTCGGCACGACGCGTGCGGCCAAGGCCTCGGAACGTGTAGCTGCGTGCCTGTGCTCCCATGAGCACGGGTGTAAGGGCAGCGGCACATCAGCCACATGGTATGGATGCCCATACTGCCACTGTGCACGAGACACGGCGCTGTCTTTGGCAGGATGCAAGGGCACGATAGCGTGCGAGTCAAGGCGCGTGTAGCCTGGGATAATGTAGAAGGCGCGCGCCTGTACGCTGAGAGCCACATGACTGAGGCACGTCTGCCACCACCGGATGAGCGCCGCGTCGGACAGGACACGCTTGTTGGGATGCTGGTGGGAAGAGGGGAACAGGTAGGCATTTTGCGCACGCGCGAGGACATGCAAAGAAATGTGGTCGATAGGCGTGGTCCAGTGGTCATGGACGAGAAAGTAGTGCAGCGCAGCGGCGGTGAGAGTCGACGTGAGCGACCGCGCCGGTGGCAAGTGGGCGCGGGCCGCCGGTGAGGGCGTCGGTGGGCCGTATCCACTCGAGTCGAGCTTCGACACGTACACAAGCCCAGCACGCTCACGAGGCAGCGTGTACACGTACAGCTCGAGCGCATACGCGAGACGCCAGGCGTCTTGAGAGCGGTACGCGGCCGTCACGATGACGTGTTCCTGCCACGTGGGCACGGCCTCGTCCGCCCGGGCGTCGGTCGGGTGCACATGCGCCAGCGGGTACAAGGAGCACACAGGGCGCGGACAGCTGTGCAGGGCGTGAATGCGCAGCGTGCCCTTCTCACACACATGGGGCCGTTGCGCCTCGACCGCGGCTTGGCACCATGCCACGAGCGACATGGCAAGCCACACGCCTCCACATGCATCGATTGCCGCCCGACACGGCCTGCCGTGTCCGGGCCAGTGCTCGGCTGCCGACGCTCGAGTGTGTGGTGCATGAGCTTGTGGCTCGTGCGGTCGAGGCGGGTGCGCGGCGCGTGCATGTCGATGTAGACTTGCAGGCGTGGCGCGTCGTGTGTATGGATGATGGACAGGGCGATGTGGATGCATGGGAGTTGCGGCCTGATGCGCATGGACTGCGCCATACGCCGCCTATGGCGTGCCTGCCGTGGCTCAGCCTGCTTGAAGTGCATGGGCAGAGGCGTATGCTTGTACAGAGGGAGCATCGCGTCCTGCATCGCGGTCCGTCGAAGCATCGCGATACGCGCGTTGTCTTGCATGACGTGTTCGGCGGTGTGCCCGTCCGGCGGCGGTACCTCGCACGCCGACGCCAGCGTACGATGCATCGACTGCGCATGCGGCTATATGCATGGGCGCATGCGCGTCCGTCGGTGCGTATCACGGGCCTCGGCCTCCGTGACGCCGTGCCGGCGGGGCGGAGCATACACGCCTCGCTCACGTTTCGGACGAGGCAAGACGAGGCGTGGACCGCGACGCTCGACGGCACGGTGGGAGATGCTCGTGCCTATCATTTCGTGGCGCTGAACGGCACGCCGCATGGCTTTGCATGCCGTGATGACGTGCCGTGGAGCGGCTCGTGGTGGACGCCGCTGTATGGCGTACTGCGGTCGTCGTTTGCGCTGCGCCTCGAGGTGCACCGCGCGCAGACGCTGCCGGAACTTGTGCTGCCTGGATGGACAGCCTTGTGGGAGCGCCTGTGCCAGGCGCCGCCCGTGCCGCGCGCGCAAGGACCGCGTGCGGTGCCGCTGATGACGCGCGAGCCCACAGCGTCGCTCGTGTTGCCTGCATCGCTCGATCGCGTGCGTGCGATTGCGCAGGTGGACAACAAGTACGTGCTGTGCCTGTGCGATGCGTCGCTGCTATGTGTGGATCAGCACGCCGTCGACGAGCGCATCCGAATGGAACGCGACCTGACCGCCTATGTCATGGCCTGTCTTGGCGGCGAGGGACACAGCCGCGCGATCGAGCCGTGCACGGTCCCTTTGCCCGCGCACGTCGTCGAGACCCTGAGGTTCTGGGGCTGGGACGCGGTGCGTGGCCACGACGACACATGGCACGTGCGCGCTGTGCCGGCCATCGTCCCACGGCACGCTGATGTCGCCCAGGTCGTGACGCAGTGTGCTACATGGACGGCCGAGCATGCGGACGACATACGCACATGGCTGCGCACGGCGATGCACGCGCAGCACGGTGCGATGAGTGCGCTGCGGTACCTTCCGCCCGTGCTGCGCGGCATGCTCGCGTCGCACGCGTGCCATACGGCGCTCCGCTTCGAGCAGTCCCTGTCACGTGAACAGTGTGATCAGCTCGTGGCGCAGTGGCGGCACACGACGCTGCCGTTCGTGTGCGCGCACCATCGCCCGTCGGCGGTGTGCGTGGCGCGCGTCCCCGCCGCTGGACCGACGCCGTTCCCTGTGCGTTGGCACGTGCTCAGCCAGCTGGCGTGAGCCACGCCGCTCCACGTAGCGTGGAGGAGGGATCACGTGGAGGAAGGCGACGAGGCGGCGATCGCGACGGGTTTTTTTTCGCTCATGGACTTGACGAACCTGCGCGAGAGCCTCGAGTCGCCCGTCCATCCGGCGCCCAGCCGCGTGCATGATGAGCGGCTCACGAATGAATTCCGCATTGCTGCGCTGCAGCTGACGAATCTGTACAAACAAGGCCGGAAAAATGCGCGCGAGGCGTTCATGGATGGGTACAGCCAAGCGCTGGGCGACACGCTCGAGTGCGTGCGCACAGCGGCTCAGGGCGCATCGGCGCACGACGCGCAGACGCGCCTGGCTGGACTGTGTGACTATATTCAGCGGCGGCTGGACGCTCTTCAAAGCGACGTTCAGGACCAGGAAGAGGCCGCGCAGGCCGCCGCGGTGCATGACCCCGTCGACGACAGCGTGTCGCGAACGCGGCGCAAGGCGCGGCATGCGCACGATGCGCCCAAGCGCGCCACGCGCCCGCCTGGTGCGGCCGAGGCGCCACCGCCGTCGTCCCAAAGTGCGTGCGATTCAGATATGGACGTCGCGCCCCTCGCCCACGACCGCTCCCACCCACGCAAGCGGCGGCGTGCGCTGCGCGATCCTAGACAGCGTGTATAGATCGATACCCCGGGGCCCGGCGCCCCTGCCTTCCAGGACCACGTGTGTGGAGGCGCCCCATGGGCCGTGCTGGCGCCTGGGGCGACACGTTTCCCCCGACAGCGCTCTTGGTGTGGCGGAGGCGCTATGCAGTATGTGGGCAAGCTCATGTCGTCTGTGTACAATACCATTACGCCGAACATCAATCCGTCGACGCTCACGGGAGCGATTGATGTGATTGTGGTGGAGCGCGACGTGGTCGTCGAGGAAACGACGACGCAGCCGGACGGGTCGACGGCCACGCAGAAGCGGACGACGACCGAGATGGCGTCCACGCCGTTCCATGTGCGCTTCGGCAAAATGAGCGTGCTGCGCCCTGATGAGCGCAAGGTGACGCTGCATCTGAACGACTCGCCGGATCCGCTGCCGTACGCCATGAAAGTCGGCGAGAATGGCGAGGCGTTCTTTGTGATTAAGGTCGAGAACCCCGACGAGCCTGTGCCGGACGCGCTCGTGACGAGTCCCGTCATGAGTCCCACGCCAGGCACAGGTGAGCCGGTGCCTCTGCGCCTCGACGAGTCGCATGCTGAGCCGCCCGCGCCCGAGGCGGCACCCGTCGAGCTGGATCTCGATATCGAGGGCTACAAGTTCAGCAACAGCAACAGCCAAGTGGCGCTGAAGCAGGGCCAAAAGTTCGCCAACGAGCTGCCGCTGAATCGGCAGCATGGCGGCAACAACCCGCTGGTGCTAAGTGAGCGCCTCGATCACCACAACCTGCGCTGGCAGCACCAGTTCCTGGGCTCCGTGTCCAAGCTCATGGCGGTCACGCCCGGCCCCGACAAGCCCAAGACGCCGCCTGCTCGCTCGCGGCGCATGAGCGACTCGTACAGCGAGGCTGTGCCGGAGCGCCCGCGCCTGGCCGCGTCGCTGAGCGACTCGGACTTGTATGCGAGACGAGGCGCCGACGCGGCGACAGAGGCCGTGGCCTCCGAGGTCACCGAGCAGCCGGACATGGAGGACGAGGTCGCCGGCACGCTGACGTGCGCTCCGGCCGATCCGTACCTGTTCCAGCTGCGCGTGGACGACAACACGGTGTACTCGTTCGAGCTCAGTCTGTGCTCGCTGCCCGCACAGGACCAAGAGGCCGAGTACGTCTTTGACGAGGGCCGCGTGTCGTTCCAGCGCTTCCTCGAAGACGCCTCGATCGTGCGTGATCCGCGCCTGTGCATCCGGCACAACGACGCATACCACTATCGCGAGCGCGAGTCGGACATGTTCACGACCCTCGCCTACTACCGCGATGTGCTCGTGCAGAACGGCACGCCCGTGCCCAAGTCGAGTGCATGGAGCCGCTTTTGGCGTCGGCCGGCCGCGTCGAGCGACGCCGCGACGCCGACCGAGGCGCCGGCGCCGGCGCCGGCCGCGCGGCCCGAGACGTACGTCAAGACACTGCGTCTGTCGTCCGACCAGCTCAAGCAGCTCGGGCTGCAAAAAGGTGTAAATACCCTCACGTTCAGCGTCACGTCGTCGTACTCAGGCGTCGCGACGTGCCGCGCGCGCGTGTTCTTGTGGGACTGTGACAAGCCCGTGGTCGTGAGCGACATTGACGGCACGATCACCAAGTCGGACGCCCTCGGCCACGTGTTCACGCTCATGGGCCGGGACTGGACGCATCTCGGCGTAGCCAAGCTGTACCACGACATCGCGAAGAACGGGTACCGGCTCATGTACCTCACGTCGCGTGCGATTGGGCAGGCGGACATTACGCGCGACTATCTGCGCGGCATCAATCAGAACAACTACCAGCTGCCGGACGGCCCCGTGATCATGAGCCCCGACCGGCTCATCGCGTCGCTGCACCGCGAGGTCATTCTGCGCAAGCCCGAGGTGTTCAAGATGGCCTGCCTCCGCGACATTGCGCGCTTATTCGGCGACGATCCGAGCCAGCCCGACCACAAGACGCCGTTCTACGCCGGCTTCGGCAACCGCATCACCGATGCACTCAGCTACCGCAGCGTTAACATTCCGAGCTCGCGCATCTTTACGATTGATTCGAATGGCGAAGTCAAAATGGAGCTGCTCGAACTCGCCGGATACCACACGTCGTACCCGAACATGACGGACCTCGTCGACCAAATGTTCCCTCCGGTGCCCAGCATGCGACGCAACGAACACATCGCCGCCTATACCGATTTCAACTACTGGCGCGACGACGGACGCGCGAGCGACATCGCTCTGCCGCCCGACGAGGAGCTCGTGCCGGTCACCCTGCCGTCATCGCCCCCGCAGCGCGGTGTGCGCAGCCCCAAGTCGCCTGCCTCGTCGATCGGCTCGCCGTCATCGCCTCCCCTGCCGCCCCGTGACGATGCCACCGAGCGGCCCAGCCGCATCCGGCGCCTCCTGGGCCTGAGTGGTCGTCAGCGGAGCAAGCCCCTCGATCCTGCGCCTGATGCACCGGCCACGAGTCCTCCCCCTGCGCCGCCCAGCGAGCCGTCGTCCCTCGCGGCGCTGGACGAGCAGGACATGTCGCCCGAGGAACGCCAACGCGACAGGCGCCGACAGCAGCTCTTGTACGGCACCTCGTCCTTCTCTCGCAACGATGCCAAGCAGGAAGCGGACGAGGACCCGCTCCTCGAGGCGGGTGATATCCAATTCGAATGGCGTGGATAGACTATGTACCATGCATCCCCGTCCTAATGTGGCGAGTCGCACTCGGTTTCGGCCAGTACTCATCATCCCACTCGTCTTTCCGTGGCTTGTGGCTCATGTACACTTCCTGCCCGGCCGCCTGCGTCGTAGCTCGTCGGCGAGCCGGCTTTGGCTCCTCCTCCTGCTCATCCTCGTCGTCGTCATCATCATCTAGCAAGTCAGACACACACGAGCGGCCTTCACGGGGGTATCGAGGCCGCAGACCCAGCTCGGGCAGCGGCACAACGGCAATGCCTCTAGCATCAGGCCGCCGAGGCAGACGTGGCGACGGCGACGGAATACTGACCGTCGGATCCACTCGGATGCGCTGCGACGTCGATGGCGGCAACGATTGCGAGCGCCGAAGGCGCGTCGCCTTTCCGCGGACGTGCGAAAGCACCTCGGCACCAAGCGCCGCCATCTCCTGCTGGTACCGCCGCTGGACCTCTTCGGCCTGCTCCGACTTGGTCTTGGGCGACGTGCGGCGTCGCTCCAGGGCCGCAAAACCCCATAGATCAGGCGACAGACTATCCCCGGGCGCCTCACCGACCTGCCGTGCAGGAATGCGCTGGCCATCTAGGAGTGTCACCATCCCTGTGCCTCCAGGGCGCGTCGCACGCACCAGCTCGCGGCAACGATTCCGCTCCTCCGCAAATGTGACGCGTGTCGGCGACGGCGAACGTGACATGGCATCGTTCGAGTGGCGTCGAAAGGGCGACCAGGACCGCACGAGCGAGCGGCCCCGCATCTCGCTCTCAGCATCAGAGAGTCGATCGCGGCGGGGGACAGACAGGTATCGATGAAGCGTCCGCTCACTGGGCGTATCGTATGATGAGGCATCGTCGTCCTCGTCCATGTCCTCCTCGACTTGAGGTAGCGGCGCAAACTTGACCAGTCGTGACGCATGAGCCGGCGTAGGCCGCGCAGCATCCGTCTCCTGCTTCGCAAGAGCCTCGGCAGATGCCATGCTCTTGCGTGTATTGATAATAGAGTTGAGATCAGCCAGCTCCAGCGGGTCCATCGGCGCATCTTGGTCCTTGCTACTCCGCCGCTGGATCGTACGCGTACGACGCTTACGCCATTTCGAGCATGGCGGCATGCTGAGTGTGAGATACAGGTGCGGGTGGGACGAGAGCGGATACAGGGCAGAGGCAAATACATCGGCCTGAGGAAGCACGACCCATGTGTGGCAAGGCGAGCCGCCACCGCCACCATCCGGCGGCTGCAAGATGCTTACGCCACGGTACGCAGGCTTGCGTGCGCGCCTATTCAGTAGGATAGAGCCTGGCGGTACGCGCACCGTAGGAGCGCTATCCAGCGCCATGCTATAGACCCACACGTGCCTGGCAATGCGGAGAAGCACCAGAAGAAGTGGGCGGCCAGCGGTCCTGCGACCTTGGCGACCAATCACGACTCACTGGTGGATGATGTAAGCACATCCAAAGACCCCCTGCCAAGACGGCGCGGCGGCGGGGGGCGAATCGTCGTCGTGGCATGTCATGATGTCAGATATACTATAGAGCCTAGGAATGCACAGGCGTGGCTGTGCCGGAGATGGAGCGTGACGCCGGCGCAGGTGGGAAGATGAGGAATCGCAGACGATGCAAGATAGGAAGTTTCGGGAACAGAACAAGCAACAGACCGGCCAAATTTAGCGAGAAGAGCCATGGATTGTAGTGTGAGTAATGTGTGGACAACAAGAACATGGCAATCGGAAGACTCGTCAAGTACTTTTTGGCTGGTGTGTATTGGTATCCCTGATCAATCTGCTCCCACAGTGTTAGTTCATCGTACGCGCCACTATTGAGGTCCTGCGGGGCACCCTTGACATAATGGAAAATGCAATACGATACAAGCATGTATCCCAAGTTGACAATGGACCATTTCACCGCGTCCGAGATACCCGGCACTTCGTTGATGATCAACTTGGCCAGCGTGATCAGCACGACATGAATAACCCATGCGCCTACCATGTCAGTCACTCTGTACATACCTTTCATATTCACCCATTCCGCATTTACATTCGGCGCCACGGACTGATCCACGACCTCGTCTGGCGTTTCACGCACATGCTTCACCATGATGAAGCTATTGCTCCGGCGGTGCTGGCGCCGTCGCGCGCCTGGTTCTGTGCCACCCTCTGAAGCATCTTTAGCCTTGGCCTCCTTCTCCTCTCTCACAGTCGGCGGCTCCAGAGACCCGAATGGTTTGGTACTCATCCGCCTAGGTGATCGTCGGTGGCGTGGAAAGGGCCCTGGGCTCACGTACTTGGCAGCGGACCCAAGGTCTGTCCACGCAGGTCTTCGGCCGAACGCCTTGCTTCTGTCGATGTCTATGGCTCCACCAGGGGCAATTGGTCTCGGCTACCTCGGAAGAGCGTCGACCACCGCGGGTATACGCGCTTGTACAAGCTCATCAGCACTGTATCCATCTGCGAGAGCGGTCCATCGAAATGCGCTGCTTGTCAATGTCGTGAAAACATACCTTTATAGTAGCCATGTGTGCCGAGGCTCTCCGAAATGTGTCCCGTGCGGCCGTACTTGGTCCGCAGCGTGATAGGGGCAAAATAGCGCACATCGTCCGCATTGAAAAACATAAAGCGAATCGTGGCAGTCTTCTTGTGCACCTTGTATGGATGACCTGACAGGATGATGCGCTTCGTGATAATGCGCGTGGGAGCAATATCCAGGACGGAACCGGCACCCACAAGGTGTGGTGTCTGCTCGGCACTGACCCCATCGTCATCGTAACCAAACTCTTGGCCTTCAGAGCGCATGCGTAAAAGCACGACCGGCACATTCGCACCGCCAAATGTCACAGGCGCATATACACTGCCGACTGCCGCACCTGTGCCATGCGGCAGGAACCGCTCAAATTTGTACACTTGATTACCATCGCGGCCTACACGGCGCAGGTGTTGCGAGTACACGGGCCGAGCATGGTACCGCCGGAAGCCGAGACACACGACGAGAGGGTCCTTGGATCGAACTGGCGCATCGTACTCGGTATTGCGCGTGATGGTGAAGTTGACGACACTCTTTTTGTGTTCGTGACGAAGCAGGCCGAAGAGCACAAAGGGAAGCACCTCGCGCTTTTTGGGATTGGTCTCTGCGTACACGGCACGCGCAGCCGCATCGCGCGGGACGTGTCTGATCCAAATACAGACTCGGATACCCGGCGCCACACCGTCAAGGAGTGCGTGGCTTTCCACACGCTTGCGTGTTTTGCTAAAGTCGTCGAATTGGAAAAGACGCGCATAGTCTTCCGGCAGATCCTCATACGGGTCCCAGTAGCTTGTGTACATGCTCTCGAGCCCGCGATAGCGCGCGTAACGTTGCCGAGCCGGCACGTCCATCGGTGTGTCGACTTCGTCAGGAAACTCGGCTTCAGCAGCTTCCTCCCGAGCCGTATGTTGCTCCTTACGTCTTTGCTCGCGATAGGCCTCGATCGCTCGTATCTCTTCATCTTCATCAGCGTCCTCGTTTTCTGCGCCAGATACAGATGCATCGTCCTCCTGGCTTTGCTCTTCTTCCTCCGTCTGCACCTCTTCGTCATCGTCCTCCATGGCATCGTCTTCCTCTTCCTCTTCTTCTTCTTCTTCGTCGTCGTCGTCGTCGCTTTCAATGATCCACGCAGCCTGATACTTTTTTCCTGCACTATGCTTTTGAATCTCACGTGGCGTCGTGCCTGGGAGGGCGGGAGGCAGGTCATCTTCTGCCATACGTGCCTCGCCTTCCGCCATCTCTTCCTCTGTCGGCCATGTCTGCTCGTTGGCCAGCGCGTCAGGTTCATTCTCACTCACGAGGTCATCGGCCTCATCGTCTTGCCGTCGCTGCAACACGGCGCCAGGGACAAGCACGTCATCTGACTGCGCCTGCATTGTCTCTTCAGGCACCGTATCCATATCGACGCCAGGTGGCGCATAGGTAATTTGATCCACCATAAAGTCGCCATAGTCGGGAATATGCACGAGCCGATTCGCACTGAGTGGCGCACCGCGGATCCAACCCTGTACCTTGAGCGTGCCATAGCCATCATCTTCTGGTACGTATGAGGCCTGCTCGGAAACACACCATGCGCGGAAATCACGCCATGCAACGCGCTTGGGAGCTGTGGTGACGAGGGTGCGAACCAGAACACTGCGACTCGCTGCCTCGTCCAGCACGTGGACTTTGTTCGTGTCAGGGCAAAAGTACTGCACAAAGCTCAGTAGACTCTTTCGCACACTTTGCTCTTCATTCTTTTTCTTCTTCGAGTCGGATCGGATGCCAAGAGACGGCACAACGGCCAGGATCTGGGGCATACCATGCGCTTGGAGCGAGCGCAGGCATAGCTCGCCCCATGACCCAGGCTCAATCGAGGTTTCTGCGGATAGCAAAAGGATCACAAAGTCGGCGCAGCGACAGGCGTCCATGGCAGGTAAGAGCGCACCATACGGCATGGGCAAGAACTGCACGGCCTGACGGAACCGTGTCGCGTCCAGCTCGCATATCGGCACGCGCTGCGCCATAGCTTCGTCTGCACTCTTACCTGCCATTGGACGCACACCCAAGGCCTCGCCATCGCGCTCGAGGGCGCGCACCACGTCCCATTCGTTCACATCGGGCGTCAGGGACAGAATCGCACAGATCCGCGGTGCACCTGCCTTGCTGTGCCGGCCCGTTCCGCCACGGTTCTCTCCGCGAAGTCCCGTTCCAAATATGCGCGTGCTTTCCACAAGGGCGGCACGCTTCTGCTGTGACACCTGCCGCGCCTCGTTCCGGCGATTCTTGCGAGAGCCTTCGGCACTGCCAGACGTGCGCAAAACAGGCGTTTTGGGGCCGCGCGATGCGGTAGGATCCGGCGCGACGTTGCCCTTGGCCGCACGCTTACGTGCGCCCTTGGTCGCATGCCCCGACTTGAATGGTTTGTTCTTTTGCTGGAGCGTCGGCCTATGGCTAAAGGACATGGTACAAGAGAAAATCGCCCGCGTGGAGGACACTTTTTTTTTTCTCGGGATGAATAAGCGTTGCTATGCCACTACGTTTTGACGTGCTCCTCGTCGTGCTTGTGGGATGCGGGAGCCGTGGTGGCAGAGTGTTCGCCACGCGCCATTTCTAGACGGTTATTCACAAGGGCATGCAGAGCGATTACCGAACGAATCAGGCTGCTGAGGTATACAATAAGCAGGCGGTCATTGTTAGCCACGCGGAAGCTGCGCACCGTCTCGGGCTTCTCGAGATCAGGCAGATAATTGAATACATTCTGCAGTTCGTAGATAATTTCGTGGTTCACGGGAAGCTCGCCGCGGAGCACGGCGGACAGGTACTCGCGGATGTCCAAGAGGCGGCGATGCAGGCCGTGCAGTGAAGCAAGCTGCTGCGAGACCCGATCGGATAGAGAGCCCATCGTTGACGTGTCGCGAATATCACGCAGCAAATGCTCGACACCCACTTCCTCGGACTCCTCTGCCTCGATCGTCGATGGTACGTGCATAAATGTCTTTTGTGTCGCTGTGCCATCATCCTTGATCTCCTCCACGGCAATGTACGCATCGGTCGGGATACCCACATCTTCGCGGCGCGGATCAATGATCACCATGACGGGCCGTGGCGTGAAGCGCTTAAGCATCTCGTTGATTTCAAGGTCCGACGATCGCAGCTTGGGGCCTGTGTGGTACCACCCGATCATCTTCTCACGGGCGTTGACTTTCTTGAACATCTCGAGCATGCCCTCAATATAGTCATGGTCCAAAAAAAGCGTCTTGGGGTCGTTTTCATCCTCTTCGAACGGCACCGCAAAACTGTTGGCCACATTGACCGACTTGCCATTGTCCTGGCCTAAAAGCACGCCCACACAGCGCTTGCGCGCGCTCAGCGACACACGCGAAGCGTGATCCGTCACAGACAATAGCACGAGAGGGTGCACTATGACGGTCGTGGCCGCCGATATCATGCTCATTTCTTCCGAGGTCGTCGGCATCGCAACAAGACAGACCACGCGTCGTGGTCGGCGCTCAGCGTCGTCATCATCATCACGTGATGCATCTCGCCCCACATCCTGCGCCACGACGCAGGGTGTCGGGAGCCGTTTTGACTGCCAGGAGCCTGCCCCACGCGCTGCGGTGCGCACGTACGCATGGAGATGAATGCATCGAGGCGTTGCGTGCCGCAGAGATCATTGATGCACCATGCATGCTGGGAATGGTGGGCGTGGCGACAGATCGACGCGTACCTACCGTGACGCGCGTCGCCGTTCTCGACGCACTCGCAACATGCCGCGCCACACCTGAAGCGCAAATGGTACTGCGCCGAAGCTATGGCGTTCTTTTCTCCTGTGATACCCATGAATCTATTCGGCATGTCTTGTTCCCTCTACTGTGCGTCCTAACAGAGCGTAGGCACGTCCGAGCCTTTCGCATCCGCGCACTGCTGGCCCTTTACGACGACACCAAGGATGCGTGCGTGTACGATTTGCTGGATACGTATGCTATGTACGAGCCATCTCTTCTCTTGCCGGCGGATGCACCGCCACGGCCGATGGCGCCCGTGTCATGGCACGCATGGCGGCAAGCCTTGGGGCGTTGGAATGTGCCTGAAGTCGTCCCTGGGCTGAGCATGCCGTACGTTGGCTCGCGTGTGCCACGATGCATTCGTGCAGCTGCCATGATGGGCCACGACGCCGCGCTTGGCAAGTGCCTTGCTGCGTCGTTTGGCCGCTTGTTAGCTGCGCACTATGCGCAGCACCGCCACCGGAAGCGGTCGGTGGATGTGCCGCCGTATGAGCCGCGCGATCTTTCGCTTCTCGAAGGATTGTGTGTGTATGTCGAGCCACTGCCTTGCTTGCCCCTGCCCCTTGTCCCCATCCTCGCACATGTGATTCGGTGCATGGGCCACGAAGCCCTGCGACACCTCTCGGACCACGTCCCCCTGCAGGAGTGGGAACGGGCGTGGACGCCCACTCTGCATGCTCTTGCCCGTCTATTTCGGCGCCTGCCTCCCTTGGCATGGGACGACGCGTTCCCCATGCTCATTCGCCCACTGTGCCACTTGGCCGTGATGGACGGCGTGTCGGATGTGGTCTCGGCCATGTTTATGCGTGTGTTGGTGCACGCATTAGAGGGCTGGCGCAACTTGGATGCGCCAGGTACGCAAGCTCTTCTCGCATGCTTGGTCGAGCTGCAAGATGCGCTGCTGCTCGATGGCGATCCGTCTATTGCCATGTACGTCGAGACCCTGCACCTCCATGCCGTGGTGCCTCAAGCCGGCACGTTTCCATGTCCATTTATCCAGCTGGCCACACCGACGGCCATGCAGGGCTCCATTCTCACGCTAGATCGGCTGTGTGCGCATGTTCTGCAGATGCGACGAAGCGTCCTTGCGTCTGAGCCCCACACGCTGGATGCACACGTGGTCGATGCTATGGCCACAGCGCTCATTGACATGGTATGGAGCGGACGCGCGTTTGGTCAATTTGTGCAGCGTGGCCTGGTCGTGGACGGCGTCATGACGTGCGACCGCAGTGCGATGGCCGTCATCAAGCAGGCGTGTGATGAGCTGCGGATCGTGCCGTTCGTGCTGGTGGCATCACTTTCGCATGGCGCATTACTTGCGCCGCTTTTTGAGCAGTACTGTAACACGGTCCTTCTTCCCGGCCATGATATCAGAGCGCCGATCACACCGTCGGCGCTGCGTGGCGCACGGGGGGCAGGGGGTCTGCCCGAGCATGTGCAGTATGCCGACATTCGACGCGGCTTTCTCGAATGGCTCGCTGGCCGCGGTGCTCCGCATCTTCTCGCGTTGCTCGAGGCATTTGTCCCGAGCCTATCACATCCTATGCTACATGGAAACTACGCACGTTGACGCATCCGCGCACTGACTGTGCGAAGTTTGGCATACACCTTGCCGGGTGGGCTGCCCATGATCAGCGCCACAATCGAGTCTTTGGCCATACGTATGTTCTGGTACGCGCCGAGGATATGAATCTTGGTGTCGGCCAGCACAATGCGTGTGCGGCTCGCATTTTCGATAGCAAAGCGAGTACGACCGTCTTTTCCGGCGATACGGCCGATCGCGCGACTAAGATGGTCGCCATGCAGAGTCTTGACATCTTTCATCTCAAACGAGTCGACGTACAAATCGTCCAGACGCAGGAGCGCAAGTGCATCGTCCGCGTCAAAGCCAAGAGCATACGCCTTGACAAAGTCGCATGCCTTCTGCAGCATGCCCAGATCTTCCGTGTGCTTCGACGACTTGATCTCGACCGTGCGAGTCCGTACATTCATACGCACCATAAGTCCCGCCTGCTCCACGAGCGGTGTGTATATCTTGGGCCAGTCGCGCTTGAGGGGACTCATGCGGTGGGGCGGTATAGGCACTTTGCGAAGTTGTGACTTGATGCGCTGGTCTACACTGGCATGGGATGCTGCCAGAGCAGATGCACTAATCGGTGCGAATTGCAGCTTGTCGTCGTCACCGTCCATCGGCTGAGCCGCGTCGTGGGCCTCTGCCATGTCCTCGTCTATGATCAGCTCCTCGTCATCGTCGTTGTCTGGCTGGAACTCGGCTTCATCCGAATCCTCCTGCCCAAATGGCTGGCGCTCAGGCAAAGGCGACGCGGAAGCCTCTGTATGCACGGCCTTGGCGGCGTGCTTCTTCATCGTGGGAGCCATCCAAGGACCGAAAAAATTTTCGAGCTGACAAAGCACACTCCAGCGCGACTGACTTGCAGCCGGCCGCTATCAAAGATGAACAACCCACTTGTGACTATTGCCTAAGAAACACATACCAGCACAAAGTGCGTAATTACTCGGTGTGCACACCCGTCGACGAGGCGGAGAAGCCCGTCTTGTTGATGTCAGCAGCCGAGGCCGGCACGCGCGAGGCCGGCGACGAGCCGGTCATCGAGAGGAAGGCTGGGCGCAGAACGCGGTGGTACACGATCTTGGCACCCTGCGTCTGGGGGAGCATAAGCCACACGATCGCGAGTGTCTTGAACGTGTAGTAGAAGGGGAACCAGTACAAGACGAAGCTCACAAACGTCTCGACAAAGTTGAAGAAACCGAACACAACCCAGTACGTGAGCCACTGGATGTCGTCCTGAGGCTTGGGCGTCTCAAGCGCATTCAGCGAGAAGTACATGGGAATGAAGAAACCAATGAAGTTGGTCAGGAAACCGGCGAAGCTGAAGGTAAGTCATCATCGAGTCACATACATGTTGAAGAAAATCAGCTGGCACATGTAAGTACTCTCATATACGTACGATCGTCAGAATCGCGAGACCCGTCACGGCGATGTAGGACTTGGGCACGGGGAGGTGCTTGTCAAAGCGGTTGAGAGCGGGGTACTTGGACAACTGCGCTCAGTTAGGGCAGGCGCGTACATACCTCACCATCGAGCTATCATGTTGGCAGCACACAAAGTGCACAAAGAGTTAGCATGCTGCCTTACTCTGAATTCGCACCACATACCTGAGCCATGAACCGGTCAACTTTTTGCTGGATCACCTGAGCCTGCGAAGCCATCGTGGAACAAACGAGGTTGTTTTTGGTAGGGAGAAACAACAAAGTCACAGGCGATTCAACACGTCCCACCTACCCGGCTGGTCCTCGCCCGTGTTACACCGCATGTTTCTGGTACCTTATAGGCTGTGTTTATGAACTCTTCCTTCAAGCACATGCCGCAGCCCTGAATGATTAGTCAGCATTCACGAAGCCAGAGGGTCGACGTGCACGCCGGCGCTGTGCCTCGCTACGCCACACGATTTGCCCTGTGTCACAAGCCGTACAAGGATGCTGACCGCTGCGAGCAGAAGCACTATGCTAGGCGTGTTTTCGCGTCCTATGCTTCTTAGGTCTGTACGTGCGCCCATGGTGCGGCGCATGTACTCGGATAAGGCTGCCGAAGACCAAAAGCAAGAAGCTGCGAGTGAGGCGTCGGCGCCTGAGAGCGCCGAGGCCGAGGACCCTGTGGCGAAGCAGCTGCAAGAAAAGGATGCGCGCATCAAGGATCTGACGGATGACTTGCTGTACTGCAAGGCTGAGCTGCAGAACGTCCAGCGCCGCACGGCGGAGGAGAAGAAGACGATGGGTGATCACGCGATCTCGCGTCTTGCCAAGGACCTGACAGAGTCGGTCGATGTACTGGACCTGGCCCTGCGGTCCGTGCCCGAGCCACTGCGCACGACGAAGAGCGAGGATAATGAGGCTTCGCGTGCGCTCGTAGAGCTCTATGATGGTGTGAGTCTGACACGGAAGAGTATACTGGACATGCTTCGCACACATGGCATCGAAGCGTTTGACCCCCTGGGTGAGAAGTTTGACCCCCTGCTACATGAGGCGCTGTACCAAGCGCCTGTGCCAGGAAAGGAGCCTGGATCCGTGCTGGACTGTAGCAAGATTGGCTATATGATTAAGGGACGTCTCTTGCGCGCAGCGCAAGTGGGCGTGGTGCAGGACACGGCCTAATCTACGTACGTAGACAAAATCCTTGGCATCGTGCGGTGCCTCCCACGTGATGTCAGCGCCGCTCTCTGGGGTAGCGGGGGACGGTGCTGCGATGCCACGTCACGTGTTTCCTATTCTTCGGGGGCGCGAAGAAGCGGCAGGCCCTGGGAATGTGGGCCGGTCCAAGTGGGCCGCGGGGCGGCCGTCCACTCAGTGGTGCGACAATTTTTCTGCGCAAGAAAAAAAGTGGGTTTTTCTTTACCCTCTTCTTCCCAAGCGGTCGTAGTCGTTGCTCCGTCTCTAGCGGTTGCCACCCCACGAAAAAAACCAGAAAAAAACCAAAAACTTACTTTTAGATACAGAAAACCATGTCGTCTGAAGTTGCCGCGACGCAGCAGCCAGCCACGAGCCAGGCTGCTCCATCGGAAGCTGCCGCTGCCGCGCCCCCCGCTCCGGCCCCGAGCAAGCCGGCAGATGTGGCTGCTGACGACAAGGAGAAGAGCGCCAAGGAAGAGAAGGAAAAGTCCAAGGGAAGCGGCCAGGTGAACACCTCGCTGTACGTTGGTGAGTTGGACCAGAATGTGAACGAGGCGATCCTGTTTGAGATTTTCAACATGGTCGGTGCTGTGAGCAGCATCCGTGTGTGCCGTGATGCCGTGACTCGTCGCTCGCTGGGCTATGCCTACGTGAACTTTTTGAACGCGGAGGACAGTGAGCGTGCTTTGGAGCAGCTCAACTACACGCCGATCCGCGGTCGTCCTTGCCGCATTATGTGGTCGCAGCGTGACCCGGGCCAGCGCCGTGCGGGCCAGGGCAACATCTTTATCAAAAACCTGGATGAGGCGATTGACAACAAGGCGCTGCACGACACCTTCCTGGCGTTTGGCAAGATCCTGTCGTGCAAGGTGGCGTCGAACGAGCATGGCAGCCTGGGCTACGGTTTCGTGCACTACGAGTCGAACGACGCCGCCGAGGAGGCGATCAAGCACGTGAACGGCATGCTTCTGAACGGCAAGAAGGTGTACGTGGGTCATCACATCTCGAAGAAGGACCGTCAGGCCAAGATTGAGGAGGCGCGTGCGCAGTACACGAACGTGTACGTGAAGAACCTCGACCCGGCGGTGACGCAGGAGGAGTTTGAGAAGCTGTTTGAAAAGTACGGCAAGATTACGTCGGTGGCGTTGGCCACGGACCAGGAGGGCAAGAGCCGTGGCTTTGGCTTTGTCAACTTTGCCGAGCACGAGCAGGCTGCGAAGGCTGTGGCGGAGCTCAACGACACCGAGTTCCACGGCCAGAAGCTGTTCCTCGGCCGCGCCCAGAAGAAGGCGGAGCGTGAGGAGGAGCTGCGTCGTGCGTACGAGGCGGCCAAGAACGAGAAGCTCTCCAAGTACCAGGGCGTGAACTTGTACATCAAGAACCTGCCCGAGGAATTTGACGATGAGCGACTGCAAGAGGAGTTTGCGCCGTTCGGCACGACGACGTCGGCCAAGGTGATGCGCACGCCCACGGGCGCCTCGCGTGGCTTCGGCTTTGTGTGCTACTCGGCGCCCGAGGAGGCCAACAAGGCTGTGGCCGAGATGAACGGCAAGATGATCGAGAACCGTCCGCTGTACGTCGCGCTCGCTCAGCGCAAGGACGTGCGCCACCAGCAGCTGGCTGCGCAGATGATGCAGCAGAACCAGCTGCGCATGCAGCAGCAGCAGGCCGCCGCTGCCGCTGCTGCGCAGATGTACCCAGGTGCGCCGGGCATGTACTACCCGCAGCCGCCTGGCGCGGCCCCCGTCGTGGGCCTGAACCAGTTCCCTGGACAGGTGCGTCCGCCGTACGCGCCCGGCATGATGCAGGGCATGCCGCCGATGGCACCGGGCCAGGCGCCGTACGCGCCCGGCCAGTTCCCGCCGCCCGGTGGCATGTTCCCGCAGGGCTACCGCCCGCCGCGTCCCCCGCGTGGTGGCGCTGCGCCGCCGCCCGCCGGTGCGCTGCCCGCTGGTGTGCCCGCTGGCGCGCCGCGTGGTGGCAATGCGCCCGCTGCGCCTGCGCAGCCCGAGGTGCTGACGGCCGCGGCGCTGGCCAACGCGTCGCCGGAAGAGCAGAAGCAGATGCTGGGTGAGGCGATCTACCCCAAGATTGCCGCATCGCAGCCGCAGCTCGCTGGTAAGCTCACGGGTATGATTCTGGAGCTGCCGGTCGGCGAGCTGCTGCACCTGCTCGAGGACGACGAGGCGCTGGCGAGCAAGGTGGACGAGGCCCTTACCGTGCTGCGTGAGTACGAGACGCGCGAGGGTACGCAGGCCCCGAACTAGTGCTGTATATGTAGTACTCTATCTACCAGAGAGGAGGGCGTCTGCGGTCGCCCGGACCTGGGCATTGGCGTGCGAGCGGCACAGGAGGAGCAGCTCCCAGCACGGCTCGCCACTCGCGAGCACACGTGCGCTGTCGGGCTGCTCGGCGCATGCGTCGTATGTGCCGTCGTGCACCGCGTCGCGATTGTCCAGCAGGGCCTCGAAGCGTGTGTCCATGGCCGTGGTGCGCGCGAGGATCGCGTGCGCCGTTTGCAGCGCGTGGAGCGTCGTTGTCGTGGGCCACTGCAGGGCGGCCGTCAGCAGGCGCCGGAGCATGGCAGCCGTGCGCTCGAGCGAGACGTGCAGCGTGTGGCGCGGCGCCTTGACGAGCGCCAGGTCCATCGCGCGGAAGAGGAGGGCCGA
Organism: Malassezia restricta; assembly: GCF_003290485.1. Lineage (NCBI taxonomy): Eukaryota > Fungi > Basidiomycota > Malasseziomycetes > Malasseziales > Malasseziaceae > Malassezia > Malassezia restricta. The sequence goes on from NC_040200.1 coordinate 212,254, forward strand.
GAGACTATGCGTCCGCAGCCCGCCCTCGCCGAGCGTCGCCTCGATGTTGGGGTGCATAGACAGGGGCCATAGCAGCTGGTACAGCGCCGCATAAAACGCGCCTAGATCGAGCTCCAGGGCGCCGCCCTGCCCGGTCTGCAGTTCCAGGGCCGTCACGATACACAGCAGCGCATGGCGCACATCGCCCGCCTCCATCGCGGACGCCACATGCGATCGCAACACGCCTACGAGATCGCGGAAGAAGTCGGCGCTCACGTGGTGCGCAAAGTGCACTATGCCCTCGAGCGCACTGGCCAGCAGCGGCACAGGCACGTCGTCGGTCTTGAGAATGCGGATGTACAGGGCAAACACGAGCTTGAGCGTCTCAGACTGCCGCTTCTCGCGCTCCTCGAGATCCAGCGTCGCTTCGGCCTCGCGCATCTCGCTCTCAATCTGCCGGACGTGCCGATCGCGCTTCGCCTGCTTCTTGCTGCGGTGCACGGCCAATCCCTTGCGGACCTGCCGCGGATCAGCTCGGCGCGACTCGGCGGCCGTGGGCGCGCCCATCGGTCCCTGCCGCACATGCCGACTCAGCTCGCTCCGCAGCCGCAGGTGCACGAGCACGTCGAGCACGTTGGCATGCACCGCCAAGTGTCGCTCGCGGATCATGCGGTACAGCAGCATGACAAGCTCGAGACCCATTTCGCCGTCTCTGTCCTGCCTAAGCAGCTCGACGAGCGCGTCAAAGCACTGCTGACTCGCATCCGTCCATGCTCGCCGCGAGAGGAGCGCAATCACGGACGCCAGCAGATTCTTGCGGAAGTTGAAATGCGGCGCACGCACCAGCAGCGTGCAAAAGCAGCGGCGGGCGATCGGCGCGATCGGCGACGATGCATCACGCACGTCAGCTTCACAGCACTCGAGGTACTCGCGGTACAGGCTCACGAGCGCCTGCTCCCACTCGCGGCGCCGTGCCACGTCGCGACTCACACGCTCGCGCTGCTCCGCGTCCGACAGCGCACGAATGCGGTAGCCGGGCAAAATGTCGACAAAGACGGCCAAGAGGGACAGCAACGCGAGCTGCCGGATATAGGGGTGCATGTTCACGCGCTGGCCGTCCAGAGAGACGCGGCGCTGAGCGAACACGAGCAGCTGGCGCAGGAGGCCCTGGCTCTCTTCGGGATCGGCCGTGATCCGCGAGGCCAGCTGCGCAATTTCTTCGCGGGCCTCGGCGATCGCCAACATGGCCGTGTCGGGATGCAGACACCGCTGAGCTATCTCGGCGGCGGTCGAGCGCTCCGTTGGCAGGACCGCAGGCTCCGGCTCTTCTTCCTCCTCGTCCGAGTACACGGCGCGGCTGTGAGAAGGCCGCTCAACACGCTCGATGACGCCCTTTTCTGTGCGGATCGGCAGGGGCATTTGCGCGAGGGCGCGGCGCTCTGCCTCTGCGCGCCGTTCGCGCCGTTCCATTTTGGCGAGGTAGGCGGCCTCCAAGGGATCTTGGTCGGATGCATCCTCTTCTAGGTCCGACGCCTCCTCTTCTAGGTCCGATGCTTCCTCTTCTAGGTCCGACGCCTCCTCTTCCAAGTCCGACGCCTCCTCCGCTAGGTCGTCCTCCGACTCACTCGCCCCCTCCATATCCGTACTCACATCGCTCTCGTCCGGCACCACCTCCTTCTCCAGCATCTTTCGCTGGCGCCGCTTCTCAGCCTGGACACGCTCCTTGGCACGCCCCTGGGCACCGGCCGCCGAGACATCCGGCAGCCTCGCCTGCGACAGAAACTGCAGGTGCGACGCATCGTCCGCCGCCATAGCCTGCGCATCGTGCGCCCACGCGTCGTCTACATCCTCGTCCTCCGTGCGTGGACGCTTGGGCTCACGCTGCGGCGCTGCCTTGCCTCGCTTGGCCATCAGCGTCGTAAGCAAGAACGGCGCTGATCTCCTGCACGTGATGCGCACCACAGGTTGACGTGGCTCCACGATGCCAGGGTCGTCGGCGTACGCGGTGCCGTTCCTGCCGGGCGAGCAGCCTGAGCAGGAGCGGCGCTTTGATATCGAGGCAGGATACATACCAGCGCGTGCGCCAGAGAAGGGACAGACGGCGCCTAAGGACGAGGCGCACCTGTACTTTATGTTGCATCGCGCCATGCATCCACAGCAGCCGCGGCGCAAGCTCGTGTTTTGGCTGAATGGCGGGCCGGGGTGCTCGAGTTTTGACGGTGCGCTCATGGAGCTGGGGGCGCTGCGGATTCAGGAGGATGGTCGTCTCGCGCTCGCGCGGCCGGGCTACGCGTGGAACGAGTATGCCGACGTGGTGTACGTCGACCAGCCGGTCGGGACGGGGTTCTCGTACGTCGCGAACGAGGCGTATGCGACGTCGCTGACGCAGGTCGCCGACGAGTTTGTGTACTTTCTGGAGCAGTTCATGCAAGTGTATCCAGCCTATACCAACGACACGGACGTCTATCTCGCTGGCGAGAGCTTTGCCGGGCAGTACATTCCGTACATGACAGATGCGCTCTTGCGCCACCCCACTCCGCCCGTGCGGCTGAGTGGCTTGTTGATCGGGAACGGGGATCTGAATCCAGCGTACCAGAGTGGCTCGCAGGTCGAGACGCTCGTGCATGCAGGGATCTGGCCGAAGCATGGACCGTCGCATCAGCACGTGCAGCCGTACATCGATGCGTGCCGCGCGGCGATCGCCAAAGACACCGTGCCGCGTGCAGAGTACCACGAGTGCAACGCGATCGATAGCGACATTGTGGAACTCACGCGGCAAAAGGTCAGTGGCGTCGAGCACTGCATCAACGTGTACGACATGCGGTACACGGACACTGTGCCGCAATGTGGCATGAACTGGCCGCCCGAAGTGGGCGCGATGCATGCGTACCTCCGGCGTGAGGACGTGAAGGCAGCGCTGCATGTGAACACGCATATGCATCCCGAGGCATGGGTCGAGTGCCGCCCGAACGTCGGCTCGGTGCTCCGCCACGACAGCTTCAAGGCGCCTGCGAGCGGCACGCTGCTCCCTTCGATTTTGCAGCGCGGCGTGCCTGTGCTCCTGTACGCTGGCGACCAGGACTTGGTGTGTCCCGCGCTGGGGATCCAGCACCTCGTCGACCAGATGGAGTGGCTCGGACAGCGGGGCATGGGACGCGCCAAGCGCGCGGCATGGACCGTGAATCACGCGCCGATCGGCACATGGCAGACGGCGCGCAACCTGACGATGGCGACCCTCATGAACGCATCGCACATGGCGCCGTACGATGCGCCGTACGCCGCGCACGACATGCTCCTGCGCTTCATGGACGTGCAGATCCCGCTGCCCTCGCCCGCCTCTCCGTCGGTGTCGAGCCAGGTGGACGGGAAGGACACGCGCATCCTTGTGCCGATGATGCCGCACGACTTTGCCGCGCCGCCCAAGGCAGCCTCCGCCACGTCCGCCGACCTGGCCGGCAGCCTGGTCGCCTGGGTCCTCATTGGCATGGCCCTCGCGCTGTGCCTCTACATGCGCCGCCGCCTCGGACGCCAGCGCCGCGAGACGCCGACGTGGTCGTACGAGGCCGTGGCGCAGCCTGAGCAGGAGCGCGATGTCGAAATGGACGCATTTACGTTGGGCGACGAGGACGATACGTAGCTACATATCTAGGGTCTCGACCGAGTACGTCGGCACCAGCAAGCTGGCCTCATGGAGCGCCAGACGCCGTGAGCGCGCGTCGTGCTCAGGCGCACGCGCCTGCGCGACCGACGCTAGCGGCGCTTTCAGGCGCGAGAGCTGCTGCAGCATGTGCGTGTGCGTGTGCAGCGAGCGTGTCCACTCGCGCAAGATCGGATGCATCGCCGGCGCACTCAGCCACTGCGGGAAGAAGGTATCGAGCAGGTCTTCCATGAACGAGACGCACACATCCAGGCTCGGCGGCTGCACACTGCCCGTGCGGTACGTGAGCGACGTCGTCGGCACCGCCCGCTGTGTGTCCGCGCTCCGAGGCACCGCGTCCCAGGGTCTGGACAGGTGGAGGTCGATCCATAGGCGGAGCACGTCGAGGAGCAGCAGGGCATCGTCGTCGTGCTGGAGATGCGTGCGCAGGGCTACGCGCAAGGCGGGCTTGGAGAAGGCAGGTGGGAGAAGGACGTGCTGCAGCACACGCGGGAACGCAGGTGCGTCTTCGTCATGGCGCCGTGCGGCGTGCAGTGCATCGCGCAGGAGCAGCACGGCATGCGACTCGCTCATGTCAGGGACATGGCGCAGGAGGAGGAAGGCCAGCGACCAGTCGCGCGTCTGGCGCGCACGCGGCACGAGATCCGGCATGAGCGACGTCGATACGGCGCCGTTCTCCACGAGGTAGCGCACCGTGTCGCGCGCATACACACGTGTCTCGGAGCCGAGCGGCGGCAGAGCGGCGTCCAAGAGGTGCGTCACGACCGCCGCGTCCAGCGGCACTTTGGGCGCCTTGCGTCCCGCCTTGGTATGCGAGGCTTCGCGCAATGCCTCGCTCTGAGCGTCGAGCCACGAGCGCACATGCGCATCGACGGCCGCAGCGCGCGACGACGCATCCGGCGGCAGGGACGACAGCGCCGCCATCAAGTCAGGCGCTCGCCCCATGGGCTCGGGCGGCGGCGTCGCGAGCCACGGCGCCGTGCGACTCGAGGCGCCCAGGGCATGCAGCAGCAGGCCCGTGGCCGGCACACTCACAGGCAGCGCGGCCACGGTGCACTTGCCTGCGCGAGAGGCCTTGGGATCGAGCTGGACGAACACGTAGCCGTCCATCGCGCGAGTCGTGCTGATCTGTGGCGCGCCCTGCGCCGACCACTCCGTCACGGCCAGCACGGCATCAAGGTCCGTGTCCCAGAGCAGCGCCGACGCACGCACACGCTCCGCATCACCAGGCACGGCGACGACCATGAGCAGGTGCGACGGCGAGACATACACCAGTCGGGCCTCCTCGAGCGGCCGGAGTGGCACGGCATGCGGTTCGTCGAGCACGAGGCGGTCGTCCGTCACGCGCCACGACACGGTGTGCAGGACATGGCGGCGGGTCAGCACCGCGAGCGAGCCATGCTGCTCGAGCGCACAGCTCACGATGGCCTCGTCTAGGGGCAGAGTGCCTTGGACGACTCGGAACGACGCCTCGTCCACATGCAGCAGGGACAGATGAGCGCCTTTGTCGGTGGTGGCCGCGATGGCCACGACACGGGCGATGCCGTCGGCGTCCCACACCTGGACGTCGTGCAGGTCGGTGGGAAGGCCCGTGTGTGTCGCGAGCACTTGAGCGCCGGCCAGTGGATCAGAGATGAGGTGCAGAGCGCCCTGCGCGGCCGCCAAGAGACGGCCGTCGCCCAGAGCATAGAGGCCCGTGAGCGCACCGGGCACGTCCCATGTGATGGGCGCGTGGGCTTCGGCGCCGGGCATAGGCTTGCCACGGCTATCGAGGGACTCGGTGAACGCGCGCACCTGCGTATGGTCCGCCTGGAGCACGCCCCAGTACGTCGTACGCACGAGCTGCTTCGACGTGGGCACACTGCGCTCCACGACGAGCGGCGGCGTGCAGACGCGATCGGATGGCGCGATGGTGTACGTGTGCACGGGCGTCTGGGTGTGCATGTCCACGAGCGCGACTTCGACGCCCTGCTCGAGCACCACGACGAGGCCACGCCGACGACGTAGGCTGCCACGTGAGCTCAGACGCACGACATCGCCCACGGCGATGTGCGAGCGCCGCATGGTGCTAGAGCTCGTACTGCATAGATGATATGTGTGCTTGGTGCGTGGTATCGAGTAGGTGCACAGCTGGATCGGCGTCGATAACAGGGGGGCGGCCCTGCCGCTTCGGCTCATGGCCACAAGCAAGGCGTGAGCGCTGGCGAGAAAAAAAAAGTGGTGGCGTCGGCCGAGGCCAAGTCTGTGCGTGTGGCGTCGCTGGGAAGGAGGCGGGGGGTGCGAACGACCATGACAGTGTCAGCTGCACTGTGGCGACTGGTGCCGCGCCGGATCGGATCGAGAGCCGTGGGGACGGCTGCTGTGCGTGTGCAACGCAGCTACAGCTGGATTGCCGGAGCGTCGACGCGACCGCGCGCGAGCGTCGTGTCGTCGTCGTCGGTGGCGTGGCACGCCACCCACGTCCCGAGCCGGAGCATGTTTATCCAGACGGAGTCGACGCCGAACGAGGACTCGCTGAAGTTTCTGCCGGGCTGTACGGTGATGGAGAAGGGGACGGCGGAGTTTCTTGACCAGCGCGCGTCGATGACCTCGCCTTTGGCCAAGAACCTGTTTGCGCTCGAAGGCGTGCGTGGCGTGTTTTACGGGCCGGACTTTGTGACGGTGTCGAAGGACGCGGACACGCCGTGGTCGGCGATCAAGCCTGAGGTGTACAGTGCGATGATGGAGTTTTTCACGGCGGGGCATGCCCTCTTCCCGGATCCCTCGACGGCGCAGCCCGGCTCGGACACGACGATTCTCGAGACGGACACGGAGGTCGTGGCGATGATCAAGGAGCTCCTCGATACGCGTGTGCGCCCTGCGATCCAGGAGGACGGCGGTGATCTCGAGTACCGCGGCTTTGGCGAGGACACCGACGGCATTGTGCGCGTCAAGCTCAAGGGCAGCTGCCGGGGCTGTGACAGTTCGACGGTGACGCTCAAGGCGGGCATCGAGCGCATGCTGATGCACTATGTGCCAGAGGTGCAGGGCGTCGAGCAGGTGCTCGATCCGGAAGAGCAGGTCGCGATGGACGAGTTCACGAAGCTCGAGGAGCGCATCAAGAAGCAGCGTGAAGAGCGTGAGCGTGGCTTTTCGCCCTAGGGTGCTATGGCAAAGGACATGCGCAGGCCCATGGCCGCGAGCTCGGCGACGAGGTACTTGAGCACGTACGGCACGGCAATCACGTCGAGGTCGCCGGCGCGGCGCAGGACATGCGACGGCGGGACCTGGACGCGCTGGTGCGGCGCGTGCACGCGCTGGGCCTCGGCGGCGTGGCGGCACACGCGGCAGTATTCGCCATGAGGACCGAGCGGCGTGTGCGAGCGCTCGATCGTCTGCACGACGCCGAGGCCGGGCACATGCACGCCGGCGGCGTCGTCGTAGCTGAGCGACATGAGGCTGCCGCAGGTGCGGCACACAAACGCGGTCGTGTAGTCCGAGCAGTTGAGCAGGCGGTCCTGCAGGAGGAACGACGTGCCGTGGGCCAGCAGGGCATCGCGCTCCATCTCGCCGAACCGGATGCCACCCGCACGCTTGCGGCCCTTGACGGGCTGCCGCGTGAGGGCGTGGACGGGGCCGGTCGTGCGGACCTGGAACTTGTCGTTGACCATGTGTCGGAGGCGCTGGTAGTACACGACGCCGAGATAGATGTCGGCGCGCAGCTCGCGGCCGGTGATGCCCGAGTACATGGGCTCGTTGCCCATGTAGTTGTAGCCTGCGGCCCGTAGCTGTTCGCCAAAGTACTCGACAGGCGTGTCGTGCTCGTGGAAGGCCCACGGCGTGGCGTCCTGCGCTATGCCATGCACGGCGCCGGCCTTGCCGGCCATGCTCTCGATGAGCATGCCGATGGTCATGCGACTCGGGAACGCGTGGGGGTTGATAATGACGTCGGGCTGCATGCCGCTCTCGCTGAACGGCATGTCGACCGCGGGCCACTTTTGCGAGCACACGCCCTTCTGGCCATGGCGCGACGAGAACTTGTCGCCAATTACAGGCGAGCGCGGGATGCGGAACATGATCTGGATGTGCTGGCACTCGGTATCGCCTGCGTCGCCGCCGATCACACGCAGCGTGTCGACATACCCGGCCTCGTCGCCCTTGTACCGCTTCACGATCGTGCGGCCCGTCGCCTCGTTGTAGCATGCATACATCGGCGTGCCTTTGGTCATATAGGCACCGACGAACGGCAGGCCATCGACGTCGAGCTGCGTGCGCCGCGGATCGTCAGCCCGCACGTCAGGGCCGAAGCCAAAGTGCACGGGCAGCGCACCGGTCGCGAGACGTCCGCCGACCAAGTCGCGCAGGTGGACGACCTCCGACTTGTACACACTGCCGTAGCCAAAGCCGCGCTCGTGCGCCGACTTGTTCAGGATCATCGCGTCCTCCATGTCGTAGCCCGTGTACGAGATCACAGCGACGATCGCATTCGTGCCATTCGGGAAGTCGTCAATCGCATACTTGTTGTGCAGCGCCGGCCGCACCACAGGCGTCTGCCCCGTCTGCAGGCGGTACAGCTTGTTGTCCGTGCGCCGCTGCAGGGCGCCGCTGGGCGTGCCCATCGTCTGCTTGCCCATCTGGCACTGGTACATGTTGCGCGGACTCTGGTTAAAGTCGGAGAAGGGCGTCAGATTCGCCACCACACTCAGGACCTGCGTCGGCGTATACTCCATGTGCGTCGACACACCGCGCTCGATCTCGTGCGGCTGGCACGCAATGTCCAGGTACACCTGCTCAAACGGACCGACATGGTCGCGCTCGCCGTTGAATAGGTAGCGCACAGGGCGCATCATACGCGCGCGCCCTCCAAACAAGTACAGGCCCGGGTACTGGCCGCCGTGCGACGTCGGCACGAACCCAATCTCGAGGTCGAGCGGCACGCCATGCCGGCCCTCTGTCTTCCACACCCGCAGCGCCGTCGCCATGTGCCGCGCGAGCGCCGGTGTCGCGTACCCGATCAGCACGCCGTCTAGCTGCACACACACGTGCGTTCGGGCGCTAATGTGCGCCGCGACGACCTCCGTCATGCCGAGGGACGTGAGCAGCGCGGGTATGTGGCCCAGCGGCAAGTCGCGCGTCGTGAGCTGGCACGTGTGCGAAAAGTGGTTCAGCAGACCACACGGACTGCCGTCTGGCGTGTGCACCGGGCACAGGAAGCCCCATGCTTCGGGCAGGAGCTTGCGCACGGTCGTCGTCTTGAGCTCGGCGAAGAAGGCGCCGCGGTGCACGCTGCGGAAGTGCGAGATGTAGCGGTAAAAGTTGAGCTTCTCGGCGACGATCGTAAAGCCACCGACCTGCTGCAGATCGAGGCCCGAGGGCGACGACACGTTGCCCGTCGCGAGGAACGACGAGAGGCGCGCGCCAATGTCGCCATTCACCTTGGCGAGGGCCTTTTGGATGTACCGCGCATCGAAAAAGTCACACTGCCCCGTCCGCACATCGCGCGCAATGAGCTGGCGCACATTGATCAGGTACTCGTCGAGACGCTCCTTGATCATGGCACCATACAGCAGTCCTGGCATGAGCACCTCCTGGTGCTGCGGGCTGTCCGGGTTGTCCGCACAGCACTCGCCAGCCACAAATGCGTATAGCTTGCGAATCATAAAGACAAGGAGGCGGTACTTGTCGCGCGGCATATCGAGATGCGTCAGCACGAGGCGGTTGATCAGCTCCTCGCCGACCTGCGCGTGGCTCCAGTCCTCCGGCGCCCGCATCACGACACGGAACTTGTCACCCAGGTACGCCAGGCACTGCTCACCCGTCCACAGCGCATACTGATGGAAGCCACGGAGCAGAAGCTCAACGCGGTCCGTCAGGAACGTATTGTCCGTGTCGGCTTGCACGATCGACGTAAAGATCTCCTTGTCCGTCGCACTCACAAGCGCCTTGAGCACCATCACAACAGGCACCATGTACTCCTGCTTTCGCCAGCTGAAACGCAGCGTCACGCCACCATTGTCCAAGTAGTGCACCGAGTTGGTGACACTGATCAGGTCATGCCGACTCACGCACCGGATCGTACATGCCTTGTTCGTATAGGACGGGCCGCGGCGCGTGAACGACGGGCGCTCAATGGCCATGACGTGATTCGCCTTGGCCAGAATCAGGAATCGGATCAGACGCTCGTTGCCGTTGATGATAAAGTAGCCGCCCATCTCATTCGGCTCCTCGTGCTTCGCGACGAGCTCCTCGGACGTCATGCCACGCAAATGGCATCGGTTCGAGCCGACCATGATCGGCACGAGACCCATATCCCGCAGCTCACTCTGCTCCGGTCCATAGTTGACACTCCATGTCACACGAGCCGTCAGCCGACCACGGTACGACACCAGTCGGTTCCGGCATTCGTCAGGATACACGCGGCGATCCAGAGCATCCTTCGCGCGATCCGGCACCATCGGCCGACTCAGCGAGACAGCATCAATCCGCATCTCGAGTCGATTGCCTCGCGACGCACTGCCTTCGCCTCCTGTATTGTCAAACACCACACGCGGTGCCAGCGACTGCACACTGCGCTCCAGTAGACCAACGCCTTCCATACCGAGCTTGTCCGCGCTGCCCGGTGCGTCCACGGACGGATCCTCGGCCCATAGGGCATTGAAACTCTCGATATGTGGTCGCGTAATTTCTCGAAGCGCCGGCACATCCCATCCGCTCTTCGACGGCTTCATGAAGCGCCGTTGCATATCAAGGGTGCGAAATGTATGTGGCATCTTCCATGCGTCGTCCCCCTGGACGCTCTCAGGCGGCGTACTCGGCCCAGTCGATTCGTCAGACGACATGGACGACACACTCATCCTCACGAGAAGGCGGTGGACAAGAACGTGGCGCCTTTGCGCAGGAGAAAAAAATTTCCACCTCGGCCGATCCACCATACGCGTGGCACGGAGCATACTGGACGAGCCTACCCCGCTGCGCGGGCCGAGCATGTAGGCCAACGTGCTAGATACATGCCGTGTAGACTAGGGTGGCGGATCTACGGCGGTAAGAAGGGAGCGCGAGGCGCCTGCGCCTGGACGGCTTGTGGTCATGGTAGAGCAGTCATTCTCGCTGACAATTGTACCCATAAATCCAACACAGAACTATTCGGCCCATTTGGGCCATTTCGCCCTCGACACCTGGATTCCACTCGCAACGAATAGGTACGCAAACTTCAACCTTTACCAACATCAATTGGCCGGTTAGCACAATTGGTAGTGTGTCTGACTACGATTCGATCGGGAATCAGGAGGTTGCGGGTTCGAGCCCCGTGCTGGTCATACCTTTTATTCTGACCATCAACCTGAGAAGAGTTGAAAAGAGTCTGCCTCAGCCTTTCTTTCACCACATGGCCGGTTAGCACAATTGGTAGTGTGTCTGACTACGATTCAATCGGGAATCAGGAGGTTGCGGGTTCGAGCCCCGTGCTGGTCACTTTTTTCTTCGAGCCCCTTCTGCCATGCGAAGCTCCTACGGCAGGAACTTTTTTTGTTTGAGGAAACGATGCCATTTCAATTGATGCCTACAGTCAACAACCAACCAAACAAAATCTGAGACATGGCAATGCCAAACAAAAACTGGATCCGAGCAGCCCGCTGACCTGGCGTCACCGTGACGCTGGACGGCGACGCTGGATCTGGCAGGACCACATAGCGCAGGGATCGCAGATAAAAGAAGGCATTCGCGGCAAACATGTAGAGAAAGGTGAGCCAGTAGAGCCAGCGACCGACATGAAGGCAGCTCACGGCCAGGACCACGAGGGTGCCGACAAACTTGTAGCCTGAGTACGCGAGCAGGTCGAAAACAGTGTGGTCGCCCTGGATGTTGAGGAGGTAGCATCCGAGTTTGACGATACTGAATTCAATGAGCATGATAGCGAGTGCTCTAGACGCAGTGTATCCCAGTACCTCTGGATGGAAACGGCCGCGAAGGCCGTAAATGAACGACGCCGCGATGACGTACGTGACAAACGCCATGAGGGGTATATACATGTCGGGGCTGTTGACATCCTCACGTGGCGGGCAGTAGGACACGGGTTCCGAGGCGCTCATGCGGCGATCACTTGCCACGGAGGAGGGTCGATCTGGCGTGCTCATGCCGGCGTAGATGGCTGAGCTGCCTTGCCCGGGCGACATGATGCCAGTGCCGCCGTAGGGCGTTGAGTAGCGCAAGCGCCGCGACCATGGCTTGTGCTGCCACGGGTACAGAATGATGCGCAGCTTGTGCAGTACGTACGAGTTTGACACGTTAAAGTAGTATTTGAGGATCGGCATCGGCAGCAAGGCGCGGAAATTGCGCTGCATGTATTCACCGCCGACCTGGGCGACGTGCCGTCCAAACTGCATGCCCATCTGTGCCGTGGCATCGTTCATCATATCACTGGCGCCGAAGCCTGGGATGTCCTTCGCCTGCGGGTACCCGTCCCAGGCGCGTGGCATCTCGGAGCCATACGCGTCCTGCTGCACGTCCCATGTCGGCTGGACCGGCGTGTGCTGTGCGGGACTCGCGCGGTAGGGTGGCGGTGTGTACGACCCGGATGCGTCAAGCTGGTGCGGCGAAGGCGACTGGATGCGCTGGTACGCCTGTGGTGCGGGGGGGCGCGCGGCGCGCACGCCTGGCCGAACGCCCATCGTCCCGGGCCTGCGGGCGGCGGGGGGCGCCATGGGCCGGGCGGGACGGACGCCTGCACCGGGACGCATGGGGCGGCCGGGCACAGCCGTGCTACCTGATGGGTGCATCGGCACGGGGCGCTGCAGGGGGGGCGGACGGGTCCCTGGTGGACCGGTGCGCTGGGCGTTCATGGCGTCTGGCAACCAGGTCGGAGGCCCCACGCGGCGGTGCGACACGTTCTCACGTGACTGCGCCGCAGTTGCCGCGAGGCGCCGTGGCCCAAGGGGTTTTTTCGCCATCATGCCAAAGGCCAAGGGCAAGGGCGGTAAGAATCGCCGGCGCGGAAGGAATGATGACGAGGCCAAGCGCGAGCTCGTTTTCAAGGACGAGAGCCAGGAGTATGCACAGGTCGTGAGGATGCTGGGCAATGGGCGTCTGGAGGCGCTGTGCTTTGACGGTGAGAAGCGCTTGGCGCATATTCGCGGCAAGATGCGCAAAAAGGTATGGATCAACAACGGCGATATTATCCTGCTGTCGCTGCGTGAGTTTGAGGACGGCAAGGCCGATGTGATCCAGAAGTATACGCCTGACGAGGCACGCAGTCTGAAGCAGCATGGCGAGCTGCCTGAAGCGACCAAGATCAGCGAGGACCAGTTCGGCGAGGAAGGCGACGAGATTGAGTTCCAGGAGGCGAGTGACGACGACGCCGAGGAGGGCGAGGCCGAGGACGATGATGAGGACCTCGATGACCTGTAAAAGCTAGGCTCGCTATAGCACTATGTAGAGGGCTGTTCTGCTGCCTCGGGAGATGACATGGCCTCGTGCCGTGCCGAGAGCCATGCGTGCCACCGGTCGCGGCGACGCGCGTCGCGGCGCGCTGTCTCGTCCGGGCTGGGTGGCGTCTGCAGACGCACAAACACGTCTTCCGTGTCCTGCACGAAAAACAGGCGGTACGTCTGGATGCACACGCGGATGTCCAGTGCGTTCTTGACGATGAACCGCGTGCCTTCTGCCTCCGGCTCGGGCGTGGGCGGCAGGTTGCGGTGCAGGAAGGGCGCGCTCGTCTTGGCCGGCAGGCCCTCGGTCGGCGTCCACAGGCAGTAGCTCGCAATGTACTGCAGCCAGCGCTGCTCGCGGTCGTGCGGCTCGTCGAGCGTCAGGTCATCGTGCGACAGGAGCTGGATGTGCAGGGTCGCGCTGAGCGGCGTGCCGTCTTGGGGGCGCGCCTCGATGCGGAACAGGTGCTCGTCGCGCCCCACAGTCTGCTCGGCGGCCATGCGCGCGGCTATGAGGCGGCGGTACAGCTGGACATCGCGCGCCTCAGCGGGGCCCTCGCACAGCGCGTCGCAGTCGCGCAGCGTCGACGTGTAATTGTCCAGCAGCTCCTGGCACTTGGCGTCCGTGCTGATCGACAGCGCCGACTTGACGAGCGCCTGGATGACCTTGTCGACGGTGTACACGACGTACCCGTCGTGGGTGTACATGTACCGCACCGCCTCCTCGAACGACGCCTGGTCGAGCTCATGGTCGAGGTGCCGTGCCATGACCTCCAGCAGCACAGCATAGTACTGCGACGGCTGCAGCGCGAGCGCCGCCTGGTCGGCCTCACTGAGATGCGCCGTGTGCTCCGGCCGCTTCGAGCCGGGCAGGCGCATCGCAATCGAGTTGACAAGGCCCGCCGGTCCGCTCGCCGTGTCCATCAAGCCCAGGTCGGCCGCGAGCGGATTCACCTTGGGCGAGTGCTCGCTCGCCATGTCCTTGTGCTTCAGTCGGTGCAGGCGCGCATACAGCAGGCACCACAGGCGCAGGAACACGTACATGGTCGTGTTGCCAAACAGCTGCACACTCGTCGGCACCGCATGCGGCGTCGACGTCGACGGCATGTGGACGTGCCACGTTTCGACGGCCGGCGCACGGGCACGTTCCTCCTCCTCGTCGTCGCCGTCGCCTTCCTCGTTGTCCACGTCCTCCGCCTCCTCCTCGTCGTCGCTGCGCTTCAGCAGATCCGCCAGAGCGTCCGGCCCCGCACCGAGCATCCGCGGCAAGATCGTCTTGCACACGTGCTCCAGGCGGTGTCGGTCCTGGTCCGAGAGCGCCGCACGGTCCATGTAGTGCGCTACGAGGCGCAGGATATCGGCACACACGCCCGGGTCGTCCATCACGAACGACAGCTGCGACCGCGGCGCCAGGCGCGGCAGACTCGGATCCATCGCCAGCCGGCGCTGCTGCTGCGTCGCGACGAGCGTCTCGATCTCATGGACGAGCGCCTTGGTCGTGATGGCCTTCTTGTCAGCGCTCTTGAAGTTGACGCCCTGGTGGTCGAGCGCCTTGTAAAAGTTGCGCGCGTCGACTTCGCGCCACACCTTGTTCCACTCGCGCTGCGCCCGCTTCCACTCCTCGTCCTTTTGCTTGAGGCGCGCCAGCACGATCGGCACAGCGATGCTCGGGTTGTCGTGCAGCGCAGCAATCACCTCGAGGCCGTGCTGCCGGCCATACACCTTTTTCATGATGCGCTGGTAAATGCTCTTGCTCTGGCCGCCCAGTCCCGGCTTGAGACGGAACGCCGCGCGCTCCTCCGCATCCATCGCCGCGATCCGCGCGGCGATCGGCTCGAGCAGCGCAATCGTGCGCAGATTCGCCTCGATATGGTAGTCGTACTCGTGCCGCTCCTCCTCGCTGCGATACAGCGCGTCCTCGTACACATTCTTCTTGTGCGGATTGAACGACTCGCCCTCACTCGCCCAGGTGGGATAGCTCACCCACCCATCGTTCAGCACCTCCCAGCACAGGGCGTCGCGGCCACTGCACGACAAGTTGACCTCGCTCTCCGGCAGCTTGCGGTACGACGGGCCACACGACTTCTGCACCGACAGGTCAAAGCGCTCGCGCTCGAGCGCCGGCACATTGTCCAGCACGGGATCCTCATTCTCCAGCCAGCCGTGCCGGCCCATGTCGTACCCGACGAGCCCCTTGAACATGCTCAGCAGCTCAGGGCGGCCGCTCAGGAACAGCGCGGCTCGATCCACGAGCGTCGCCACATCAATCATGTCCTGCGCATACAAGTTGAGCAACTTTAAAAAGTCGAGGTACGTCGTCCGGTCGTCCAGGTGCTTCTTCACCCGCTCAAAGAACGCGACCTCATCGACCGTCGCCATCTGCGGTGCGAGCGGCGGCATCATCTCGCCGCCCATCATATGCGGCGGCGCGTACGACGGCGGGCCTGGCGCCGGCAGGTAGCCCTCCGGCGGCAGCGCCTCGTAGCCCGGCGGCAGGGGCGCGCCATGCGGATACACCGCATCGCCCATCACCTCGCCATGCACGCCCGTGCCGGGCGGCGGCGGCAGAAACGTGCCACGGGGCTGTGACGGCATATCGCTCTTTTTGCTGCGCTTGCGGCCCGACGACTTGGGCTCCGGCACAGCAGCCGGTGCCTCGTGCACCATCCGCTTCTTGCTGGGCGGCGGCGGCGGCCGAGGCATGGGATCGTACGGCGGCATGCCACTGCCCTCGACGCCCATACCTGGCGGCGGCGGCGGCGGACCCCCGTTCGTCATGTGGCCCAGCATGCCAAACAGACCGCCGCTCCCGCCCGGGCCGTCGTGCGCAGCGGCACCCGTATCGGGCAGAAACTGCTTGAACTCTTCGAGCAGGTCCTTGGCATGGTCAAAGAGCACCGTGACCTGAGCATACACCTCGTGGATGGGCCGCTGCTCCTTCTGGTACGTCTGCAAAATCTCCAGGAACTGCTTGTATGTGTCAGGATCGCCGCTAAAGCGCTGCTTGATTTTGTTCACGTAGCTGATCGCATGATTGAACTCCACAGGCGGCCGCGATACAGGCTCCAGGGGCGGACCAGCGGCAGGCGGCGGCGGCGCCTGCCCTGGCGGCCCACGTCCAAGGGGGTCGTAGCCCATGGGCGGTGCGTAGGCACCAGGCGGCGACGGCATAGAGGGCGGCAGGCCCAGGCCGCCCGGCGGACGCACAGAGGACGGCACACGATCGACGTACTCGCCCCGTGGCACGGGCCCCGGGGGAGGCGGCGGTGCGGAGGAGGAAGGGGCGGGAGGCGCTGCGCTGCCCGGCATGTCCGACGATGGGCGAGGCAGACGCGGAGGCACAGGTGGGGGCGGTGGCGGGGGGATCAGGCCGCCGCCGCCGCTCAGCGTTTGTGTGGTGGTGCCATTCGGCGTCGTGACTGTGATCACATTCCCCTCATGCTGATCAAAGCTGCATTCGATGCGGTAGCCGGGGGGCAGGAACGTATTAAAGCCCTGTATGAGACTCGGCTGCCCGCGGAACAGCATCGACACACGCTCGATGACGCCGGGCGTATCGATCGCCTGGCTCTTAAAATCCTTCATGATATCGAGGAATCGATTGTACACATCCGGGTGGTCCGTAAACTGGACCTTGACCTGGTCGAGGTACGACAGGGCATCGCGCACATTGAGTGTCGCCATGGCTCCCGCACACACACTATCGCCCACGGGCTGA
Source organism: Malassezia restricta (assembly GCF_003290485.1). Taxonomy (NCBI): domain Eukaryota; kingdom Fungi; phylum Basidiomycota; class Malasseziomycetes; order Malasseziales; family Malasseziaceae; genus Malassezia; species Malassezia restricta. The sequence continues at coordinate 229,010 of NC_040200.1, forward strand.
AACGGAGCTGCTCAGCCAACGTGATCGTCTGACAAGCGACGCAGGGGCAGCGGCCGCGGCGCCGACCCCTCTCGGACCGTGCACGTGACATGCTCCCTACTGCCAATCACGCGGCCAACGCGTGGCTCTATCTACCGCGGCGGCTCTCGCTCAGGCGTACACACTGGGCGGGCCGCGCCAGCGGCCAAGCCAGTAGTTCAGGCGGATCACAATGAGGTCGCGCCCCATACGTAGCGAGTCTGTGAGCAGATGGATTTTGCTGCCGTCAATTTCCGTCCAATGGACGGCCACTTCCGCGACGGGAAGCGGCAGGCGAAGAAGGGTATCATGGCCATCTCCACGCATCGCCTCGGGGCGTGCGACGTGATCGGCCTCGCTCATGCGACATGCCATTTCCGCCAGAAGCAGCAGCTCGACGTCAAAGATCCAGCGGTCAATGTGTGCGAGCGGAAACAGCCGCTGCGCCGTCGCACGTGCGAACAGCTTGAAGCCACACTGCGTGTCGCGGATTTCAGGCTGCCGCGGCAGGCGCATCACAGTCGCTCCAGCGGGCCGAATGCGTGGCCACAGACCACTGAGCGTCGGCGGCCGCATCAGCAGCGATAGCGTCAGGTGGAAGCACCGCATCAACAAGTTGCGCAGGAAACTGCGTTTGACCACCGCCTCACTGGTCACCAAATGCGCACGCGACCCCACTACCATGCCCTGACCTGCAGGCGTCATAACACGCACCATCTCTCGCGCCAGCTTGGCCAACTCGCTAAACTGCGTCGCCCCATCGGCATCAGCAAACAAAATAAAGGCACCTCGCGCATGCAAGACACCATGCCGCACGGCCGCACCCTTGCCGCGATTTGGATGCATGCACGTTATGCGGAGCTCTGCACCATCCGGCAGCGTTCGGCGCTGGGTATACCGCCGCGCCACATCCACTGTCTTGTCCCGTGAACCGTCGTCGACCATCAACACCTCATACGTGCGTAGAGGCTCACGCAAAGGCATAGTCACTGCATAGCGACTCTCTACGCCCTCTCCCAAAGGAAGATGCGAGGCACGCACGCTCTCGAGCCAGTCAAGCGCATCATCCAGCATCGACTCGAGCCGCTGCTCTTCATTGTACATCGGCACCACCACACTTAGCTGCACCTGAGCCGGCTCTTCCAGCGACGGCAAGGGTCTCGGCTCATCCATGTGCGCTGCACTCACATACCTGCGTTCCTCGGCACTCGTATGCAGCGCCTTCGGTGTCGCAAGCACAAGTGCCACGTACATGAGAACCACGCCCACACACAGCGTCAACATCACATGGATCGTCATTGTAAGGTTGTGAGTCGCATACCCTAGCCCTAGCTCCATTACATATGTGAGAAGGGAGCCGTCTAGGGACGCACCTGCTGCCGATCCCACACAGCATGCAGCGCCCATAACAAGCCGCGCGCCGCTCAATGTGCCAACGTGGAGCATCTGGGCGACTACCGCACGTGGGGGACACTTAATTCCCATGCTGCCTCCACGCGGCCTCGCTGCCAGAGAGCATGCGCCCAGTCCGCCTGGGGCCACGGCTCTCTCCGGTCACCACAGCTGCCCTGCATCGTTACCATGGTCACTGTGATCCGATACAAGTTCCCACCAGAGGCCTACCAGGTTCTCTTCCTCCTAAGCGCTTTCTTGTACGTGGACCAGGCTGGCCCCAACACCATGGGCGCATGGATACGCCAGGCTCTTGGTGGCCCCTCTGTGATGCGCAAGATCAAAAACTTGGCGATCGGCATCCACATCCTCGAAGCGCTGGTCATGTTGTGCGTCAATATCCGCCGTGGAGCGGCGCTTAGCGTGACGGTACGTGTTCTTCTACTCACACTGCCAGCTCAAGTGGGTGATAACGACGCTGATTCTCGGCGGCCCGACGTGGGGTACCTTTTCCAGTACGTGCACTGAAAAAGCTAACGCAGAAATCAATCACGGCGTGTGGGGCTAAGTAGATTCCATAGCGTATCGACCCAAGTCCGCTGGAGGGCAGGGCAAATTAAAAAAATTCGACAAGAATGAGATTCGAACTCACGCGGGCAGAACCCAATCGCTTACCAACCTGAACGGTTGTGCGCTTAGCAGGCGACCGCCTTAACCACTCGGCCATCTTGTCAGCGACTGTGCTGGATACGGACACATGTGCGCACTATCTACATGAACGAGTCGTCACTCTCATACGCCTCGTCTGCCTCTCCTTGCGTCTTTTGCGCGGCGCGAATACGGGCACGGCGTTCTTTGGCGCGCTGCTCTTCTGCAATGGCCTCTTCGGAAAACACTGTGATTAGCATACGCGAGCGTACATTTTGAGTAATCTCTCGCCTCGGCCTGTTCTTTGTACATGCGTTTGGCTTCCAGCGTCTCCTTTTGCTGATGGTCAACCATAATACACGCACCTGCTGCAGTGCATGCTCTTTCTTCTTGCGTCCTACCGCTCGCTCACGCTCCTGACGCTCTGCTTCAAAGTCCACGGCCCGCACCTCTTTTGTCTTGTTGAGTCGGTTGACAATCTCATTCTTGCGTTCCTTGACATGGAAGCGCTTGACGAGCCTGTCATTATGGAACATCACAGTGCCCACAGCCATGTCTCCTGTCTTTTTGACATTGGCATGCGGCGTATAGATAATCGTGATATTGTTTTTCTTGTTACCTTCGATGGAGTTGGCTTTGACCAGTTGCGAACAGTCTTCCAAGATCCCTTCTGGAATCGATGTCCACTCCATCCCCTCAGGCATGCGGAGATACACATGTGCTGAAGAAAACTTTATTTAGTCCGCTGTGCGTACCTTGTCGACGTGAAACCATACATCCTGCCGTGAGTCGTGGCACACGTACCTCTGGAAAGCCATGCGCCAGTAAATCTTCGTCTTTGGGTCAGTATAGCGAGCACCCACTTTCAACCTTGTCGCGGCCCATGAAAATCTTCACAGGCTCCTTGTACGCTGGAATAAGAATCCATGTACGTACCTGTCGACGTGAAAAACAGCACCATGGCTCTCGGCAAGGGCCGTGCACCTCGTATGGCCTCTAGGCGTTTTTGTGCACGTGACGGAAGACGCGTCCGTCGGTGTTGATCTTGGCTTGTTGCCATTGCGATGAGTGAGCATGACAGGCTCGAGTCGCGCATGTCGTCCATGTCGCTGCATGGATCGACGACTGACAAGAGCAAGAGTGCGACAGCACTTCTGAACACGACATGGATGACGTCGCAGCACCGGAAAGCCGCTCCCCACCCGTTTCAACCCCGTCCCCTCAAAGTCAAGGCCGAGCAGCCCACATACCCACGCGCTCCTCTCACTGCGAAGCATGCGCAAGATACCGTACCATCCGTGCGCACATCTTCTGTGTCGCGCATGCCAGAATCAGCCGTGGGATCGTCGAGGCCCGGACCCGAGTCTGCGAGGCTGGATCTGGGACGCTATGATGGCGGACTTGAGCGTGACGAGAAGAAGGGTCGTCGGAACACATCGACTGAAGCACAGTTGCTGGCGATGGACTCATCTATGGAGGGTCTGCACCACCAACCGACGCGGCCATGGGGTCTGCCTGACTTTGAGATCGGGCGTCCGCTGGGCAAGGGCAAGTTTGGGCGCGTGTATTTGGCGCGGACCAAATCCGTAACGTCGGCGCGTCTGGGCAATCAGGGCTATGTAGTGGCCCTCAAGTGTGTATACAAAAAGGAACTCATGGAAAACAAGGTGGATCTGCAGCTGCGCCGAGAGATTGAGATCCAGATGAATTTGCGGCACCCCAATGTGCTGCGCATGTATGGCTACTTCCACGACCGTGGCCGTATTTTCATGATGCTGGAGTTTGCTGGGCGCGGCGAGCTGTTCAAGATCCTGTCCAAGCTGCCGGAGCGGCGCTTTGACGAGAGCACAGCGGCCAAGTACATTGCCCAGATTGCCGATGCACTGCAGTACCTGCACTCAAAGCACATCATTCACCGTGATATCAAGCCCGAGAATCTGCTTGTCGGCATACGTGGTGAGGTCAAGATTGCGGATTTTGGATGGAGTGTGCATGCACCTGGCAACCGCCGTGCTACACTGTGCGGCACGCTGGACTATCTGCCGCCTGAAATGGTCGAAGGCAAGCCACACGGTGGGGCCGTGGACCTGTGGGCGATGGGTGTGCTGACGTATGAGTTTTTGGAGGGCGTGCCACCGTTTGAGGAGCTGAGTGGAGCTAGCATGACGTACAAGCGCATTGCGGCGGTGGACCTGCATATGCCCGAGCATTTTAGCCCTGACGCCAAGGACCTGATCCGCTCGCTGCTGCGCTACAACCCCGCCGACCGCCTACCGCTCTCCAAGGTGCTTCGGCACCCCTGGATCATGCGGCACGATCCCCAGGCATCCGTTCGTGCCGGTCGGTATGTACGTGCGAATTAAACCACGTGGCACATATAAACACGATCCCTACCCACAGCACGCTACGGGCGCGACACGCCCGCCCATAGAAGCTATCACTCGGAGGCGCCCTTCTTTTTGCCGGGCGTTTTGATGACTGGCGTCAGTGTGTATGTACGTACGTGACTTGTGGATGTATGGCAACACACCACCACCGGCAATCGTAGCGCGAATCAACGAATCCAGCTCCTCGTCACCACGGATGGCGAGCTGCAAGTGACGGGGCGTGATACGCTTGACGCGCAGGTCCTTCGAGGCGTTTCCTGCGAGCTCAAGCACTTCTGCCGTCAGGTATTCGAGGATGGCACTCAAGTACACGGCGGCCTTGGCGCCCACACGAATGTTGTTTTGCGACTTGTTCTTGAGGTGACGGTGAATACGTCCAACAGGGAACTGGCGTGAGCGCGCACAAACGTACCTGTAAGCCTGCGCGAACAGACTGCGACACCGGCTTCCGTGCCTCGGGCTTCTGCCCCGCAGGTCCTGACTTGCCACCCGTGCCTGCTGACGACATGGTTGTTGCGTCCTGACACGCGTGGGTTGATCGCGACCCACGCCCCCTGCCCACGCGTCTCGGCCGAGTATGAGGTCCGTTCGCGCTTTACCTAATCGACCCTCCGGCCTCAGGCCCTGTCGTCGTGCTTGATGCGTCGCGCTGATGCGCTGCTCGTTCCGCTGGGCGTGCCTCGAGCGCCGCCGCCCGTACCAGTGCCAGCGCCAGCCACAAGAAGCTTGGATGAGGAGGATGCGTGGTCGGACAGCGAAGACGACGACCCGGTATGGTCCTCAACGTGGTTCCACGTCCCGCCACCGGGTCTGGACGATGACGAGCCTACTCGAGGCCATGCGTGCTTCGCTACGGGGCATGCTGATGGCACGGTGTCTATTTACGCAAGGCACGCTGTGCGGGTCACGGACGTGCCGCCCGCGCCTGCGGAGCGGCCCCAAGGAGGCATGACCCGCCGAGCGCACCGACGGCACCTCGAAAGGCTCGTGGCTCATCTATCGCCGCATGCATCCGATGACGCGCCGCAAGCAGCCACGGTAGGCATGTCGCAGGCCACGTCTGCGCCGGCTGAGCTGGATGAAAACACGGCGCATCAGGCGGAAGACTCGCTCGAGTCGCAGGCCTCCGGTGCGGTGCGTCACACGCCTCCTGCACCGACGTCCCGATGGCCGCCACCGCCGCCGCGTTCTTCGCCGTCGCCACCGCCCACATTCCTGCAGGAGACGAGCGCGCCGATGGTGCCTACGACGCGATGGACGCTGGATGACGGCGTGTGGACGCGTCTCTTGCGCCTGCACCCCCAAGACGCATCGCGCGTTTTGTCGATGCACGCTCAAGACTCCTTTCTCATCGTGTATCAGGCGTCAGAGCGCCTGTCTGTCTGGGACGTGCGCACCATGTCGCTCGTGGGCGAGAGTACGTGTCGCCGGCCTGCTGCCATCCATGCCTCGAGGGATTTTGTGGTGCTGCACGGGCAGAGACTCGCCACCCTGCTGCGTATCGACCGCGCCGCCCAGCGCCTCGTGCCATGGGCCAGTGTGCCCCTGCCCAGCGCGAGTGCGCTGGCCTGGGACATGTCAGCGCTGGCGTTTGTGTACACACGCGAGCACGAGGTGCGCAGCGTGTCCCTGAGCGGCACGGAGCGCGTGCTGGGCACCTTTGAGGGGCAGGTGGTCGATTTGCTGCTCCGCGACACATGGTACCTCGCCACGTCGGACCACGTTGTGTGCGCCGATATCACACAAGCGATGCCCTCACCGGTCGAGAGACTCGTCGACCTAGGCTCGGCGACGGGCGTCGTGTGTGACAAGCACATGGTGCACCTACGCTCGACCCTCCATGTCGAGGATCGGCCTACCGTGCCGCATGTCGTCGTGCCGATACCCGGTGCCCTCGCGGCGCCTCTGCTCCCGGCCTCGTGCGCCCCCGGGCCGCTGCCGTGGACATGCGTGTGGCCGCAAAGCCTGCACCGCCTCATCGTGGCGCTGTCCCACGGACGGGGTGTCGCGGACATGTCGCTCGACGACATGCTCATGTCGACGTCGCCGGCGCCTGCGCCGGCGTCCGCATCGCGCTGGGACAGTGATGTGTCGCTCCTCCAAATCGTCACGAATCCACGCACAGGCACGCGGCACTTGCTCGGTGGAACACCCTGTGGCGACGTGGGCGTGTGGAATGCATCGACGCTGCGTCTCGAGGCTGCATGGTCGTGCTTCACTGCGCCTGTACAGACGTTTGTGCCGCTCACAGGTCTCGCTCCGGCGTCGCGGTTCTTTGGGTGCGTCATGTGCGTCGCGAGTGACGGCACCGCGGCGCTCTTGGCCCTCGATGACGTGCGCCTCGTCCACCTCTTTCCCTCGGCCGGCGCGCTCACTCACGTCGCCGTGCGCGATCATGCCATGGCGCTGGTCTATGCGGACGCCGTGCACTCTTGGGACATGACGACAGGGCATCTCCAGCGCACGGCCGTCGTGCCTGAGCACACCTGGCCGCTCTCCGAACGCACCGTGCCTTCCGGCATGCTGGTGCCGAGCGGGTGTGCGGACGCCTCTGCCGTCCTCCTGGCCAACGTTCATCGCGCCATGGATGTCGCGTGTCGACACCTGCATGTGTCGCTCGACGCCTGCGAACGCGCCGTGCTCGCATCGGTGCCGCTGCCACCGCCTACCGTGCGCGACGCCGACGTGCTGACGCCCATCATCACTGTGCTTGCGCCGCTGGAGCTGGACCCCGTGTTCCGTCTCGGGGCGGCCACGACGACGACGCCATTGGTGGGCTACGTCTCGGGCCACACTGTATGCCTGCCGTGCGATGCGGCCGCTCACGTCCGCTTCACGACGAGCCCCGAGGCCACAGCCGAGCATCTCGTGCTGACGACGGCCCTCGGCCTCTTGTACGCGGCAGCCGTCGACGCACAAGCGGCACAGCAGCTTTTGCATGCGCTGCTGACGCCCGCCTTCATGAGCCGCATCGTGCGCCCGGCCTCGTTCGTGTTTCCGTCGCTGCCGCGCATCGCTCACCTCGTGCTGGACGACAACGAGGCGATTCGTGCCGCCGCGCGCCTCGTCTTTGTCACGTACGCACGCGCCGCGCCGCCTCATGTGCTGGCGCACCTCGAGCACGTATGGGCCCCGCACCTGCCCACCGTGCCGCTCACGGATGTCGCCCGCGTCGAAGAAGAGGCCGTCCTGGTGCTGGGCCTCGTGTGCTCAGAGCGCTATGCCTACTTTCCGCCCGCGCTGCTCCGCCACGTCGCGCGGCTCGTGCTCGCGTTCCTTGCGCATGCCACGCCAGGAACGCGACAGGCGCACATTGCGCTCGAGCTGTGTGCCGGGTGCCATGTGTGGCAGCATTACATTGACACGGTCGATCTCGTGCGGCGAATATTCTGCCTAGCGACGCAGGACGAGGGCCATGGCCTGCGTGGCCTTGCGCGCCGCGCGACGCTCGCACTCGCGGAAAAGCACAGTACGCTATTCATGAGCACGCTGGCTATGGACATTTTGCACGCGCCGTCCGTCGAGCAGAGCCAAGTGACGCAGCGGCTCGTGGCGTTCATGATCCACCAAAAGCCGCTGGTCTTGTACCCCAGCCTGCCGCGCCTTGCAGAGGCAGTCGTGCGCTCGCTCGACCCGACGCACGTCGGCGTCCGCTCGTCCCTGGCCAAGTCGGCGACGCTCATGATCAATGAGCTCGTGCGGACGTACCCGATGATTGCCTTCCACGGCGCATCCCAGCGCCTCGCCGTCGGCACACCCGATGGCTTTGTCGTCATGTACGACCTCAAGTCCGGCACACGCATGTACGTGCTTGACGGGCATAAGCGCGCCGTGACAGCGTGCACCTTCTCTCCCGACGGACGCCGCTTCCTGTCCATGAGCCTGGATGAACAGGTCGTCCTGCTCTGGCGGCTGCACGGCGGCTTCATGGACATGTTCCGCCCCACGTCAGCTACGACACATACCTACCGCACGATCGAGCTGCACCTCGGCGCGGCCGCACAGCTCTCGCCCATCGATACCCTCCGCCATGTCTCGTTCGAGTGGCATGACGAACACAGCGTGCGGCTTGGCATTGGACACGCGCACGTGAATGTGGGCGTCGTTTAGAGTGGAAATAGACCCAATCATGTCTCTGGCACGATAGGCTGTCAAGTCCGGCACGGCCCTTAAATACGACAAGCTACGCCACCCATGTCGGGGTCCATGCTGAATTGGCTGTCCCAACCGGGGCTCCCTGTGCCGCCCGCCTACAACCCCGCGCACCTCTTTGTCGCGCATCTGCCGCGCGTGCTCGAAGTGCTGCCCCAGCTGCGCACGTCCCACAATGTGTTTGCCACGATCGCCCAGCCGCTCGGCGCATCTGTCTACACTTTCCCCCTACCGGCTATTGCTTTGGAGGATATCGCCGACGAGATTGGGCGCCTCATCGCTGATACATTCGTGATCACGCTCCTTCTCATCGCCCTGTACCGCCTCACGGCGGCACGGGCCACGCCGGTCCGCCGCACCGTCACCTTGGCCCTGTCGACGCTTCTCCTCCTCTGGCCGACGTTTCTCGATCGCGGCCGCTCATGTATGATCTCGTACGTGCGCGCCGCCGTCGCTTTCCGTGCCTCGCTCATGACTTGGGACATGTTTATCATGCGCACCCGCGCCGAGGTAGAGAGCTGGTCGTTCCGCCTCGTCTACTCGCACCTGTGGCTCCTGCCTGTCGAGACCGTCGACCTCGAATACCGCGCGGCTCACGGTATTCGCAGCACGCCGCGTCTCACGTGCTTGTACAAGCTCGGCATCGCTCTCGTCCGCAGCGTGTTCTCATTCGCCCTCGCGCCAGTCTTCCCTCCCGCACAGATGCTCGGCCAGCAGTCGTGGTTCTCGTATCGCATCAACTTGCTGCTGATGAACCTCGCACTGTACTTTATGCTGTCGTCAGGCGGCGCTCTCTCGCTCAACGCTTTTGGCCTCGTGTTTGGCGTCGAGCAGCTGCCCATGTTTGAGAACCCCTTCTTCACCACGAGCATTCGCACATTCTGGTCGCGCTGGAACCGCGCGATTGCTTCGGTGCTGCACCGCGTCATCTTCCAGGGCAAAAATACCAACGTGCGCCAGGCCCCCGAAAAGAAACACGAGCACAAATCGCCTCCTCGCCTCGACAAGCGCTTCTTCTTCCACTCCCTCCAGGCCATCATGACGTTCCTCGTCTCGGGCCTGCTGCATGAATACCTCTTGCACTTTTCGCCCCCGCCCAGGCTCCACGGAAGCCAGACGCTCTTTTTCGTGCTGAATGGCTTCATGACGGTGGCGTCAACGTACGTGAGCAAGTTCCACCCAGCGCTCGTACAGCGCACGCCCGTGGTCATCCGCTACATGCTGCTCATGTCGTTCTTCCTCATCTTCGCACCCCTCTTTTTCATTCCCATCCAGGCCAACAACATGCTCGCGGAAGGGCAATGCCTGCTCCACCACCTCCTCTTCCCTCGCAACGAGACACCTACACAAGGCACCTTTCTCTATTATCCATAGTGTATCATTTTTTTCTAGCCACCTACATCGGCACCGTCGGCGGCGTGGGCGGCAGTGCCATCGGGTCGACAGGCTCGACGCCGCTCTCGATCGACACACCCAGGCCAAACTTGGCACCGCCACTCAAGTGATCCAGCTCACCGCTGAAGGTAAGCGCAAACGCGGGCGAGATGCGCGCCTCGTACACGGACGTCAACTTGCCGAGGCTGTCGATCTGCGCACGCAGCGATGCCATGCGGAACGAGTAGCGCGCAGCCAGCGACGCCTGTGCATCGCGGCGCTGAGGCAGCGTGATCATCTGCAGGTCACCAGCCACATCGACCTGCTCGCTCAGCTGGTGCCAGTACGTGAGCTGAGCAATACCCTGCGGCTGCCACTGCGCCGTCGCGATCCACTCCTTCGCAGGACCGACCCACTTGGCCATATAGCCCACAGTCGCCTCCTCAATCTCAGGACTCGGGTGCTGGTACACGGCCTCGGCACCCAGCGCAAAGCGCGGCGTGAGCGTCTGGAGATAGTTGGCGACATAGATACCGGTCAAATTCGTGGGCGACGGGTTCAGCGCCTTGAAGTTCATGCTGTAGTCCGCGCCCTGGAAGTCATGCTCCAACTGCACAAAGCTCTGGCCGCCTGCCGGAGCAAACTGTGCCTGGATCTTGGAGATGTGACCGGGGAATAGCAGGCGGTTCAGACGCATCGTCACATTGCCTGCATCATCAAGACCGGCTTGGTAGAAGCGCTTTTCATCGCCGTACACGGCGCCAAAGTTGTACGCATTCTTGCCAGCTCCGCCAAGCGTGAATGCGTGCGTCACCTGGAAAATGGGGTTCATGCTGAGGGCCTTGGTCAGGTCCGCACGCGCACCCTCAAACTGGAAGTTGGCCGTCTGCACCATCTTGACCTCGTTCTGCATTTTCTCGACAGTGCCGAGGTTCGGCAGCGCGAGCGAACGGCGGATCTCACGCATCGTGCTGCACACGTTCGCGATGGGACGCATGATCGGGTCAAACGAAGCGAAGAAGCCAGTCAGCGAGCTGTTGCTGACGGTCTTTTCAGGCACTGCATGCACCTGCGGCGCTGCAGGCGCGGCCGGCGGCACGGGCACTTGGGCGACGGGGGTAGCCATTGAAGTCAAAGGCACACCTCATCTCCAGTCGGCCAGCGGCGTCTGCCCGAAGAAACATATCACGTGACAAGCAGCCGACGAAAAGACGACCGCCACCCTGCCCTCCGTCACGCTGTCCTCCAAGGGTGTGTGGCACACCTTACGTAGCGCGCTTTGTAGATGGGTGTCGAAGCAGATGCACCTCTCCGACGAGGATCACGCATAAAGCGCCCCGCCGCGCGTTATGTCCCGGAGGCCGAGTCGACAGATACTCGCGCTGCGGGACGTAAGCGTGTGCATACGGAAACTCGAGAGGATACCAAGCGTGCCAAGTCTTCCACTGACGACGAAGAGGAGGAGGAGGAGGACGATGACGACGAGGAAGACGATAGCGAATATTGCATATGTCGCCGTGGCAACGACGGCTCGCCCATGATATGCTGCAACCGTTGCGGGGAGTGGTTCCACTTTCGATGCGTCGGCCTGTCGAAGCGAGCCGCCGAGCAGATGCAGGAGTATGTGTGCCAGGCATGCGAGGGCACACAGTCCAAGGATACCGACTACGAGGAAGAAGGCGGTGTCTCAGAGGAAGAGGATGAATCCGACGAGGCACCCCTCCCCCCTCCCCGGAAAACCCGTACGTCCCCACGTACGCCCGCCGAGGACCATCCAGTGCGGCAACACGTCTTGACGACATTTACATCGATTTTAGAGCCTCTGTATGCCGCAAAAAAGCTCGAAGTAGAGGCAGCACATACCTATGCCCATGACCTCGAGGCAGAGCTGTTCCACGCGCACGGCCAGGACGTGGCGCTTCGCGCCTACAAGGAGCGATTCCGCTCTCTCGCCTTTAACCTCAAGGACCAGCGCAACGTGTCACTGCATGAGCGCATTACATCAGGTCAACTTCCCGCACAGGATATGGTGCACCTGTCGAACGAAGCACTTGCGAATGACTCTATTCGACAAGCCACCGAAAAAGCCAAGCGTCAAGCCTTGGAGCAGGCCATCTTGCACGAGCATGCTGATGGTCCCGCTCGGAAAATCACGCACAAGGGCGAGGTGGACATTGAGCGTGAGCAGGGCGACGCGCGGCCCGCACCTGAGCCTGCGCCGGAACCACCGAAGGCGATGGTGTCGGAGACGGCGCCCGAGACGGCGCCCGAGACGGCACTTGCAACGGCCCCTGAGACAGCGCCGGAGCCAGACAACGACGAGACGCCTTGCCCCACCACGTCCTCGGAGGGTGTGAAGGAGGACGAGGCAGCACAACCGCCAGAGCCCATCTCGTTTACGGACGTGTGGCACACCGCACCTAAAGCCGCGCCAACCGACACCGAGGTCGATGCCGTCTCTGACCTCGACGATACCGAGGCACTTCCTGAGGCGGATACGTGCATTGACTCGTTCCTCGGGGACAGCGCTGAGCCCAGCTCTACGACACCACCAGGCACGCCCCCACCCGACGCATTTGTCGTGCGCGCCACACAAAAAGCCACTGTCTCGCTACAACCTGTCGTGTGGGACGGCGTCGTAACGATGCCTGAGTACACGTCAGCCTACGTACATGTGCGCCAGCTCACACAACCTGCCTTCGTGCCTGAGGCGCCTATTTGGCAGGACTTTTTCCCTGCACAAGAGCGTATCATTGAGGGCCGTCTGCCCAGCCAAACAGCGATTGACTACTTGGGCCAGGTCCGCCTCTCTCCACGCAACGATATTGTAGTACTGGTCATGGATGCCGGTGGTGCTGCTTCGTCTGATACAACCACGCTGCATAGCTCGCCGGCTCTGGATAAACTCGTGCACTACTTTGCCGATAAAGAGCGCTTTGGTGTCCTCACACCTGCACCAGGCGCTCAAGGCTCCCTTGTCAAAGACTTTTATCTCGCGCCCCTCTTGTCGCATATGCCCGTGCCAGATTGGCTGAAAGACATCCATCCCGATGGACTCGGCGAGGCTTGGGATGCTCAACGCCCCGCGAACATTCTCTTGGTCGTGCTGGTGCTTTTCAAGACCGGTCTCGAAGGACGCACAGCTCCACCCGCTGCCCCTCCGTCGGCACCTCCAGGACCGCCTCCCTCCCTGGACGCGATTCTCAACGTCAAACCTGATGCTATCCAAAATCTCTTGTCTACTCTGAACGGCGGCGGTGGCGCTTCTCCTCAAGTGGCTGCGCCGGCGCCTGGACCACCCCCTCCCATGCCCACCTCGCTTCTCCCACCAGGCCCGCCGCCCATACCACCAGGTCCGCCTGTAGCACCGCCCGGACCACCACCACCCCAGCCCATGCGGCCCTGGGGCGGCGTTGTGCGCAACAGTGTCTTGCCGCCACCGGCCTATGGCCCCGTATCACCCGCTTATGGCGGAGCAGGCAGCGGAGCACCGCACCCGTTCCCGGTAGGGCCCGGTGGCTGGTACGGCGGTCATGCTGATCGCGTCAAGGACAAATCCCGTCGTCGGCGCAACGGTGGCGGTCGTAGATAGCTGCTCATCCATCCACCGACCCTCTGCTCCGAGGCATTTTTGCATTACATAAGAAGGACCGTCCCTCCAGCACCGACAGGCGAGGCACTCGGGTCATTTTGTCCGCCCTCACAGCCGTCGGCCACCAGTGTTGTATGGCGACCTTGTTGCGCCCTGCGCTGCGGTACTCGCCAACCTCTGTGCCGAGCCAAGAGGCAGCGGAAGGAGGTGGCGATGCCGGCCTTGATTATGTCGCCAATTTGCTGCAGTCCATTGTTCAGGCCACCCGTGTACCTGTCACATCTTCTCACGACCAACACACGGTCCACAGAGGCAGTGATGCACAGTACGATGAGCTGCACCTCGTGCATCTTCCGATTGGTGGATCATCCAACCCCAAGATTGCCGAGATCCAGCAGCTAATCGATGTCCTTGCGCGCCGTCTGTGGTGCGCCGAAGACAGACACGCCGTGGATATGCGTTCGCGGCCTTACATTCAAACACGCAATTTGCCGGACCCTGTTTCGCGACTGACTGCCGAGCGTGCTGATCCTGTGTTGCGCAGTCCGCATATTGCGCCGATTCTCGCGGCGGTCGCTCCGACGGGTATGGATCCGAACGAGATGCTCGATTACGCTTCGGCAGAAAGTGGTCTCAGTGCGGAAGAGGAGCTGCATTTACTGCGTGCACAGGTCCGTGATATCGCCCGTGTATGTAAGGCGGTCGCGTTAGGCGATCTATCGCAGCATATCATGGTGCCTGTCCAAGGACCTGTCATGGTGGAACTCAAGGAGATCATCAATCAGATGGTGGACCGGCTGGGCAACTTTGCCAGCGAAGTAACGCGTGTGTCACTGGAAGTCGGCACACAAGGCAAGCTCGGTGGGCAGGCTGACGTTCCGGGTGTGCAGGGCACATGGAAGGAACTCAAAGACGTGGTGAACCGCCTGGCCGAGAACCTTACGAACCAAGTGCGCGGCGTGGCGCTGGTCACCAAGGCTGTTGCACGAGGTGATCTGTCGAAAAAGATCGATGTTCAAGCCGATGGCGAGATTCTCGAGCTCAAAGTCACCATCAACGTCATGGTGGACCAGCTCCGGCATTTCGCGAACGAAGTAACGCGTGTATCGCGTGAAGTCGGCTCTCAAGGTCGATTGGGTGGCCAGGCTTATGTGCCTGGCGTGAAGGGCGTGTGGAAAGAGCTTACGGACAACGTGAACCGCATGTGTCTGAACCTCACTGAGCAAGTGCGGTCGATCGGTATGGTCACGACTTCTGTCGCACGTGGTGACCTCACCAAGACCATCGAAATCACCGCCGAGGGAGAAATGGCTGAGCTCAAGGATACCGTCAACAGCATGGTTGCTCAGCTACGAGTTTTTGCCAGTGAAGTAGTGCGCATGTCGCTCGAAGTCGGCACGTTTGGTCGTCTTGGTGGACAGGCCAACGTTCCGAATGTGGAAGGTATCTGGAAGGATCTCACGCTCAGCGTCAACAAAATGGCCGACAACCTCACGTCGCAAGTGCGCGAAATCGCGCGCGTCACCAAGTGTGTCGCCGAAGGCGTGCTCACCGAGTTTATCACGGTCGATGTCCAGGGTGAGATTCTCGAGCTCAAGGACACCGTCAATAACATGGTGCGGCAATTGCGCACGCTGTCGGACGAGATTATCCGCGTATCCGTCGAAGTAGGCACCGAGGGTCGTCTAGGGGGCCAGGCCAATGTGGAAGACGTCAAGGGCCAATGGGAAGTGCTCACGAAGCGTGTCAACATGATGGCCTCAAACCTTACGACGCAGGTGCGCTCCATTGCCACAGTCAATACAGCTGTCGCACGCGGCGATCTCAGCAAAACCATCAACGTGGAAGTGCGCGGCGAATTCCTCGATTTGAAGAACACCGTCAATAACATGGTGGAAAGTCTGCGCACCTTCTCCACGGAAGTCACGCGTGTGGCCACCGAAGTCGGTACGGAGGGTAAGCTCGGTGGTCGTGCGAATGTGCTGGGTGTCGATGGCACTTGGAAGGATCTCACGGATTCAGTGAACACGATGGCCGCCAATCTCACGCTGCAGGTGCGAACTATTGCGCATGCCACGACAGCTGTGGCGCGTGGTGATCTGACGCAAAAGGTGACCATCTCTGTCAGCGGTGAAATACTCGATCTAGTCAACACCATCAACAACATGATTGATCAATTGTCGTTCTTCGCCTCCGAAGTCACGCGTGTGGCGCGTGAGGTAGGTACCGAGGGCAAGCTAGGCGTTCAGGCGCAGAAGAAGGACATCGAAGGTACTTGGGACGAAATCACGGACAATGTCAATATCATGGCCAACAACTTAACGTCCCAGGTGCGTGCGTTTGCCCAGATTACAGCTGCAGCAACGGATGGCGACTTTTCGCGCTTCGTCACCGTTGAGGCCAGCGGTGAAATGGACTCGCTCAAGACCAAGATCAATCAAATGGTGTACAGTCTGCGTGACAGTATCCAAAAGAACACGGCAGCTCGTGAAGCTGCCGAACTGGCAAATCGCTCCAAGTCTGAGTTTTTGGCTAACATGTCGCACGAAATCCGCACGCCCATGAATGGTATCATTGGTATGACATCGCTCACGCTCGAAACGGTACTTTCCCGCACACAGCGTGAAAACCTCGTGACCGTCTCGACTCTTGCTAGCAATTTACTGGCCATTATTGACGACATTCTCGATATTTCGAAGATCGAGGCTGGCCGTATGAACATTGAAGAGATTCCCTTCAGCCTGCGTGGCATCGTGTTCAGTGTGCTCAAAACCCTGAGTGTGCGTGCTGCCCAAAAGAAACTGAACCTCGTCTACGAAGTGGCACCCGAGGTGCCAGATCCTCTCATCGGTGACGCCCTGCGTCTCAAGCAGATCATCACCAACTTGATTGGCAATGCTGTCAAGTTTACCGAGAGCGGTGGCATTGTCGCATTGCGCTGTAAACTCAACAGCCCGCCCGATGCGGCGGAGACTGTGCTCGAGTTTTGTGCGTCCGATTCAGGTATCGGTATCAAGCAGGACAAACTGGATATGATTTTCGACACATTCTGTCAAGCTGATGGCTCAACGACGCGGAAGTATGGTGGCACAGGTCTTGGACTGTCCATTTCACGCCGACTCGTGAACCTCATGGGTGGTGATATGTGGGTGCGCAGCCACCTTGGCAAAGGCTCTGACTTTTTCTTCACCATGGTAGTGCGGCGCGACAAGTTCACAACAGAGCAATTAAATGAGCGCATGCATCCTTACAAGGGACGCAAGGTGCTATTCCTGGATACCAAGGGCGAGGGAGCAGACGTGGCTCGCATGATTGACCAACTTGGCTTGAAACCGATTGTATTCCATACCCTGAAAGAAACGATGCAGCACAGCTCGTCCTTCAACCGCATCGATGCCATCGTAACAGACGTATTGTACGTGGTATCGCATCTACGCACCATTGAACAGCTTCGCTATATCCCCATCAATCTCGTCACCCAGGAAACGCTCACACTCAATCTCACATACTGCTTGGACTACGGTATTTCGTCCTACATCAACACGCCCATGTCGCTGGAAGACCTGTACTATGCCCTCCTTCCCTCGCTAGAAAGCAGCGCGGCCATTCCAAGCGAAGGTAACACGGACGTTACGTACCATATTCTTCTCGCCGAGGACAATTTGGTTAACCAGAAGCTGGCTTGCAAGATCCTGCAGAACCAGGGCCACAAAGTGGATGTTGTCGACAACGGCGAGCAGGCCGTTGAAGCAACGCAGCGCTGCAGATACGATGTGATTCTTATGGATGTAAGCATGCCTGTCATGGGAGGTATCGAGGCCACCATGGCTATTCGAGAACGCGAACAGTCGCTCAATCTGGAGCCTATCCCCATTGTGGCCCTGACCGCACATGCCATGCTGGGTGACAAAGAAAAGTGTCTACAAGCTGGCATGAATGCATACGTGAGCAAGCCTATTCGGCGTGTAGAACTGGTGTCCACACTGAACCAGCTTCTAAGCCAAAAACAACCAAAGCAATCCTAATTATCTTTTCCCATTTCATTCACGTTTGATACGTGTATAACGATTCTAGATGCATGTTGGACAATATATTTTTCATAGCCGTATAAAAAAGCGCAAGTCCTCCAAACACTATATTCAGCCTTGCCACTTAAGGATTCAGCGGTCTCTCCACGTCTCCGGACGACGCGTCCTGATTCTCTGGATGGCCGACGGGCACATCCTGCCTTGTGGGCGGCTCACGTTTTTCTGATTTGATGCTGAGAGAACTCAGTTCGCTGGATACCTTGGCATCCTCGCCATCAAAGGAAATGCCTTGCTTGCTTAAGATGGATCTAAGACGCACCACCTCTTCGCTGAGTGTCTGCAAAGCCACATCACGACGTTCAATACGCTTTTTCAGGCGGATAAGGTACTCATTTGAATGCCGTAAAAGTAAAACCTTGGCGATGGTCCGATTTGGATCTAGGTTCGAATCCGAGACACCCTCACCCTGGGCGCTTGGCTGGTCTCCATTTCGGTCGGACATTTCCATGAGTCCAAAGCCTTCAGCTAGGCGGTCTTCGTTTGATCCATCCGGACCTAGCATAGACCCACCGGGTGAATTATGGTCCACAGTGATGCTAGGTAGCAATACACGCAGCTCATCAAAGCAGTGCTTGAGCGAATCGCGACGTTTTTGTTCAGCAGCCTTGTGGGACGTTCGGCGCTGATCCAGTCCAAAGTTTTCCGCACGGCGCATGTTGAACCAGCTAGCAGGGCCGTCCTGGGAAACGCCACTCGGATAGAAAGATTTGTGCGGTACAGCACCACCTTGGAAAAATATACCATGTGGTGGCTGTGATGCGTTGATCAGAGCAGATGCCGTGACAGCGCTTACAGCATTTTGGGTTTGGTATGAGTTCATCCCACCGTAGCTAGGTGGGTAGTAGATGTTTTGCTGCGATGAGGTCGATGGAGGTAGTGCCGGTGTCGACGTGACGGATCCCACCGTTTCAACTGGCGCTGAGCTTGGCCGAGGAGAATACGCAAGACCCATCAACGTGCCTGGAGTTGCTGGCTGCGTTGCTGGCTGTGTCGGATCTGAATTCGCCAATTCGATGGGAGATGGACTCTTTAAGAAAGGGGTGCGCTCTGCATGCTCTTGGGTGTCGCCATGACCAGGGTTGGACGCACCTGACTTGGTTTCATCCATCGTAGATGATCGAGCAGGGAGAGGTTTCGCTACCGTGTTACTTCGCGGCAGACTCATCGATGCTGGCGACAAAGCTGGTGATGATATCGAAAAACCATTACTCGAATCCTGCATGGCATTAGAAATGGATTCAATGGCTCCCAGAGATGGCGATGAATGCAAGCTACCACCACGCTTCCGTCCCTGCCATACATTCTTGGGGCTCTGCACTGGTTTTATTAGTGGCGATGGCCTCACACGAGAAATCTTGCTGTCTGTACCCCTACTGCGCCGGAGCGGGGGTCGCTGCTCAGCCGATAAGGTAGGTGATGGCGTGATGGAATGAGTAAATCCATTTGGCATCATGACATTGCCTGTCATCAGATCAGGCGGCCCGGGCACATTCGCACCAGACGATGCAGACGACATGTGCAGCAAATCGGGTGTCATCTGCACATCTTTGACTTCGTTCAGACCATATACATGTTGCTGCGATCCCTGAGGCTGCAGCATTGGTGATGTAATGGGTGGTAGAAAATCATTTGCGCTAGAGCTGCTGACTTTGGAGAACACACTTGCTGGCGTCACGCCCGACGAATCAAGAGGAGGACATGACTTGTCCGAGAAGCTGGACATGTGAGTTATGCCTTGAGATCCAGCGGCAGGCTCACTGGAGACCACATTATTACTTGACATATAGGACTGCGATTCTGTGGGTGGAAGCTTGCCGTGCATGGGAAACGCCGGCAGGTCGAACGTCTGCATTCCCGCGATAGACTGAGCACTGCTCTTGTCTTGAGTTACAAATGTTTCATAATTAGAGTGTCCTTGCATGTTAGCATTATCTGGCCTTTGGATGTCTGCGGGCATGTGCTCATGAAGCATTTGGTAGAAGTGAGAAGAGGCATGGATGTCTTCCGAGGAGATTGGGTCAGGCGTATGAATGTCTTTTTGCTGCACAGCATTGTCGCCTACCATATGCAAAGGTACGTTGTTGTGACCTTCTAAGTGAACAGGAACCAAAACGTCATTGTGAGCGTACATCAGTGTTCCGTTCTTGTCGGGAGAATTGGCTGCTTCAAGGGGGCCGGTCGTTTTCGAAGCGTGATAAAAAGCTGGTAACTCTTCTAAAGAAGTATACTCAGAGCCAAATTCAAAAGAATCCATGACTCTCCTCACTTAATATTTGTATGACACGATGTATGTGCGGTTCTCGCACGGCTGGCGGGGTCCAATCTACTCTTGACGAGGTCGAATTTTTTTGGGCTCGACGGTGTGATCTGAAATTTGCAAATTGCGACGCCCTCACTCCATGTGGAAAGGGCGCGGTTCCAAAAATATCGAACCCGATTACAAAAATGACTAATAGCTACATAAAGATGGAGACTTGTAGGGTCTCATTGTACGAGCCATGCTCAAATGCGAGAGCCTTGCCATAACAAGAAGCAGAGTGCCATGACTATCTCATTCGATTAGGCGTGCGCCTCGAATTCCTGCGACCATTCGTTCTCTTTGAGCTTGTACGCGGACGTGAAGGCGCGCTGCTTGCGACCGCGGTATCATTCTCGTCAGCCCACGCGAAAAACTTGCATCTTACGTTAGTTTCTTGTCACTCACCTGGCACGAGCGCTCTCTTTCGGACATGCATAAAATACACGTCCCGTGTTCGGACCCTATTCAATGTCAGCATAGATAGCGTACCTTTCGAGTTTCACAGCGTTTTGCCGTCAGGTCACAATGACACATGATGCGCTCCGGGCAGGTTGCAGAAGTTCTCTGGCGCTTCATGCGTGGCTCACTCGACGAGGGGGGCGGAGCAGAGCACCACTTAAAAAAGCCGCAATCATCGTTGGCATGCCCTTGTTTACCACACGACCAATACGAGCGCCCGGAACGCGCATCAGTAGACGACTTGCATACATGAGCACAATGACATTTGGGTATATCATGGGAGGTAGTCGCTGCTCTTGCTGTTTCAGTGTTTTGCGCAAGTGACGGAAAAGATGGGCCGGAGGATGAGGGAAGCGCTTGAAAATAGGTACTCACGGCTCGTCCGATGCGATCAAAGTCTCGTTCCACAACGTCGTAAATCTTTTTGTACTCTTCCATGCATTCGGTAATAGTATCGTCTTTAGTTCGTTGTGCTGCAGAAATCAAGCCTAGCTGTGTCTCAGTATCATGTCGTAATTTGGGCTTGCATAGCTGCTGACTCGTGTCTAAGCCTTCGTATCCTTCAACAAGTCCCATTCCTAACGTAGATGGAAGTAAATAGTTGGTGTTTCCTTGCTTTTGCGTGACGACATACTGTCGATCCATGACTTTTTTTATATGTTCTGCGATGGTGGCATCAGTTCCAATACCGTGCTTGTCCATTAAGTGAACCAGATCTGCCTCTGTCAGCAACTTAGGCGCTGATGTGCAGCCCTGTTTCACTGTCAATGTGCTGGGTCGGAAGCGCTGACGCTCTCGGTACTCTGGAATCGATTTGTTCGACCAATGTTCGTAGGTAAACAGTTTCATATACGCCGTATCCTTCACAAACAACCCCGACGTGTGAAATGTCTCGCCGCCCATTTCAATGCACACTTTGGTTTCTTCACCCAATGCATCTGTCGCGCAACTCGCCAGGAATCGACGAGTTACGTAGTCATACACTTTTTTCTCATCAGCTCGAAGGTCGTTGGCGTGCGCTGTGGGGTGGATGGGCGGGTGAGCTTTGTCGTTCTTGCGTCCATTTCGAGGACGTTCATATTTGAGTGCGCCCGGAGCAACTGTTGCGCCTGCTGCCGATGCACACAACTCTGATACCAATGCACCCCACTGTGCATCTTGGCGCTGCTTGTCCAAAAGTCCCACAAAGTCAAAGTCGTTGTCATACTGATCCGTCTCAGTACGGGGATACGACAGCAGACCACGTTGATATAATGCTTCTGCCAAGTCCAAAATTTTTTTGGGCGCCATGCCAGTCAACCGCGATAAATTTTTCTGGAGCTCAACTGTAGTCAAAGGTGACGGTTTCCGCTTGCTTGTGGGGCGGCATTGGACACATGTTACTTGTGCTTCAACAGCTTCTTTGCATCGTCCATGCAAGATTTTCACAATGTGTTCATCAAAGAGATGCTTTCTGTCCCATATGAATTCCACCGCCGAGGAATGAGTATCTGTTTTGTGACGCAAATCGATGAACCAAAATGGCTCCGGAACAAAAGCCTGAACGCGTCTATAATGGTCAACAACGAACCCTAACGTCGGAAACTGGCATGGTCCGTAGCTGATCACCATTCGATCCACATGTAACAATGGAACGAGTCGTGCTGTTTGAAGTCGCGTGAATGCCGCGCCTATGCGCAAGTCGATTTGTTGTCGAGCATCGACAGCGTGCACAGCATGCAAATCCAGGTCCACGAGGTTCATGCAAGCGCGGTGAATCTGGTCAGCAATCACGGCACTGAAGCGCGCACGTTTTACCACCAGATTCCTACGCTTAGATAGGCAGTGTTGTGCAACCTCGTATCCGATATTTTCACCTTCACGATCACAGTCAGTCCAAATAATGAGCATATCTGATCCTCGAACTTCAGCAGAGAGATTCTGAGCAAGTTTTTCGGCTTCTTTAGAAATACTAGTAGTGATTGGAGCTTGGAATAGGGCAGAAGGATTACACTTGCCCCAGCGGTACTCTTCTGGAAAATCAAGTTCCATCATATGGCCACGGACGGACGTGAACGTAATCTCAGCAGATATCATGCTCGGACCTACTGAAGGTGCATGCGATCCAAAGACATGACGCGGCAGCTTGTATGCAAAGTCATAGTTGCGACAGTACTTGTCTCGACCCGGGCGCTACACGGTAAGTATGGCCACACATACATTGGTATACGATCCATGCGAAAGTATCTGCGCAAGAGATTTCGCCATAGATGCTACAAGTTAGTGAAGCATACGCACGCTTCTCTGCAACACATAAGACACGCATGTCACAACCAAGGCCTCATGCCCCTATATCGTCGTATCCAACACTCGCTTTGGTAACGCGCCGCGCGTGTGTGAAATGTGCTTATCTAATTCCCAAATACTACCATTTCCATATGTGCATTGAAGCGTCATAGAACGAGCAGCTGTAGACGAGATGATCTTGCGGTGACCCACGCTCCCAATCACATCCATAAGCGATGCTATTATGACCCTGAAATTTTGTGAGGATGCGCATGGGATCTGGTGATGGCGCCCCTGCATCAAGACCTGGACAATCCAAAACGACCAAGCCGCCATGCATGCATGCAAGAAGAAGTTTCTGAGACTCGTCCGGATGCCATTTCGTGCGCCATATACCGCCACCCACTTCCGTTTCACTCAGAGGTGAGCGTGTGTTCCGAGCATCAAAGAGCCGGATTTTTTCGTCGTAGCTCCCGACAGCCCAATAATGTTGCTTGTGGGGATGACTCTGGATCGTTGTGACTCCTCCTTCAAAGCTAAAATAGTCAGCCATCAGTACATACCATTTACGCGTAGTGAAGGTAGATGCACGCTGTCCATTATACAGCGGCATACGCATATCCCAACCTTTTAGGGCCAAATCATCACCACCACTCCAAGCCACAACACCATCATTCCAACAATCCCATGCCGTGATCCATGCCTCGAAGTCATGTGCCAACCACGTTTCGCATGCTTGGGGAAGTGGTGCAGCTGAATTTAAGCTTGGTACCATACATAACGTTCCGTTGCTTTGACTCAAAATCATACGTGCATCATCGGCGCCAGGACGACACCTATCGGACCAGTCGAGACTCAAACATAATGCATCATGATGGTTCATGCGCCACGATTTCCAAGGGGCTAGGCGATAGGCTGATTCGTAATCCTGCAAGTGCAACAAATGTACGTGCCCTGAAGCATCCGCAATCCCCAAAATACCGTACCCATGCTGCGCCTGTTTCTCAGAAGAAGCAAGACACCACTTAGTATCTAGGATGGCTGCTCCATCCCATGTATCTAGGGTCATGCAGCTGACTGCATCGCCTTGAACGTCAGCTCGGCGCAGCCGGCAGCGGCCGCGACGTGTGTATGAAGGGCTAGGTGCATCCGTGGTTTTGTCTTGATCCACCTGATACGTTGACTCGGCAAAAACGTAGGGTAAATACGGGTGCGACTCAATAGAGTCTGCACATAGCTCCGTCGACTCTTGGTACAGACTCGGAGCTATGGACAACATCGCTGCTGGCAAAAGAAGTCTGACACTCCACACGAGCCATTTTTTGGGACGTGCGCTCGACGTGACGCATCTTTCCGTGATGAGCCTACGATCCAAGGCGCCATTACCGGTGCCGATAATGAAAGGGGAGCTAGATTTGGATACATGGTGTGTATTTCGCTAATTTACCGAGCACTGTTCACGAGACGAAGCTCTCATAAGGATCGAGAGATTTGTGCATTCCTTCATGGAGGGTGTGCGAATGGTCCCCAAGAACCACGCATGTCATACAGTCGCTGTGGGCGCACCTCGCGCGAAGAACGCCAGCCGCCATAGCCGGGTATTTTGGGAGTTCCCGTCGAAATGTCCAGAGCGCATGGTACAATGGGCCCGCTTCTTTTGTGTATTGCGTCACACACATGCGGCACTTGCATCGAACACCGTCATCACGAAAAGAGACATTTACTATCGAGATCCCAACTTATTTCAGAGTCAGTGTCGAGTGGATTCCATGATCGTGCGCATATGCATGACCCTCTCGTGTACGCGAGCTTCGTTGAATATCACGGCTTCAGCGAGGAGTGTCGTGGTAGGACCTATCCGGTTTCATACCGTGCAAAACAGCACCATACGTCCGGAGCGTTACGCCAAGGATACACTCGAGCAGCTGATCCCCGATCCCTCCATGATTCGAGGTGTTACATGTCATGCAAACTGGATCCTGATGGTCGAAAAACATGCTGTATTTCAAACACTCTGCTCACTGCGTTTTCTTGATAAGGTACAACAATACGGCATAACCTGTCCTGGACTTCTCATGACTGGTAAGGGATATCCAGATCATGCAGCACGATGGCTTCTACATGAACTGGTACGCAGCAAGCAATGC
The DNA here is from genome assembly GCF_003290485.1 of Malassezia restricta. Taxonomy (NCBI): domain Eukaryota; kingdom Fungi; phylum Basidiomycota; class Malasseziomycetes; order Malasseziales; family Malasseziaceae; genus Malassezia; species Malassezia restricta. The sequence goes on from NC_040200.1 coordinate 253,831, forward strand.
CACTGTGTGTACTTTCTCGTGGACAGCGATCCACATGGCATTGACATCATACGCACCTACTGCGAGGCACTGGACCCCTCCGACTGGGCTCGCATGTATTGGTTGGGAATAAAAACGCGGCAGTGGATGCAGCACACCACCTGCACACAGATGCTACCCATGTCACGCGCGGACCGCAACAAGGCCATGCATGTGCTCAACCATCGTACACACCTACCACCCTTACTGCGCAGGGAAGTGGCAGCACAACTTCATGCAGGGTACAAGTGCGAAATCGAGGCGCTTGGTGAAGCTGGTGGTGACAACATGATCGAGTTTGTATGCCATGAAATGCAACAGTGCACACCTGTCTTAGGCCTTGATGGTGTGTGACTTGTGGTACACATGGTATACGGCCGTGGCAACGCTTGCACCCAAAATCGTGCCAGCCAATATATCCGTCGGATGGTGACGATAGTCCATCAAACGACTGACTGAAATGTACGCAGCGAGAATGACAGGAACAAGAGGTAGAACTAGGCTGGATAACACGAGATGTTGAGGTACTTCTTCCGCTTCACGGTCTAAACCTTCCTCCAAGCGAATAGGCTCCTCGTCGGGGACCTGTTCGTAGACAACACATGTAAGTTTGCGCATTATTGCGGTGAAAAAGCCCCGAATGTACCATGCCAAGAACGTCAAGCCACTAAAAGCCATACTCGAGTGGCCACTTGGGAAACTCTTGAAGCCATCGGCCAATGTGTGCGAGGTGATCGGCGTGGAACAAATCGTATAGTCCACAAGCAAGCTGTGGTACTTGCTTGACTGAATACTGCTTTGAGTAGGCTTGCAACGTGCTAGAAAATCGGGGCGCGGCCGCCCCACGAGATTCTTGCCTAGTTCGGTAATGCAGCCCGTAATCACGATCGTCATTGCAAAGCCCAACAGGCCCATGTTGAGACGCGCCCAGCGCTGTTTCAGCAACATAGAGCAGAATATAATGCATGAGATTGGTAGGACCACCGATAGCAAGGTCAGCAGGTGCTCAGGCACCCGCTGGTTGTCGGTATGAGGGTGCTGGATCGAAGGGTCGTTCAAAGTGAATTGCTGATGGAATCCATCTGAGCGGTGGTGCAGAATACCGCGGTACAGAAGTAGCATCAGCGTACATGCTGCCCAGTCAATGAACCAGCGTTTATGGCTCGGACTGCGTGCAAAGTCGGCCAGAAACGATCGTATTGACATCTTCGTCTCGGTATGCAAAAGAAGCCCTGCTGGCGTCTTCAGCCCCCTACAAAATCTCCACATGAGCTTGGCTACCTGATTCACTCCGTTTTGAGCGATTCTTCGTCTTTCTCCTCGGGATCCTTATTGATGCGCTCTGACTGTGCGAGCCAGAGATCATAGTAGAGGCCATGTTGCTCTAAGAGCGCCTCATGCGTGCCGCGCTCGGCCACATGTCCATGATCCAGCACAAGAATGTGATCCGCATCTTCGACTGTGCGCAATCGGTGAGCGATGAAGATCGATGTGCGGCTCATATCGCGCAACAGTGTGTTGATATTGCGCATAAGCTCTGTCTCTGTGTGAGAGTCAAGTGATGATGTTGCCTCATCAAAGAACATGATACGTGGATCTTTCAGGAGCATTCGTGCAATGGCCAAGCGCTGCTTCTCTCCGCCCGAAATCATAAGACCACGTTCGCCAACGATCGTGTCAAAGCCATCTGGAAGCTGTTCCACAACGTGGTCAACGCGCGCTAAATGAGCGGCGCGGCGCACCTCCTCATCGGACGCTGCAAGCTTGCCATACTTAAGATTGTCCCAAATACTAGAATTGAAGAGGGCTGTTTCCTGCGGCACAACACCAATCGCCTTGCGCACACTCTCGAGAGAAAACTGACTGATGTCATTGTCATCGATATAAATCTTGCCGGTCTGCGGCTCATAGAAGCGGAACAAGAGACGGAAAATGGTCGACTTACCGCATCCCGACGGACCAACAAGCGCCGTCTTCTGACCCGCAGGAATGGTAAAGCTGCAGTTTTTCAATATGGGACGTCCCGGGTGGTATCCAAACGTTACATTTTCAAACCGGATATCGCCACGAACAGGTGGTAGTACAGATGCATTTGGTTTGTCGCAAATTTTCTGTTGCTGCTTCTGCAAATTGAACATAGTCTCCATGTCCACGAGACTCTGGCGCAGCTCTCGGTATACGGAGCCCAAGAAGTTGAGAGGGAGAGAGAGCTGGAAGACAAGCTGATTGACCATGACCAAATCACCTACTGTCATGGTGCCAGTCAAAATGCCGTGCGCGGTGAGCAGCATCATGATAGTCAGACTCGTAGAGAAGATAGCGTTCTGTCCTGAATTCAAAGCGGCCAGACTTGTAGATACTCGAACACTGGCCTTTTCATAGTTCTGAAGTGCTGAGTCGTACTTCTGTATTTCGTGCTGTTCATTGTTGAAGTACTTTACGGACTCATAGTTTAGAAGTGATTCAAGGGAAGTTGTGGCACCGCGCTGATCGGCCAAGTTTGCATCACGACGGAAATGCGTACGCCAACTTGTCGTGCGAATGGTGAACCATGCGTAAGCCAGCATAGTAAGACCGGCTACTGAAGCGTATGAAGGACCGCATTTGATACTCAAGATGCCACAAACCAACGAAATTTCCAATGCAGTTGGAACAATATGGAACACGATGGACGAGAGCAGAAAAGATATACCCTTCGTGCCTCGATCAATAGCACGAGTCAAACCACCGGTCTGACGGCTAAGATGCCAACTTAGATCAAGATTGAGTAGATGCGTGAACACACTGCGAGCGATCTTGCGAATGGATCGCTGTGCCACATTCGCAAACACAGCGTTTCGAAGCTCTGAAAAAGCTGAGGCGCCAATACGCGCGACACCATATCCCAAGATCGATGCGCCTGCGACAACCCACACCGTATTTGGATTAGCCAAATCGAGTGGCTGCGAAGCGACGTCATTCATGCGGTCCACAACAGCCTTGAAAAAGAAAGGCACTTGGACATTAAGGAGCTTACCAGCTAACAGTAACGACAGAGCCAATATGACGCGAGCTTTTGTCCCAAAATCATTTTTCGGCCACACGTATGTTAGAAGAGTCGACAAAATCTCCCAATTTGTGCTGTTTCTTTTCACCAGTTGATGTTTGTCCGTCCTCGGGGGCTCGGGGGGCGTCGATGTCATATGGCTATGAAATCGACCTTGAACTAGAGACGCCATGCGCCCATATGGCATGAGTGCCATGGGGATGCTCGCTTGTCTCACAGCATACCTAGGTAATATGTGTGCTGCACGATGCACAACATGTATACCCGCGAAGCTGCCGCGGTACGCATTGATCAGCATCGGAGAACACAGTAATTTGGCCCTCCCCGGCAACCAGACAGGCAATCGAAGGTCACGTGAGACACACGGATCACCATGCTAGTGATACCTGCCATACGAGGTGGAAGCTATACAACTACATTTGTGATACACGATAAAAAAATGATCTAAGTATTAGGCAAGGCACTAGGATTCTTTTCGTTCGCACCAGAACTGCGGCCACTAGCAGTGTTGCGCCCACTAGCACGCGACTGTGTATCGCGCGAACTTGCACCACTCCTATTGCGCTTCTTGATGACATCTGTCTTGAGTGACAAAGGACGCATAACACCATGCAAGCGATGAAAAAGACCGCATGCATTGCAAAGCGCATTTCCTTCTGGATCTCTTCTCCATAATGGGGTGGTAGTAGTTTGACAGTTGAAGCATACTGTTGAGGGTGAGGGGTCGGTGTTGTTGCTGGGCAATGAGGACGAAGTAGAAACGCTGGCAGCCAAAGATGACGGCACATACGACTGAGATGGGGATATTCCATCCGTTGAATAGTCCTGAGTCGCCGGAGATTCATAGGTCATGTTCATGTATGGGGACGACGGGTTGAGACCCGTGTTGGAGAGAGACGAATACGTGTTCTGTACAGTTTCAGGCAAAATGCCTCCTTGCGCCGAGTTGAGCATATGGGCTGTGTGGAAAATAGAGGCGAAAAAAGCTTGCGGATCACTTTGTTGAAACAGGTCGGGCTGAGAAGATAGGGTCGTTTCAGCTTGACTTGGCGCAGCATTCGTTGGTATACCACCATGGCCAACCATGGAATACGGCATCGATGATTGTTGCGCGAAAATCTGAGACGGATCCAGGTGCAAAATCGATGGAGAAACATCTGCTGAATCTGAAAATGCACTGGATGCGGCTGGTGGCAAGTCGATATTAGACACTGGCGCTGCAGAGGCCGAGGTCCCCACGGGTGATATCGGTGTCGTGTATGAAGTTGACAGCGGCATCAGGGGTGGAACGTGATTTGCCTGAATCGATGCCGTTGCATTTCCAAGCATCGTCGGCGCATGCGATGCACTCGTTGGCGAGGGCATAGAAAATTCGAAGGGCAAAGATGGCACGCTTTGCACAATGTTCTGCGAAAACATCTGAGGCAACTCTCGCGACAAACCTGAGGCGACACGCTGATCACCGGTACGTGGCATGCGCATGCCAAAAGGCATAGGCGAAGCATCGCGTAAACGCTTGCGCGACTGCTGCAATGACTCGTCTGAAGGCGTCTGCGAGATGGCCGGTGTATGGTTCCGTGGACCACGGGACTCACTGCGTTCACGTACTTTGTGATCGAAGGATGTCTTGCGTACCAGCCTAGGCAAAAATCCATATTCGGGATGCTGATTTGCTTTGTGCCCCACATAGTCGCCAATACCCGGTACACTGTCCAGGACGTGATGGTTAGAGAGGAATACGTCGTCGCGATCCTGATTCAGATTGACGTAGTTGGCCCGCTTAGCACTCATTTCCATGACAACCTGAGCATGCTCTTCCAGATCTGATACAGCGCGCCATGCGTTGGGTTCTGACTGGTCAAACAAGTTCTTGTATGCCGCCATGGTGAACTCGTCAATCAAACGCTGCTTGACGCTCTCACGCCCCAGCTTATTGGGGGGCGGACTGGGCGGCCCAGAGGAGATCTTCGTTCCCTCAGCATGAACGTCCCAGGTGGCTTGACGCATGTCTGGAGGCAGCGCCGATAATACGTCTATATTTGACTCAAGCGCGCGCGTTACGCCAGGAATTTCATCCATAGTCTCATTAAGCAGGAATGGTGGGTGTTGTGGATTTAACCCAGCTTCCATCGCATCTCCAGAGATACCAAATAGCTCCGATGTGAGCCCTGCAGAACGTTGCCTGCTATGCGATGTATTACGTGGTGATCGTCCAGCATCCACATTCACCATACTGGTAGAGCGGGAGCGAGAACGTCCCATACATCGTGCATTTACAGTCGAGTGCACAGGAAAAGGGAGAGCACTCGCTTCAATTTTACGCACTGCCTGGTCGCGTCCACGACGCGTATCAGTAGCATCGTCCACGTCCTGCTCGGTGTGGGAAGTGGCAGGCACAGGGGTGGGCGTCGGCATTGTGGTCGTCTGATTGCGCTGCTTGCGCAAAGTAAGCGACATAAGTCGCCATGTGAGATTTTCCATGCGTGCAGCATTGGGCAGCTGGTCGCGTTGCTTCGCATACATGCGCCATATTTGAGTCGCCAGAGGGTCCTCTTTCGCCAGGGCAGCAGGGTCCGTATCCTCGGAAGCTCCATTGTGGCTCCTGCCACCGTCTTTCGAAGAGAATAAGTTGTCAAGTAGCGTTGTATTGATAGTATCTGATGCTTTCATACTCTTACAACAGCTGCTCGTCCGTAGCCATGACGGATGGAGAAACGACACGCGTTCCGGCTGGATGACTAGGATGCAGGAAATGTGGGCCGTGAGCCTTAATTAGAAAGAACCAATCAACATAAGCACTTTCGACCTGATTTCCTGGAAGCAACGTGTCTTGTCACGTGGCATCCACGCGGCCATCCGTCGAGAGGGTGCGATGAGGCAGCTGCATTGCTCGGCAGCAAAGCGCGTTTGTCTGCGACACGCACGGATCGCCTGTGATGGGGGTGACGTTTTCATCCCTGTACGAGTCGCTATTCTGGTGGCGACGTAAAGCGCCTATGCGCATCCTCATGCTGGGGCTGGACAGCGCAGGCAAAACCACCATTCTTTACCGACTCCAGCTCGGTGAGGTCATTTCCACCATTCCTACCATTGGTTTTAATGTTGAGACGGTCGAATACAAAAATATCCAACTACAGGTGTGGGATCTAGGTGGTCAGTCCAGTATTCGTCCGTACTGGCGCTGCTATTATGCCGATACGGCCGCCATTATTTACGTTGTGGATGCCTCAGACCATGCGCGCCTACCAACGGCCCGAGCCGAGCTTCTTGCGATGCTTTCAGAAGAGGAGCTCGCAAAATGCAAGCTTCTGGTGTTTGCAAATAAGCAAGATCTTGAGAATGCTATGGATGAGGCCCAGGTCGGCAAGGCGATTGGTCTGGACGAGCTGCGTGACCGACAATGGAGTATATGGCGCTGCAGTGCTAAGGACGGCACTGGCTTACAAGAAGGCCTCGACTGGCTCGTTGATGCGCTTCGCAATTAATAATGCCCACATCCATGTTATATAGCATTTCATCACTATGTACCCGTGACGATTAGTCCACGACAATGTAGCGCGGCTTGGTGCGTTTCTTTCCGCCGCCACTGCCACCACCTGACGCTGGCGGTCGCGGCGGAGGCGCACCGGCCCGGGCTGACGGTGGACCAGTGCTGCCACCACTACTGGATGGCGGGGGCGCCGCTGCGGGTGCCTCGGGTTTGGCGGGCGCAGGAGCCTTTTTCGGTGGGGGTGGAAGCGGTGCTGGTTTGGCATTGGCATCATCACCGGCCTTTTTGTTGACCCAACGCTTGAGTTCCTTGTCGTAATAGAACGACGTTTCTTCGCCTAAATGGGCACGTACGGCCTTACCCTCTTTTTCGTTTTGTTGACTTGAGGCGTGGCTACTGCGAGAGCCGAGCAGACGGCCGAGCCATGATGAATTACTGGACGGCTTGTCCGCTGGTTTGGGCTCCGACTCTTTGGGCGTAGTGTCTTGCTTCTGCTCGGGTTCCTTTTCTACCGTCTTGTTGTGACTTGTGTTACCAAAGCCCAGATCATCGTCTTCATCATCCTCCACAGGCTTTTTGGGAGGTGCCTTGGACGGTGCGGGACTTGCTGCCGGCTCTAACGTCGGTGCAGGCATTGTGGATAGCAAGCCGTCCTCGTCGACCGTCGAATCGACCTTATGGAATACAGGGGGCGGTGCGTCCTCATTTGTTTCTGGGCCTTCTAGATCATTTTGACCTGCATCATTCTCGGCGTGGTTCTGACCTTCAGAGCGGCCCTCTCGCTCACCTCCGGCATCGTCTTGGTAGTACTCATCCTCGGGATGAGCGTCTTGAACATCACCCTCAGCATACTCCTCTGTTGGATACTCGCCCTCGTTATATTCGTCTTCCGCATAGCTTTCCTGGGCGTACTGATCTTCTGGGTAGGCCTCTTGAGCGTCGCCTCCCTCAGCATACTCCTCTGGAGGATACTCGCCTTCATTATAGCCTTCCTGATCATATGGATTCTCCGGATGACCGTCTTGAGCATAATCTCCTCCATACTCCTGTGGAGGATACTCACCCTCATGATAGTCTTCCTGAGCATATGCATCCTCGGCAAACCCCTCTTGAGCATAGTCTCCTTCAGCATAATTGTCTAAAGGATACTCGCCTTCATTATAGCCTTCTTGAGCATAGGCGTCCTCTGGATAATTCTCTTGAGCAAAATCTCCTTCATAGTTGTCTTCAGGATACTCGCCCTCGGGGTACTCTTGAGCATATTCGCCCTGATCATGGTTGTATCCTTGGTATCCGTCATCGCCACCGGCCAAGTCTCCCTGGTAGTCGCCCTTGAAATCACTCTCAGCGTACTGATCTTGGTCAGGTAGCTCTTCAGAAGGATCTTGTGCGTATGTTTGGGCATAGGCGTCTGCCGAGTAGCTGCCCTCTGTACTGTCAATTGGCTGCGGTGCATCAGAGGTAAGTGAGGCGGCCTCGGGCGTGATGGCGCTGTAATGCGTAAAGGCGCCGACAGGTTCTTCCGCCGCCTTTTTGCTGTCAAGTTCAGAACCTTTTTGCTCATTGCCTTCTTCGCCGGCAATAAATTTGGTCAAGCGACCTTCAAGCGCACCCCACACGCCATCGAGTGTTGGTCGCCTGGCTTTCCAGGACAGGGAATCTCCATGCATCGGTTGGCCATTCAGCCGACTCGTCAACTGATGCAGCTCCATCTGTAACTGCGGCGTGAGAATCGGTGTGGCATTCTTGGTGCGAGACAAGTTGGCTAGCGCATCACAGTACTTCTTCGCGCGCTTCGCATCTCCCAGTTCATCAAAGACAGCGGCCATCACAATTTTGAAAGGAGCTAAAGCTGGGATGCCGACGTAAGGTTCAGTACTCTTGGGTTGATTCAAAGCATACGCATACTCCATCACCTCCGTCATAAGCAATGCATCCATGTCATTAAGTACCGTGTGTATCGGCGAATCAGACATAGTGCCTAGTAGGATGCATGTGGGGTTTTCAGGCGACTTGAACCATGCTCGGTGCTGATGAGCCAGCAAGTAGCACACATGCGCCGCCTCTGGCAGGCCTGATGCCATAAGGCCATCGCCTATGGCACGCAGCACAGAGTTGTGGCTGCTTGACGAGTCGCGGTTCGAAAGGAGCGTCGCTACCGCTTGGCGCCACTGCACATGCTGCGCGTCAGGGAGAAGTGTCGATGGACCACGGAACAACGCTGCAATCTGCTCAGGGGTTTGCTGAGTGTACAGCGAGTAGGCCACCTTGATACTCGTATAGTCCTTTCGCATCGCATCATCCACATCAGCACCGCCCAGCTCATAGTTTACAAACTCGGTAACCACGCGGTCCTGCGTGGCTTTGTCGAGCTGCCGAGATAGGGTCATGGCATGCGCCCACATCTTTTCTTGGAGAGCCCATTCCACAGCACGTGATACTTGACCCTGTTGAAGCAGCGTCTGAAGCTCTTCCAAAAAGGCCTGGCGCAACGTATACGTCCGGATTGGCCGTTTCATGGCCGATTGCGACGAGGACCGCGGGTAGGTTGGCACATTGAACGCACTAAACTCATCAGCTGTCTCATTGCGATTTTGCAGCAGATCGCCGATCGTTGCTGAAAGGCTTGGATCGTCGGCTAGTTTGCCGTCATGCTCAACCAGCAGAACGAGAAGCTTGAGTAGCAGCACCTTGTCTTCCGTACGCCTCCATTCGTTCGCATCGTTTTGTTGCATTCCTGTAGCCTGGATCACTGATTTGCGTCGCAGGTATCCAATACCGCTCGCCGACTCATTAATTTGGTCTTGCAGGTACTGAACCACTTGAGCCTTCTTTTGCTTGTTAGGTCGCACACCATCGAGAAGGGGACCTGGGAATTTGTGCATGTCGAGCGTTGAAAAAGGACGCGCGCCGACGAATTGCGCAAGCGAATGAATCTGCACCGTCCGCTGCATATGCGGCGATGTGTACTCGAACGCATCGCCCTGGGGCTTAGCATGCGGCAGGTGAATGGCCAGCTGACCGCCGATACCAAACGCCGCGATCGGGATGCTTGCTTTGGCGTGGTCAGGCATGGACACCTGTGCGGGTTGTGTGCCATAGTCTTGCGATGCATACGCATCGTGTGCATACACGTCGTCTTGGTCGTCTGCTTCTTCATTCCAGCCCCACGCGTCATCCTCCGGCTCCATAACAGGTGGCGGCAGTGATGGCGCCTGACGTTCTACAGGTGGCTTTGACAGGGCAGGCTTTGTACGTTGAGCCGATCCTTTGGGTAAAGCGACAGTCGAATCAAAGCGTGGTTCTTTAGGAGGTGACATTGTTTTTCCCATATCCTTGACAGAGTCCTCACGAGCCACGTCGCTTTCAGGTGCATAGGACTCAGCGGCGTATTCTCCCTCCGGAATATCTTCCGAGAGATACTGCTGTGGGTATTCTCCCTCTGGATAGTCACCTAGAGGCTTGCCCGGTGAAGCAATAGGACCCTCGGTCGGATAGTCTTGATATTCACTTTCAGGGATGACTTCTTTTTGATACTCATCGCCAAGATGCATATTCTCCTGGTACTCTCCCTCAGCAGCATAGTCTTCCTGGTATTGTTCCTCTGGAACTGCGTCCTGCTGATACTCGCCATCAGGGAATGTGCCGTCTTGGTATTCGCCCTCGGGGAATGCGCCTTCTTGATAATCTCCGTCGGCAGCATAGTCTCCTTGATATTGTTCCTCTGGAACTGCGGCGTGTTGGTACTCGCCATCGGGAAATGTGCCTTCTTGGTACTCTCCCTCAGCGGCATATTCGCCTTGGTACTCGCCATCCGGGAATGTGCCTTCTTGGTACTGTCCCTCGGGGAATGCGCCTTCTTGATACTCTCCCTCGGTGGCGTGTTCGCCTTGGTATTCACCCTCAGGGAATGTACCGGCCTGATACTCTCCCTCGGCGGCATAATCGCCCTGATATTGTTCCTCTGGAACTGTGTCATGTTGGTACTCGCCATCCGGGAATGTGCCTTCTTGGTACTCTCCCTCAGCGGCATATTCGCCTTGGTACTCTCCCTCAGCGGCATATTCGCCTTGGTACTCTCCCTCGGCAGCGTAATCGCCCTGATATTGTTCCTCTGGAACTGTGTCATGTTGGTACTCTCCCTCGGCGGCATATCCTCCTTGATACTCGCTCTCGGGAAATACGCCTTCTTGGTACTCTCCCTCAGCAGCATATTCCCCTTGGTACTCGCCTTCGGGGAAAACGCCCTCAGGGTATTGACCTTCGGCAAGGTACTCTGCTTGGTATTCACTTTGAGCAGGATAATCTCCCTCTTGGTATTCTTCCTCTGGGAAGGTCCAATCTTGGTACTCTCCTTCTGGGAAAGTGCCTTGCTGAATATTTTCTTGAAATGCTTGTTGCGTATCATTGGGATGCTCGTAGGCACCTTCGCTCTGTTGTCCATAAGTTTCCTCCGGACCAAATTCGTAGCCTTCTTGATAGGCACTATCGTAGTTGGGTTGTTGTGTCTCGAGCGGCGGGGCGGCGGTCATGTCGCCGAGCATATCATTGAATTCGGCATCATACTGTGATGGGTCCAGGAATCCATCGTCTTGGCCTTCATAACCATAGTCCCATTCATTGGTGACCTGCTCTTGCGACGCATACTGTTCGTCCCATTGCGCATATTCCTCGTACTGGCCCTGCTGTGGATCAGCACCGTACTGCATATTATCTTGCACATCAAAAGGTACTGAGCCATATTGATTTTCCGGTACTGATGCAAGCGAATCGTATTCGGTTTGCCATTGAGTTGCCTGGGGCACAGGCGCTTCCCATGCATCCCATGGCTGTGGCTCTGGTGCAGGGGGCGGTAAGGGACGAGAGCGAGGCACAGAGGCACGCGGAATGGGCCCTGTCTGTTGCTTTGCCATAGGCTGAATCGCCTGGAATGGGGCACCATGACCAGTGGGCTGCGACTGGATGCTGTGGCCCGTATGCTGTGCACTCATTGACGACGTCGGTCGCTGTGTGATGGGTGCCTGTGGCGCACGAGGCGCTGACGGCGGTGCCTGTGATGGCCTTGGCTTGACCTGAGGCACATTCGGCAGCTTTTGCGCCGGTCTGGACCGTGGCGGTGCATGGTAAGACGGCGACGACTGCACGACGCCAAAGACGTCTGTCGCCCCGAACAGAGAGGAAGCATGTCCTGACGCGGGTGGTCGGCGTGGAGCAGCCGCGGGGGGCTGGGAAGTAGGTGCACTAGCAGGCTTGGATGCTGGCATATGCCGATGTACTGACGCGGCCGGCGTTATGGGCGCTGGCGGCGCTGGCTTGGAACCTACCGACCGAGGTGCAGTAGGACGCGCCGCAGGAGGTTTGACAGGCTGTGGCGGCAGCAGCTGCGTTGGCTGTGGCTGCATTCGTGCACCAAGCCGCGGACCACGCTGCACAGGAGTCGGGCGCGGAGGCATCGCGCCTGGCGCGCGCTGTCTGGGCGGCTGTGCCATGCTTTGTCGACGAAAAGCGGCACGGCCCAACGAAGCGGCGTGGCATCGATCCTGGGTACATCGGCAATTATATATAGTGGAGGTGCGCCCCTACGCCAGCGAGGCAGGACGAGGTTGCTTGGGTCTATGTGGGGTAGGAGCCTAGTAGATGTCTTCGTCGTCACTCATGAACTCGTCTTCCTGTTCATCGTAGAGAGCAAGGTCATCGAAAGCCACTTTGTATCGCAAAATACCACCGATGCCACCGAAGCCCTTGCAGAACTGCATGCCCTCTTGAGAGCGGTCCGTCACAAACTCGAGGTTCGTACCAAACTGTTGGTAGTTCTCTGCGATCCACTCGAGCAGGGGCATCGGCTCGCCGACTTCTTCCATCTCTGTGCCTGTCTCCTTGTCGATGAAGCGCGAGCGATCTTCGTCGTCTTCTTGCTCTTTGCTCAGCATGAACACATGTTCACGACCTTCCGAGTCCTTAAACACATGGCGCATGTGCTCGAGATTTTCCCACACAATAAGTATCTCGACGGCACCCATCTCGAGTGCGCGGAATGTGTCGTCGAGTCCGAAGCAGTATTTGCCCGTCTCCGTCGAGATCTCGTCAAAGTACTTCTGGATCAGGCGCTTTTCTTGGACAAACTTGACGTTGGCGAGACTGTCAGCGGCGAGCTCAATGGCCTGGTTGAAACCATTTTCACCGCCGTACGACACGTCTACAAGCTGCACAATCTTGGGCCGCAGGCGATAGTCAAGCAGGTCTGACTGGCTCAGCACCGATTTGAAATCGGCAGAACCGGCAAGCACAATACCCGTCACATTGACTTTGTTATCAGTGATAAAGTGTTGCGACGCAAGCTCAGCCACCTTGCGGACATAGTTGTGACGCGCTTCCTCACGGAGACGCGAGAAACGCAGGGCCGACTGACCACCACGACCGTGCTTCTTGGGCAAGTCCACGGAAAACTTGTGCAGCACAGTGCGTGTGTTGCCTGAGACAACACCAAAGAGGGTTCCGTTACCGTCCATGATAACGAAACCAAAGCGCGCGTCCGACTCGAGCAATTCAGAGAGCGCTTCCGTGTGGAACTTGTTGTCACATAAGTACAGCGATGTATTGATCGGCTTGAACGGCTCAAACGAAAAGTTGACCTTTTTTTCTTTTCCCTCGGGCGTGAGCACAGTACCACAGTATACAACGAGACCATTATCGGGCACACGCGAGTACAGCTTCAGACGCTGCTGCGTCGACGTGATAGCGGCCAGCACGGACAGACGGTTCACACGCGACTTGATGTTACTCGCTGTACCATACTCCTGCGTAAGCATGTTGGTCGCCTGTGACAGTTGTGACTTGGGTGGCAGGATCAAACTGATCATCGACGTGCCTGCACCACGCGCATTCTCCAAGCTCTTAATGAGCTTCTTGACTTTCCAAATTTGGATATTCTGATCTGTCTCACTCATAGGAGCCGACATGTTGTTTCGCAGCCACTAGTTTTCGCGAGCGTCTGCGGTATGCGCTGTGCTAGTGCGCTGCACAGAAAGAAAAAGGGAAATGCGATCTCGACTGCGCCGACGGAGCGAAATTCTTTTTTGTTGCAGAAATGCCCCCGTGCTTCGCTCTCCTCCCTATCTCTTACTCATCAATCACCACTGTCGGAGCCCTGGCTTTTTCTTCTCACCCAGCATGTTTGCCTCGGCCCTTTGGCAGCGTGCTCCGCGTATCGTGCGCAGCGCTCTCTCGACACAGCCCCGACTTGGGGGGCCAAGCGGCGTCTTCGTCATGCCGTGTCGCAAGGTTGTCGTGGAATACTGTGAAAAAAGCATCGCAAGCAAAGGTACACGCGACTTTCTGTTGCAGCATGCCGCCTCGCTGGCGCACGCGAACCCTTCCGTTGAGTTTGTCATTATACCACGCCCACAGCGCGCACCTGTCCTGCGTGGCTTTTATTGTACGTATGCTACGCACTCTAACATCAGTGAACGGCCGAACCAAGGTGATCTCGACACACAACATGCAGGCTACACAGATCATGCCCAAGATGCAGCTCATACTTGACTCGAGTGGCGCCAAGACGCACCGCCTGAAGCGCACGCCGGTAGCTAGCACGAGTGAGTCGGCTCGTGGCATTTGGAGTCCTATGCATGACGATCTACCACAACATTAGCGCAGCTGCCTGTACATGTGCGCGCCGCCTATACCAATAGTTTGTCGATAGAGCCATGGTGCATCTTATCAGCGACCAGGGGGCGATCATCCATCGTGGCCTCCTCGTCCAGCAGCCCCTTCGGCCGACATGGGATTTGGTACGAGGGCTCGTGCAGACACGACGTGGCCGCTACCTGTAGCAACCCGTGTGTGTGTGTGTATTGGACTGCGGTGCGCGTGACCCGAGGTCAGATTCGCAGGCATTGCGATGGACAGCTTATTCGGACTGAGGCGCTGGGGACGGCAGCAGCATGACGATCGGTCGTCCTCGTCGTCCTCGCGCCGTACCGTGGATTTGTCCGATGACGCGCCTAGTGCGTTTGCCATGAGTGCACCCACCATCACGCCTGTTCGCACAGGCAGCGGTAGCTCTGCCCAGACGCCACGTCTTTCGATGGATCGGCAGTATGGCGCAGTGTCACCTGTGCCGTCCGCGCCCCTCACGCCCACCACCGCCAGTACTTCGACGTTGGGACCTCAAGTGCCGCTGGTGCCGTTGGCTCACCGCTCGGTGCCTGAAACGGACGTTGCAGCTCTGCGCAAGTCGTTACTGTCGCGGCTGCCTGAGCTGCGTACTACACGCCCGCCTGACGTCGAAGTCGAGCTTATGTTTGCCGACCTCATCACGCGCCGAGATATGCTCAGCGGGCCGAGTGCGCCGCCCCCCACGGCTGTCAGCAACATGTTTGATTTCAGCCTGGACAAGAAGTGGACGCTCGTGTACAATGATCTGCTCACGACGCAGGCATCGGAGCGCGACCGTGTCAAGCGTTTCGTACCGAATGCCGCCACGGCTGCCGCGGCTTCGTCTGTCACGCCCATGGTACTCGTGCGCAACTCGCCTGAATGGTTTATCAAAAAGTTTATGGATAATTCAGTGACCACCAAGCACATCGAGTCGTTGGCCGTGACGCTACGTACGTGCGCCATTGGATGGTTGCAGAGCTTTGTCGAGGCCAAAGGTACGCATGTGCTCTCGAGCTACCTCATTGCGCTTCAGACGCGCGGCTCTATGAACGAGCAAGACCTGGCGCAGGAATACGAGGTGCTCAAGGCCTTTCGGTCCCTATTCAACAGCAAGCCTGGAGCACATGATGCATTACAGCATCCCAAGTGCATTACTGGCATTTCGCGCTCCCTCGTTTCTCAGCAGCTGTCGACCCGGAAACAAGCTGCCGACATTCTGTTGTTTTTGTGTCATTGGGAGAAGCCGCGTGGACATTCGTTGGTGTTGCAGGGCATGGATGAATTGCGCGTCGCCTTTGATCGTCACGGCCGGTTCGACGCGTGGTTCACAGCGTTGGAGGCGGCGATTGATGGTCGTGGCCGGATGGGAAGCTTGGTCGGAGCGAGTGACGAGGTGCGCCGCTTACAGATGAGTGCGATGCCGGAGGCGGGGCTGCCTGAGTACGTCGTGAACAACATGTTTCTCGTGAATGCCCTCGTGAACAGTGATATTGTCGATGCACTGAACATACGCGTGCACCTGCGGAGCCAGATGGCTGCGAGCGGCTTGCTGCGGATCATGGAGAAAATGCGCGCACTGTCCACGCCGGATCTCGATATGCAGGTGAGCGTGTACGAAAAGAATGCAGCGGCAGATCAAGAAGACATGCTGGAGACGTTCGAGCAAAGTGTCGTGAAAGACCTGACGGACCCGCACGATGTTCTCCGCCTTGTGCTGGACCGCCTCCAGAACTCGCGCGCCAAGGATTTTTTCATGAGCGCTCTGCAGCACCTATTGCTGATCCAGCGCGACGGCGCAGATTTGGTGCATTACTACCAGCTCATTGATTCGATGGTATCGACGGTAGTCATGGATCGCGATGGCGCTGCGACGGGCGGCGATATGGAGTCGCTGCTGGGCACGTCGGTCAACAATGTGCTGGGCCGCTTCGCCGACCAAGACTTGCTGGAGCGCGTGCAGCACGAGCTGAAAGTAGCTCGCACGACGCTCCGGGCACGCGACGAAGAGATGCAGAAGATGAAGCAGCAGATACAAGATGCGTCTGGTGGCTTGGTGGGCCAGTTACAGTCCCAGATTCGTGAACTGCAGCAAGATCTAGGCATCTCGCGTGAAAATTCGGCCACTTTGCAGCAAAACATGGAGGAAATGGAGCGCTCCTATGTCGACCGCATCCTCGGACTGGAGCTCGAGCTGCGCGAATCGTCGTCACTTCTGCGTCAGGCACAAGAGTCCAAGCAGGCCGATCCCACCTTCTCGCAATTCAACCGCCAGGTGCTGCGCGAGTCGCTTGAGCGGCAAGTCGAGCGGAGCCGCACGATTCGCAAGCTCGTGTCCAAAACATCGAACGACTCGTTTATGCCACTCGATACAGCTCTTCCGCACTCGCCGCCTGTGCCACCCCGCTCCCTGAGCCGGACCCAGCACGACGCGTCTCCGAATACGACGGACGTATCGGATCGCATTGGACGCGCGGCTCTGCAGCTAGACCCGTCATCCGTCTCACCAAGCACGGATAGTATCGAGGCTTTCCCCAGCTCCCGGTCCTCCCTGGATGAATCCAACGAATGGGGCATGCAGGCCATTCTCGCATCTCGCATGGCCCGCAATTCGGATATGCAGGAACGCATGCGCGACGTGCGTGCATCTCGTGCCCGCCGCCGTGCCGAGGCGGAACAAAGCGAGGTGCGAAATACCAGCGCGCATGCGTCGTCCTCTGATCAGCGGCCCGTGTCGCCCTCTCATCTGCCGAGCACGCCGACTCGGCATCCTCGACGCGTGGTCACACCGGTTTCTTCCGACCCCTCGTCCACACACCGTCCACCGGAGTGTGACCCTCGGGCACCCAGGAGCAGGGAACGCTCGTCGAGCGTGAATGTCTCGCCTCACATCGAGCAGCAAGCACTTGCGGACAAGACATCCAAGCCGACAGACGCTGCTCCGGAACCGACCCCGGAACCGGCACCGGAGCATCCACCGACGTCTCCTGCAAAGTCACCAGCATCCGTTCCGCCTCCTCCGCCACCGCCTCCCCCCGGCGCACCTGGCCGTCAAGATACCATTCCCCCTCCACCTCCTCCGCCACCACCACTACCACCTACGGCTCCCAGTGCGCCTCCTACTGACGATACCATTCCTCCGCCCCCTCCGCCACCGCCTCCTCCTCCCCCACCTCCAGGCTCAGCCGCACCACCCGCACCTAGCCATGAGAACGCTTTCCTCTCGGCCCTCAAAGGCAAAGTGGCGCAACGAGCTGAGAAACAAGGTCCCGAGGCATCGGGACCTTCTATCGAGCCTCGTTCGTCGCTTTTGAACATGCGCGCTTCATTCGAGCCATCGAAATTAGGCCCGCCTGGTCCTGTGCATGCGCCACCCGCACCACCCGGTATGCTGGGCGCGTCCAACATGCGCAAAGGAGTGCTGGATATGGCCAAGACGCGTATGAAGCAACTGCAATGGGACAAACTCTCGGCGGAGCACGCATCCAGTACCATCTGGGGTCGCAATGCCTCCAACGAGCTTGTCCTGCGTGACATTGTGGTACAGCAAGGTATCTTTAGCGAGATGGATGAAGAATTCAAGGCCAAAGAGGCATCGAAGCGAGTCATATCCATGAAGCGAGACAAGAATGAGCTGCAGACCTACTTGAATTACGCCACGCGCCAGGGCATTGAAATGGTGCTGAAACGGCTCAAGAGCCAGCTGACGGGCGGCAAGCAATGCACGCCAGAAGAAGTGGCGCACATGCTTATTCAATGTGATGCGCAGATCTTTGATCAGAGTGTTCTCACGGAACTGCTTCGCTACTACCCAGAGTCTGAGACCAAGGGTCGTCTGGGTGAGTACAAAAATGCAACGGATGAACAGCTTCGCCTCTTGCACCCGGCGGACCGTCTTGTCGTGCTACTCATGACAGTCCCACATCTCAAAGACAAGGTGAAGGGAATGCTGTACATGACGCGCTACAACGACACCATCGATCTCATTCGACATGGCCTGACCAAAATTCGCGAGGGCTCTGAGTCGATCATGAACGCCCCGAAATTTGCTCAGCTGCTCAACTTGATTTTGCTCTTCGGTAACTATCTCAACGCCACGGGTATCAAGGGTGGCGCCTACGGATTCCGTATCAGCAGCATCAATAAGCTCGTGGATACCAAAGCATCTGACGGAACGACTCTGCTTCACTTCGTTGAGCGAACAGTGTCGCGCTGCTTCCCTGAACTCGAAGGGTTTGTCGATGAGCTCGCAGGTGCTACCGAGGCTTGTCGTGTGCAGCTCTTCGACCTGAAGCACGATCTCTCGGAGCTTAAGACGGCTAATAACCAACACAAAAAGATCCTCGACAGGCTCCACAGTGAGCAGGAAGAAAATATTGAGGCGCCCTACTCGAAGATTATGCTGCCATTTTTGAATCAGGCTACGGGTGAGCTGCAACGCCTTACAGATCAGATCCAGTACACAGAGCGCATGTTTGATGAAGCCCTGAAGTTCTACGGAGAAGGCTCCGATCCCATTCGGCGCAGCTTTACGGGTGTCAAGACCATGCCCACCGAAGAGTTCTTTGGCATCTTTAAAGAGTTTCTCGCAGCGTATCGCAAGGCGAAAAACGACAATGCACAGCTGGCACAACAGCGAGCTATGGAAGCAGCTCGTCTGGCAGCGGCAGAAGAGCGTGAAAAGGAACGCCAAGAGGCCATGGCGCGCCGTAAAGCAGGTGTGGGCGACAGCGCTGTACTAGAGTCACTCCTTTCTTCTTTACGTTCCAGTGGCGGTGCTTCGTCGCGGCAGCGCCGCAAGAACCGCCGTCGTATGCGGCTACCCAGCTCAGAGCTTGCTCCGTCTTCGGACAAAGAGCAGGCCGATCAGAATCCATCCAGTCTGGCTGCAGAAATGCTCAAGAAGCTGCAGGGCGACGAGAAGCTCGATCCAGTAGGTGGTGCTGCATCGTCGACAGCGCAGGCAGTCGAGGCAGCGCGAGCGGATCGACGTCGAGAGCGCTTGGAGCGGAATAGCGTGCCAGTGCTTCAGGATATTCCACGTCCGCCGTCGGCTGCATCACGGACCCCTAGCTTTTCTGATACCCAGGATACGGTGCCATCGGTGCCGACCACCCCTGTTGAAACGGATCATGAAACCAAGTCCATGTGTCAGGAGCACGATGACAACGATGATGAAACCATGAACTCGGCGGTCACTGCGACGAGCGGATTTGATTCACCGCCATCTTCGTACTCGGCATCAAGTGGTGACGATGCCGAGCGTCCATCAACGGAGCCTCAGACTTCGACATGATCCCGCAATTGTTTGTACATGGCGACTACATACATAGATTAGAAAATAACATCCGCGTCTTTCTCTGCACTAAGCATATCCTGCTGACCGACAGCGCTGTGGCTCTCAGCAAGATGTTCTTTCTCCAAAGCAGCCTTGGCTGCCTGCTCCTCGGCAACACGCTTCTTCTTGCCCTGCACTTTTTTCAGGCGGAAGAACTCCTCACGGTCCATTTCATCCAGCTCAGACACAATGTAGGCAATCGTATTTTCGAGGCGCGGGATAATTACGTATTCAATGGCATTGACACGGCGGTTTGTGAGGCGAATGACTTCGTCAAGGATGACAAAGGCGGTCTGCAAGCTGGCCAGGTCTACCAAAACGCGCAGCGCTTTGGAATAGGTGTCACGCGCTTTTTGCACTTGCTGACCACCACGCGACAGACCTGTCAAGCTAAATTCACCGGACCCAGCGCCATCTTTGGACGATTCGCTCTTTGGTTCGCCATCCAACGATTGTATCGCAAACGATGGGAGCACAACACCGCTGATATTCTCTTGGCGCGACCGAACCTTGAACGTCGCACGCTTCGCATTCTCGCGCACGGCATAGCCAATGTCACCAGTCGTGTAGCCAACTTCTACCATGCTGAACGCGGCTTGCTGCAGCACAATACCCATCTGCCTCTTGGCGTCCTGGATCTTGCCTGTGATCGTACGGAACCGTTTGGAGATGGCGTCTGCCTTACGCTTCAGGAGCGAGTGGCCATTTTGCGCGCCCTTCAAACGAATCTTGGTAGTTCCGAGCGTCATGCGCGTCGGGAACACGGCCTCGCGCTGTCCCGATGATGCCATGTCGATGTGGGATGGTCCGTCCGCGCACAAGGAAGGACAGGACGCTGGACTGGGAGCAGCCTGAGACGCTCACCCGCCGGGCTTTCTTCGGCCGAAGATGGGTCACTACGCGCACGGTCATGGTACTCGATGCTATGGGGTATGGCGCTCGTTAGGCGAGAAATAGCAAGGAATACGAGTGTGGCTTGTCATATTATCCAGGTCCGATCTTGGGCATATCATGGTGCTCACTGAGGGAGTCGAGATACGCATTGAAGGAATCGACCTTGTCTTTGTGTGACTTGTGTGCCTCTGTTCGCGCCTGTTCGCGAAGCTGCTGCATTAGTATTCATGTGTACCTACACGTTTGCGCTGAACTTCTTCAAACTTTTGCTCGGCCTTGGTCGTAGCGTACTTTGTCGAGCTGCTCTTGTCGGCAGTCTGATGCGGCGGCTTGGCACTTGTGCTAGACTTTTTCTTTTTCCTATATCAGTCAGTGATCACAGCACATACTTGGACTTGTCACCCTTGAGCTTCAGCGCACCACCTGGCTTGAATGTGTAGGGTGACGACATTGGCACTCGTCGGCGTCCTACGTGGTACGAAGCAAGGAACTGTTGCGTAAACTGGGATATATGCGTTATTAGCGACATACACACAACATGCGTGGGGATTCACTTCATCACGCCGTCTTTCGTGAAACATGAGCACGGCAGAGTACGACCCCTCCAAGGTCGTCGTTGTCTTTGTTCTTGGTGGTCCTGGCGCAGGCAAGGGAACGCATTGTGCTAACCTTGTGCGCGATTATGGCTTTGTGCACCTAAGCGCTGGCGACTTGCTGCGTGCGGAGCAAGCTCGACCCGGCTCGCAATACGGTCAAATGATCGCGGAGTACATCAAGGAAGGAAAGATAGTCCCGATGGAAGTCACGATTTCACTGCTGCGCAACTCGATTCAAAACGCGATTGAGCAAAACACTGACTCTACGGCGGAAGGCTGGGGTCAAGGCAGGGGTCGATTCCTAATTGACGGATTTCCTCGCAAACTTGACCAGTCCGAAAAGTTCGAGCAGAGCGTTTGCCCTGCACAACTTGTGCTGTTCCTGCATTGTACCGAAGAGATCATGCTGAAGCGTCTTTTGCGGCGTGGTGAGACAAGTGGACGTGCCGATGATAACATGGACTCTATCAAGAAGCGCTTCCGTACGTATGCATGCATTAACTTGCCAGACACATTTATCGAGACCAGTATGCCTGTGGTGGATTTCCAGCGCGCGCAACACAAGGTGGTGGATGTGGACGCTACCAATTCTGTTGAGCAGGTCTACAGTGACATTTGTGCTGCCATGAATGCCAAGTTCACTCAGATCAAGGACGCAGTTTGCATGTAGACGCACTATTTTGCAGCATCATGGCGTCCTACTTATAAAAAAAAAATACCATATGATTCAATGATAATTGAAAAAATTGAGGTCCGTCCCGGGTTCGAACCGGGGTCAATGGAAGATTGAGTCATCAAAATCCACTATACTAACCACTATACGAACGGACCAGCTTTTAGGTAAGAGGCTTGCCCTTGACTTCATATACGAAAGTCCGTTAGACGCGCGTGCACAGATCACGACCTCGTCCTACTTGCATGTGGCACAAGGATACTTGCAGAGGTATGGATACAAGAGTCGCAAGCACGATACCCAATGAATCGCCAAGACTCACGGAGCCGATTTTAAATTCGTATTCTTGTATAGTCCGTGCCGAATATTCTTGGGGCATCGTGTGAGCCCGATCAGAGCCTCCAATGTGCGACATGACAGACACGTAAGAGGAGCCGCCAGCCAGTCCCTCTACAGCAACCAGTACAATCACAAGGGACCGTGCAATTGAGGCTTTGAACCAATCGTAGATACTTTCCGATGAAAGAAGCACGAGAAGACACACCTGAAGGATGGCAGGCGACCAGAGCCAGGCTTTGGGAATAGGAGGTAGAGGGAGGATAGACGTGTACGAGCGAGAGATGAATACAAATGCCTGGTATACAAGTTGATATAGGGGGTAATAATCGCGGAGCGAGTGAATGATCATAGAAAGAAGTTTGTGCTGCTTGGAATCAGGCACAGTGAAAAGCAAAGTTGGTGCGACGCCCTGGTTGATGGTATATTCAGCAAAGTACACACAGATAAGAGGCATAATATAAGGAATGAGCATGGGCTTGAGCAGCTGTACCTTGTCAGAAAAAGAAAGAGAAAGGTTGCGTTCAGGTTCGCGATCAGAATCCTGCATGAGAGCTTCTGTGGTTTCATCCGTCGAGCGCGACATGATGGATGGCAAAGGAAGAATAACGAAGAACGACAGCGCTGTTCCAAAAGACAATAACGACAATAGTCCAAGGCCGCCACGCACGCCCAAGGGACGAACGATCCACCAAGCCGAGGCACCAATCAAACCCGCAGCGCCTGTACCGCTCGCAAACCATCCGATGCAGTACGTGGTGACCTGATGAGGGTAACGTGTTGCGTATTGCAGGAATGTGATTTCGCCTAGGCCACTGGCAAAACTAGCGATACCAATACCTACCAGGCGTAAAAAGAGGCCAGGGAAAAAAGCAATGCACATCATACCGCAAAACGATCCCAGCGTGCATGCCCATACGCGCCATCCGTACCAGATTTCTCCCTTGAAATAGTATGGAAACAAGGCTTTGGATACGACGGCAGGTGCAATATTTACAAACGCAAGAATGCCAGTGGGGACATGAGAGGGAAGTATCTCCAAGGCGGCCGTCAAAATGACGACATACATCATATTGTTCAGTAGGCCCAAAATGAAAAAAGCCACGGCATGTCTGCGTAAGAGTGTGGCTCCCTGCGGCACTGCGGACGGATGTTCGTCCAGCGAGTCCATGGGGATGGTCTCCGTCATGGATGGGCAAGCCTAAAAAATGGCCCAAATGGAGGGCGACATGAGCTGAGGGCTATTTTCCAGACAACGTCAGGTTGCCTTACGAAGTCTATCGAGTCGCTCTTGCAAAACCATGTCTTCGTTCGCTGGCGGACTGCCTTCTCCAATAGCAACACGATCAGGCGCGGACGTTTTGGTGCTCATGGTAAGGGTGCTTTCAGGCACTTGTTGTAGCTGTTGTTAGTCACTGGATGTGTTCACGCACCTGCTGATGCATATCTAGACCAATTTCGTCAAAGACTTCGCGCAGGATGGCATCACTCTCGCTGTCCTCGCCTACGCCCTCGCTCATAGGATCCTCGTCTATGCCGATCGCATCTTCGACGGTATCATTCATAATCTCATCCTTCATATCCATGGCACCAGACTCGCGTTCAAACTCTTGCAGTATTTTCTGGACGGCCACAATGTTCATGGACTTGTTCATGGTTCCGAGTGCCCGGGACGCGCCGCGCATGGTCTCCGCCATTTGCTGTGTACTCCGCAGTGTCTGCATACGCAAGCCCACTGCCTGAAGCTGGGTGCTCATCTGATAAAATTTGTGTATGCTTCGTCGTGTTCGAACGAGATCGCGCGCCATGACTTTACAGGCAGCCATCTGTCCCTGCCGCGCGTTCCGCCTAATATCTGCTGTGAGCTTTTTCTCCTGTGCTTCGAGCTTCGTACGCTCGCGTTCCAACTCGCGCTGTGCACGCTGCAGGGAGCGAAGGTGTTGTCGCAAACGTTCTGCAGGCGTTACAGTTCGGCCAAACAGGGCTTCCCACCAGGTCATGCTCAAGCGACAATTATCGACTGTGGGTCAATATGGATGCCAAGCCAAGAAATAAATTATACAAAATCCCCCCACATTCGGCGCGTTGCTCTCAACACTCAACTATGGCATCCATTATCCCACCCAAACGCCCTGTGCGTGCAGGTATGCCGAAGCTCGTCATGCCAACGAGTGTGACTTCAGATGTACCGGAGGACACGAGCCGGATCGATTCTACCACGGGCGAGACGGACGCCACGATCATGCCTCGTGCTATACCTTCACAGCCAAGCCTTGGGCTTGAGACACAAATGGATGAGATCAAGCGCATGTTGGACGATACGAGAACGCCTGCGTCCATGTCATACGAGTATGGTGGTGTAGATATGCATGCGCAGGCATCGGGAGAGAGTGGTATGACGTCGAGCTCCAATTCGAGCAGCTGGCACATGCATCATGACTCTTCGTCCGTCCCGTTCATGCGTTCCAACAGCTCATTAGAGCTTGAATCGAGCATACCGCCTGCTTCTGAGCATGCTAACGACATTGAAGTGCTTGCGTCACTAGGCGAGGGTGCCAGTGGCGAAGTGAAGAAGGCCCGGATCAAGAGCACTGGCAAGATCATAGCGCAGAAAGTCATTCCGACCTCGCCTGACCCGATGATCCACCGGCAGCTTTTGCGTGAATTGAATGTGAACAAATCGTGCAAGAGTGAGTATATTGTAAATTACTATGGTGCGTTTTTTGAGCCGGAAACGGCAAGTATCACTATCTGCATGGAGTTCTGCGAGGCAGGCAGTATGGACTCGATTTACCGTCGTGTCAAGTCGCGTGGTGGACGCGTGGGCGAAAAGGTTCTGGCCAAGCTGGCCGAGTCCATTATCAAGGGTCTAGAGTACCTGCATCAGTGTCGCATTATTCATCGCGACGTCAAACCTAGCAATATTCTCGTGAGGCGCGATGGCCAAATGAAGTTGTGCGACTTTGGTGTATCGGGTGAGCTCATCAATAGCGTGGCTGGCACGTTCACCGGTACGGCAACATACATGGCGCCTGAGCGAATCATGGGCCACTCTTATACCATTACGTCCGATGTATGGTCTGTGGGCGTTACCATTTTAGAACTGGCTCTGAATCGGTATCCATTTTCCGAAGATGGCGAGACACCCATGGGCCCTATTGATTTGCTCTCCTACCTACTCAGCTCCCCACTACCGACGCTTGAGAGTAACGACCAGATTCGATGGAGTCGGTCCCTGCGTGATTTTGTCGATCGGTGCCTGGAGCGCGATGGTACTAAGCGCGTCTCGCCACGTATGCTCTTACAGCATCCGCTTGTGCGGCGCGCTGAGATGATCCCCAACTCGGATATGGCACGCTTCGTGGCGAGTGTATGGAACTGGCCTTCGTAGACTCTTTGTATTAGTAATACCTGCGCCATAGGGGGTCTTGTGGAGCATGGAGCGGCCGCCTTTTTGACTCTGGTCTGGTTCGTAGAAATGGGCGCAGCACCGTCGATGGATGCAGCGCGTCCATGCAACAACCAGGACGCCGTCAAAGCACTTTTGCTATATCATCATCATCTCGCTCTGCAAAAGTCTCCTGCCAAAGATCAGCGTGCGACGTGTCCGGTGCCTCATGGACCGCGCGGTGCTATGGGCCCGGCGTCTGACGCGCCGTTGAACCCACTCAACAACATGCCTGCCTTGTCGCAGGACCGCGCTCATACACAAAAAATGGAGCTTTCGCGTGAGCGCGTAGTATCCTCTATCCCACGTGCGAAGACATCAGCGGCCCCAGGCGACTCGCCGTACGGCGCCCCGCAATGCCCCATCCCACATGACCAGCGAAGTGCGCCGCGTCGTGAGGGTGCATCGTGCCCTGTATCGCATGAAAAGGGCGATGAAACGCCTGGATACTGGGAGTATCCATCGCCGCAGCAGTTTTACAATGCCCTCGTGCGCAAGGGCTGGGAGACGCCTGAAGAGCACGTGGATATGATGGTGCTAATCCACAACTTTTTGAACGAGCGCGCATGGCAGGAGATTGTGGACTGGGAAGCCATGGCGGGTAGTGATGTGTCGCAGCTCCAGCTGGCGCGCTTCCAGGGCCGGCCCGGCACACTCAGTCCGCGTGCTCGCATGTTTATGTGGCTAGCATGGCTGTTCCCGGACAAATTCAGCTCTGAGCCGCCCTTCGACCGGCATGACTGGATTGTGCGTCGTGGTCCGACCGAGGCCTATCCTGAGGGCGAGGAAGTTCGCTACATTATTGACTACTACTCGTCGGAAGAAGACGATGATCCCAACAGCAACGAGGCGAACTTTAACCTCGATGTGCGCCCTGCCATTACCAACCTGTCTATGGTGCAACTGCGCTGGAAAAAGCTGCGGCAAGAGTATGAGTCGGGTGCGTTGCTTGCGCCGTTCCGTAGTGCGCCGCCACCGACGCCGCCCTCTGCTTAGGCCACGTGCGCCCACGTGTGCCTGGGTGCGTGGGGCGAGCCACGCGTAGACATTGATCAGATGGTTGTGCGTTCGCCTCAACATGATGCAGGCCGAGGTCGACGACGGCGCGGCCTCTGTCGATGTGGCTCACGCTGTGCTTTTGCATGAAGCACAGGCGATGGCCAGGCTATCGGACAAGTTTTCGCAGAATCGCTTGGCCATGCAACGCGCTGTGCACGCCACGCGTGCGGCTCGGGGCAAGCTGGTCTTGGTGGGCGTGGGCAAAAGTGGTCTGATAGCCCGCAAAATTGCGTCGACGCTCACATCTCTCGGCACGCTGGCGTGTTTTTTGCACCCCGTCGAGGCGCTGCATGGCGATATTGGCGTCGTGCAGCCGGGCGAGGATGTGATTATGGCTCTTTCGTATTCGGGTGAATCGCCTGAGCTCCTGACGTTTATGCAGCTGCCGCAGTCTCAGCGGTGCGTGCGTATTGTCATGTCGGCGAATCCCAGAGGGCGACTGGTACCGCTGGGCGACATTTGGCTGGATTGTGGCTCTTCGATCGAGGTGACTGACGCGGCCTCCGGGCCGTTTTCTACCTCGTCGAGCGAGGCATGCCCTTATATACCGGCGCCGACGACGAGTACGACGACGATGCTGGCTCTGGGTGATGCGTTCTCGATGGCACTCACGCATGCCAAGGGTATTCAGTGCCAGACGTTTTTTGCGAACCATCCGGGCGGGAATTTGGGCCAGGTGTTCCCCATGCAACAGCGTCTATCGAAAAACTAGGGCGGCAGATGATCTTGCTCGGCAAAAAGCGATGAGACACTCTGGTGCGTTTGAAATATGTGCAGCAGCTCTGTCGCCGCCTCTGGCAGCAGTTCTTGTGTGTCGCGGCTTTGTGTAATAGGTTTCCGCTCTGCCGTATTCAGGAGCGTCATGTGCCGCAGCCGTGCATTGGGAATGTCTTTGAGTATGAGCCAGTGTACGTGGAAGAGCCCCTTCCAGCGGTCGCCCTCTGCCCAGATATTGCTGCTTTGTGTGTAGTCTAGTCCAGATACCATTTGTGCCACGCCGCAGAATCGGCCGCTGCCGTTGACTGAGAAGAAGAGATAGATGGGGCCGCGCTGGCTGCTCCGCATCCAGGCCTTGTTGAGGCGGTGGTTCCCCTTTTCCGTGCTCGTCCATACGCCGTGCGTGACGGATAGCTGGACGTCAATGGCGGTAAAGCTCTTGATCACAAAGGCCCGCTCGGGCATTGGCCAAGTCATCGGCAGCGGGCGGTATTGCGAAAAGGGATCGAGGTAGAACCAGGGCGACGGGGGCCTCGGCTGGGGCGGTGGCATCGGCACGGGCGGCTCGACGTCTACGGGCGGCTCGGCGTCGTCCCACGACATGCGTCGCGATGACATGCGCCGCGGCCAGGGCCCTGGTGCGATGGATGGGATGACGTCGCCGATGTGAAGTGTGCTGCGCCGGTACGCCAGTTTCGGGTCGTCGATCGGTGACCACAGCGAGGACGCAGCCCCTGCGCCTGAGGCGCTGAATGTATCGCTGCCGCGGCGCTGCCCCAGCGGGTCGTGCGCATACGAGGCGCGGCGCTGCGTGCCGTGCAGGGGCGACGAGTGAGCGGACGAAAATGACCGCGGCGATGTGTCATGCGTCAGCAGGACGTGCGGCGCACTGTGCCGGGGCACACTGGACGTGCCTGGGTGCAGCGACACTGCTTCCTGCGTGATACTCGACAGCGCTGAAGAGAGAGACAGCTGTGAGCGCCAGACGTCCGGCAGGGCAGACACGCTCTGCGTGCGCGTCTGGCTCGTGGGTGTGTCTGACGTCTCGCTATTCGGCACAGAGAGGTGCGGAGATGGCGTCGCGGAGGCATGCGCTGCGTCGTCGGCATACTCTGCTTGTCTCTGACCGGGCGCACGCCACTGCCCAGGCTCTGGCGCACGGCGTGTCATGGAAGTAAGCTCGACGTCCGCGCAGCGCTCTCCACCTACGTACCTACGTCCGTCACATGGTCGATGATGGCGCGGCGTCGTCCGTGCGCATGGTGGCGAGACGGGTGCGCAATGCCTCGGTGGACATGGACATGCGTTTCTGCATGCGCTCAGGTGCGTCGCGCGACGGTTCGCGGCGGAACTTGGCTTTGAGCTCGGCGAGACGTGCGTCCACACTGGTGGATGGCGTGGGTGGGGCGGGTGCCTCGTCTTCGGCGGCGTGATTCGCCAGGGCGCGCTTGATGTAGCGCTGGAAGATGGGGCCTGTGTTTTGGAGGGAGCGCTCGATACTTGCGTGCATGCTGGGGTGCCGTTTTTGGAACTCGTACAGGTCGCGAATCGCCGCGCGCGACTTGTCCTTTTGGGAGATGGCGTCGAAGATCGCACGTAGCTCTTCCGTTGGCGCGTCGTCGGAAGCGGCTGGGGGCGCTGGTGACGGCACTCGCGGCGGTGGCGATGAGGGCGCATCGGCCGCAGGCGGAGGACTCGGGCCGTGCAGGAGGCGCAAGAGGTAGCGGTACACGTGCGTCTTCTCCGGCTCTGTCCATGCGTCCGTGGCGGCCAACGCACCTTCGCCGAGCGTGTCTGTGAGCTGCTTGAGCACGTTCGTGGCGGTGATCAGGGGGATATCACGCAGGGGGACATGTTTCTGCGCCCGCTGAGCCCACTCACTCGGTGGAATAGCCTCGAAGAAGCCCTCGACGCTGCGGAGTAGTGCCTCGGCATGCACCTGCTTCGCCTCGAGAGCGGCGGGCAGTTTGCGCGCCACTTTCCACAGGCACTTGACCACCAACTCGGCCAGTTGCGCCTGATCCCCCGCGGCCACGTCGGCTGTCGTCGAGACGAGAAGCGAGAACAGGGCTTGGTATACGTCGTCGCCATGACTCATCGACAGGATCCGCAGGACCACGGCGTTCAGCTGCTTGGACAGTGTCTGGGACGCCTCATGGTCTTGCGCCGAGACGTACATGAGGCGGCGTAGCAGGCCCTCCAGCAAGGGCGCAAGCTGCGAAGCGTCCAGGCGCATGTGCGTGTCCAGCAGGACCAGGATGCTTTGCAGAATATGCTTGATATAGCGGTGATCCAGCTCGGGCTCGCGGCCCACGGCGTCCCATGCGTGCAAGAGCGCATGAACGGTATCCGACGCCGGCAGGGACCGCTCGCCGAGCTGTGCCTGCAGCGATTTGAGCCCTGCAATACTCTCCTCTTTGTCGTCACGGCAGATCTGCGCGAGCACATCGTCCTCCTCCGGCGCCGCGCGACGCGCCGGGCGCGTCATGGTCCGCTGACACCGCTCCTCCAGCAACGCCTGGTCACGTGCCGATAACGGTCCGAGGAGGCGCCAGAGCGCGTCGCCCTGCAGCTGGTAGGCCTCGGTGAGCGCCGAGAGCGCGGCGCCGCGGACGGCGGCGTCGCGATCGCTGATGCACGAGGCCATCACGGGGAAGGCCTTCGACGGCGTGCACACGCCTAGGCCTTGGCGCCCAAGCAGGAACGCCAGCTCCTGCAGCGACTCGGCGCGCGTGCGTACATGCTTAGCCGTCACGCCGTGCTCGAGCAGCACGGAGAACACGCGCGAGGGCGGGAACAGGACCGTGGAGCGGCGGAGCAAGTCGCGCGCCTGCTCGCGGAACATGGGCTTGGCGTCGCCTAGACGCACTAGGAGCGTCGCGAGGAGCGCCTGGGCCTCGCTCTCGGTGAGATGCGTGCCGTGGGCGCTCAGCACGTCCATGAGCGTGCTGAGCAGCTCCATGCACCGCAGCGCCACACTCGTGTGCCTGTCGAGCACGCGCACGCACGCATACTTGATGAGCACATCGGACTGCGCTAGGACAGGCGCACTCGGCGCCTTGGCGAGGTAGGCGAGCAAGTCGCTCGTGCCCTGCAGATAGTCGCGCTCCGCATGGTGGTCCTGGCTGAACAGGGCCGCGACGAGCGTGGGCGCACAGCACAGGTCCATCTGGTGCCGAAGCGCCTCGATCTCCGCGGGTCGGACGGTGCCATCGACGACCAGCGGCGTCCGACTCGCTCGCTCGCGGGCTGCTTTGCCCTTGGCGTCCGCGGACAGGAGCAGGGCCGTCTCGGTGTGGGGCCGCGGCGCACGCGGCGCCAACGAGCGGTTCACGGCACTGAGACGCGGCGTTTCCGGCGCACGCGGCGGGAGCGGGCGCCGAGCTGCGCCTCGCGAAGGCTCCTTGGCCGAGCTGGCCGAGCTGGCTGTGCTCGCCGTGCTGACCGCACGGCCCGTGCTGGGCGCCGAGCCGCGCGCCGCGTCAATGAGTGGTGTGGCCGTGGCGCGCGAGGCACCTTTGAGTTGCGCGGCGGCCTCATACAGCGCCTTCGGCCCGGCATACTGTACCAGGAAGGGCAGGAGCGACTGCGCGGCTTGGCGGACAGGCGCCGCGCGGTCGTCCAGCGAAGCGACGACCGACGGGATCAGAGGATGCACGTCGCCAGGGCTGCCGGGCGTCTCTGTCATGTACGTGTGCAGCCAGGCAAATAGTTCCTGCCGGAGCGTGGGATTCGCATGCTTGCCGTCCAGGACGTGACCCATCGGCGCGAGCAACGGGCCCAAGGCGCGGCCGTGCGCCATGGCCGAGAGCGCGGCCTTCGCCGACGCCCGCAGAGGCGCCTTGCTGTCGGCCAGCACCTGCGTCACGGGCGCGCCGAGCACACGTGCGAGGGGCTCAAATGGCTGCGTGCCTTGTGCCAGCATGATCACCATGTCGAGGGCCAGCGTACGTACCATCAAATTCGTATCGAGGAAGCGGGGACGGAGTGTCTGCGCCAGCTCCATGCCACCACGGAGGCGTGCATGGGGCCGCAGGGCATCGCGGATGCGCTCCAGCGCCTCCTTGCGCACTTTCCACGCACTGTCCGACGACGACGCGAGCGTCGCGGGCGACACGAGTGTGTCGATCTCCACGCGGGGCAGCGCGTCGTCCAGAGGCGCTGCCGGGACGGCCTCGGCTGGCTCATCCTCGGGCACGGGTGCCGCTGCGCGCGCCGATCTCGTCGGAGGCGGCGGAGGCGGCGCTGTCTGCACCTGCGTCTCGATCGTCGAGCGCAGCTGTGGCGTGATGTCTGGCAGGAGAGACACGACAGACGGGCCCGCGAATCTCGCGAGCGTCACGACGACGGCCGTCGCACTCGTCCGTATGGCAGGATTCGCTGACGCAAGGCACGTCCCCAGAAACGTGACCAGCGCCGGCACATCTAGGCCGACGGCGCCGAAGGCGAGGATGGCCTGATCCATCCAAACCAGTGCGTCCGCCTGCGCCTTGGGCGCCTTGAGAGCACCGATCCACGGCACGCCGTGAGTGAGCACAGCGCTCAGGGACGTCACCTCGGCATACTGCAGCAGCGTCTCGCCCGCGAGCGCCTTGAGTTTCATGTCGCCGAGTTTCTCGCACATCGGCTGCACGGTGAGTGCCACCGTCGCACGCCCAAACGTAGGCAGCTGCGTCATGCGCTGCATGCACCGAAACACCTCGCCCATGACCTGGAAGTTGCTCTCTCGCCACCCAGGGCGCTGAGCCAGAAAGTGTGCCAGCACGTCGGCATCCGCGTCATCGAGCCATGCCGTCAGAGCCTGGGCTCCCTCGAGTCGCTCCTTCCACTGGGACGACGCGAGCTGCTCCTGGATGCGAGGCGGGATCAGGTCCCGCGCAAGTGCGTCTGCCTCTTCGGGTGCGAAGCGAGGACGAGTTTCCTCGCGTGCAGCTGCCTTGGGAGCCGTTCGGGGCGCGGCTTTCGGCGCGGGCGCGCCGCGGGACGCAGTGGGCGGAGTGGGCTTGGCGGCGGACTTGGCCAAAGGCGCAGCTTTGGATGCAGGCATGGGTTTGTGCGCTGCGGCAGGTTTGGCCAAAGGAGCGGCCCTGGGCACTGCGGCGGGCTTGGGCGCAGGCACCGCTTTCGGCGCAGGCGAGGCTTGCGGCACGGGCGCCGCTTTCGGGGCTGGCGCGGTCGAAGAGCGCACGTTGGCTTCCTCACGCACCTTGGCCCGCTTCAAATCGTCGAGCTTGTCCAAGTACGGCAAGAGCGGCCGCTCACCCACGACCTGGAGAAGCGCGCCCATGCTGCTGGCGGCTGCATCACGAACGTCGCCCGTGCCGTCCGACATGGCATGCACGAGAATAGGCGCCGCGACAGCTATGTCCTGCGGCGACGGCCGTGCGGAAGCGAGGCAGCGGCCAAGGAACCGGATCGTGCCCGCCTTGACGGCAGGATTCTTGTGCACGGCTGCCTTGGACACGGGCTCCAGGATCTCTGGGAGTGCGCTGCAGAGGTAGACAGCATCGAGCGTCGCATGTAGGACTTCCAGCGTCGCGGGCTTGCGCTCCTTGAGCTTGTCCAGCAATGTCGGGAGCACGTACGTATACGGCGCACCGTCCTGGCGCAGACCCCGCGCGAGCGCCTCGAGGCACCGACTCGCGTGCAGCACGACATTGATATTCGCATCTTTTTGGATGCGCACATGCAGTGCCTGAACATACTCGTCCAGGCCCGGGTCGCGGACGAGGCGCGGCGACTCGGTCAGCGCCGCGTGCAGCGACTCTAGCGCCTCGATGCGCTCTTGCCATTTCGTGGATGTGACCATATCGAAAAATGTGGGCGAAAGTCGGCGGCTCTGCAGGGGATTGACTGGCTCGGCCATGTCGTATGGGTCGACGGACGGCGCAGGCGGCGGTGGCTCGTCCACGGCCGCGGGTGGCGGCGTAGGTTCGCGCGCAGGGGCCTCTGTGGGCTGCCGTGAGGCCAGGTAGCGCGTCGGCGCAGTGGCTGCGGGCGCCTCGGCAAAGCGCTGCTCGAGCTCCTTGGCCTGGATGTCCTTGAGCTGCGCCAGGACAGGGGCGAGGCCCGCGCCTATCCAGCGGTGCAGTTCGACGGCCAGGTCGGCGCCCTCCGCCCGCACCTGTTTGTCGGCATGCGCAAATACCTTGGGCACGCACTGGGCCACGAGGCGCACGTTGACCTGCTCGCCACCAAAGGCACGCACGAGCGCTGTGAGGGCAGCGACATTCGCCGCCACGACCTTGGGCTGCTTGGCTGCGAGCTTGTCTGAGATGTCTGATACCAGTCCATCACATCCCATGGTATCCTCGTGCTCGGCATAGAGCAGGACAAGCTCCAGCGCCGCTTTGCGTGTGCCTGTACGCATCGAACCCAAACACTTTTCAGCCACGCTCGGCATCACGACATCGCGCGTGCGGCCCGCATGGTGCGCGCCATAGCGCACAAACGCACACAAACACTCGACGCCCTTCTCCTGCGCGGCGGCATTCGCGTCCAGGGCCATGCCACGCAGCGTGTCGGGCTGCCTCGCATACGCAAGTATCAGAGCATCGTCTGAAGACGGCGTGCGCGCAAACGACGCCGCTAGCTCTTCGTACGCGGACAGACGCGCCTTCCACAACTTGGATGCGAGCCGCTCCTCGAGCGGCATGCGGGACACATCGTCCGTGTCGGCCATCGGCGGAGGTCGACGCGGTGACGAAGCGCCGAGCTCCCACAGGACGCGCGTGTGTTGGATGCAACACGTGACTACAGCCGCCTCCGCTAGGGGCGCCTAGCGCCGGAAGAGGCGCTGCTCTACAGGGCGCAATACGCAATATAATACAAACGTCACGGCCAGACCTAGCTCAAAGCCCAGGTCACCCACGTGTTTTCCGAGGGGGCCGGTGAACCATGCCTGGTCCATGAACGGGACCACGAGGCCGAGGGAGAGCACGCACGACGTCATGGCCGCGATACCCGGGGGGAGTTGGCGCCAGTCGTTCCAGATCGACACGTCATACGAAGACATGCGACATCGGCGGATGACGACAAAGTCGGCTATAACGACACCCACATAGAGGGCCGACCAGTATCCGATCACGCTCAAAAAGTTGCTCAGCGTGGAGTAAAACGACGTCTGACCCACAATCGCGAGTGGCAGCACAATCGCTGTGGC
Source organism: Malassezia restricta (assembly GCF_003290485.1). Lineage (NCBI taxonomy): Eukaryota > Fungi > Basidiomycota > Malasseziomycetes > Malasseziales > Malasseziaceae > Malassezia > Malassezia restricta. Next base: position 288,264 of record NC_040200.1, read on the forward strand.
TGCGAGCGGGAAAAGGAAGCGTGGCAAGATCCTGAGCGGCGGCAAGGCTGTTTGGAAGCACAAGCCAATGGAATAAAAGGACGTCATCATGTTCGAAGCGGCTGAGAGCGCAATCAGCACGGTCAAAAACTTGCCAAAGTTGCCCAGGTGCGTCGACAGCACGAGATTCATCAGCGGCCCAGGCGATGGGTTGTTGCTGACGGCGTCATTCCACGCAGGGACTCGCTGCGACGACGTGGCAAAGGCAGCACCGAGCATCAAGATGGGCGGCGCAGAAAAAAGGAGTGCGATCCACGAAATGACAAACAAGAGCCACGAGGATCGGTCGCGGTGGTAGTACATCGAAATATCCGACGACATGGACGCATAGGACACATAAAAGCCAGAGAGCAAGGAACCTAAACCCAAAACATTGCGCGCCGTCGGACGCGGCTCTTGAGGAAGCACATGCAGTCCTTCTGGACCTGTTTTGGCCTCGCCCGCCAGGATGGCGAAACTAATCAACACAGGCAGCCAAAACACCATGTCTAGCACATTGAGGACTCGAATACCACAAAACGACACCGCAAGCGCCATCACCGTCACAATCACAATACCGACCGTGGCGGACATCGACCCATGAGGCGATACGGCCTGGAGTGTCTCGCCTGCCACAATGGCATTCAAGATACCGTAGCCCAGACCCGTCAGGGCGGTGAGGAGAGCAGGTACAGGGGCTCCAAAGTACCCAAACGAGTACCTTGCATGGACCATTTGACGCATACCCAGTTTGTGTCCAAAGATCGTAAAGGCTGCTGGAAAAATGGCCCATCCGATAAGGAAGCCTAATGTCGTATAGCTAAAATATCGAAACTCGAACCCCATATCAGGCGCGACCATCCCCGTCGAAAAGCTGAGCACGTTCAGGTTCATACTTACCCATATCAAAGCGATCACATAGGGATGTCTCATCTGCTGCTCTTCCGGCTTGATAGGATCAATATTCCCCCATTCGAGCCATGCAAATCGGCGCCAGTGGCGCTTGTTGAGCATGCCCACGAGCTTGTTATCTGACTTTTCATCCAGGTGAGGCTCAAGCACTTGATCAAGCTTTTCGCCCATGGATGTGCGTCCATGCTCCCCGTGCTCTTCTGCCTCGGCATGAGTCTGCTCTTTCTCCTGACGAGTCATTGAAGAACAGGCATACGTTCCTTGTTCTTGGATTGCGTGCTGCACCGGTTTTCTTATCAGTCCTACGATTGCGTGCTGCGCCGGTTTTCTTATCAGTCCCACGATTGCGCCAATCACAGGCCGTCGATTCTGTGAAAACAGCTTATCTTACGGAGGGCGAATCTTATTTTCATCTTGCCAAGCTATCTACTTCGCTGCCTGCGCCTCGGCTTCTTCCTCAGCAATCGCGTCCGTGCCGCGGGCCTCAATGTGCTGCTGGAAGAGACGGTTGAACGTCGAGTCATGGCCTACATCCTGGCCATTCTTGATCGCGCGGTGGAACACATGCAGCACGGCGTCGACATCTTCCATCGTCTGGTCCTTGATATCCGCCATGACCTTGATACGGTTCGTCGCAGCCTTGACTTGATCGTCCGTGAGCTCCAGACCCAGCTGCTTCGAGCGGCTCTTCACAGCGTTCCAGCCCGTGAGGCGAGAGCCAATATGCACGTAGCGATTCATACCAAAGTCCTCAGGCGTGATAATCTCGTACGTTTTCGGCTCGGCCAGAATAGCCTTGGCGTGGATACCAGCCTTGTGCGTGAACGCGCAGTATCCGGTGACAGGGTTGTTGAAGGGAATCTGCACCTGCACAGCATCAGCCACAAGATCTTCGACGTCACGGAGCGCCTTGAGGTTGTACTTGCTCATGACATACTCACGGTTGGCTGCGTACATACGAGCGATAAAGCCACCCAGACTTGGGATACCATTTCGCTCACCGATACCCAGCACGGAAGTGTCGATATGCGTAGCACCAGCTTCGAGAGCCGTGTATGCGTTAGCGATGGCACAACCCGTGTCGTTGTGGAAGTGGCACTCAATATCACAGCCCACTACACCACGGAGCGTGCGCACCAAGTCGTACACCTGGCGCGGGTTCGCCACACCGACCGTGTCGGCAATGCCCACACGGTTCACACCGACCTTGTCGACGACCTGGTAGATGCTCAGCAGATCCACCAGGTCCGAACGGAACGAGTCTTCCGTCGAGAAACGGATCTCAATACCCTTGCTCTTCACGAAGCTAATGACCTCGACAGCCGCCTTCGTGATGTATGTCATATCCTTTCCGTGTGAATATTCACGCAGGAACTTGGAAGTACCCATGACAACGTCCACACCATCCACACCGGTTTCCACGGCGATACGAGCATCGTCCATGTGGCAACGAATATGCGTAATGACCTTGCAGCGCAGGCCAAGCTTGCAAATGGCCTCACAGTCTTTGCGGCTCTGCTCCGACGCGGCGGGCGACGTCAATTCAATGCAGTCCACACCAAAGTTGTCCAGAGCTTTAGCGATGCGGATCTTGGTCTCCGTGTCGAAGAAAGCGTTGGCAAACTGCTCACCTTCACGGAGCGTCGACTCAATAATCTTAAAGTTGGATACGTTGCTCAAAAAGTCGCTGTAGCGAGAAGCACCAAAGGGCTGCACATTGTCCTGCGCCTGATTTGCCACCCGCGTTCTTGATACAGCGCTCGAGTTGTCCACAGCCTCGTGACTGTTCTTCACCTCTTGCGAGGCTTCGCCTTCGATCCGTTGCATCTTGGAAGGTCGTGAATTCTCGCAATCACACATAATTCGTGGTAGTTCTCCAAGATGGACCGAGGGGGAAATGGGGTAATACAATTTTCACACGTCTTTCAACAGTTCTAATCATGTCACGATGACTCGCCCGACATCTCGCTTTTATTACATAATATAAAGGCCACGTGGGTACCACTACCGACGGAGCTTCACGGCCTCTCGCGCTAGGCGGCTGGGAGCATGGCCACAGGGCAGCATGCTACGAGCTTCCGTATGAGCCGTGAAGAGCAAGGTGCTGCATAGCATACGCAGGGAGATGCCAACGCTATATGCCTCACATGGGCGATCTGGAACGATCCATCATCATCACATCGCACAGCTTACGTACATGTTCTGTGGCTAGGTAGATAGGCACTATCTTCACTCCGACTCCTCCTGCGCAGCCGGGGATACACGCAGGAGCTTTTCATCAAAGCCTTTGCCGCTAAAGTCCCAGGCCGTCTGCATGTTAGAAGGCCATGTTCATACGTACGTTGGTCTTGGAAAAGGCAAAGAATGCAGCGAATGGCACAGCCAGACCCCAAAAGGCGATCACAGGCGCATTCTTAGGCGTCCAGCGGAAGCGTTGGTACATGGTGTTGTGCTATCGTGAATGAGCCTTCCGCATGAGTACGTACCATCTGCTGCCATCGCTCAATAGCGGGATCGATCTTGACGGAACCTAATTTGTTAGCAGGCCATATACGCAGTTTCTATACGCACGGTGATGACCTCCTGCCATGGTGTTGTTGGGCCAGTGTCGTTGCGAGAAAAAGGCGGGCGAGCAACGGCGACGGCGTTGGTAGGGGATGAGTCAGCAATGCTCCTCCACCCGTGCAGGTCCCACCCACTTCGTCTTGCTGGTAGTCGGTCATGACCGAGCGACGTTCGCGCGTCCGCTACGATGAGGACACGCCGCCAGATCCAGTGCATGAAGAGCGTGCGTACTCGAGATGGCATAGGCGTGATCGTGACTGGACGGAAGGCCGTGATCGACGCGATGGACGAGAAGCACGTTCGTGGCGCAGCGCGCCTCACGAACGACAAGATAGCTGGCGCCGACGCCGCGAGCAAAGTCCGATACGTTCGCACGATGCACGTCCGAGACAGTCAAAGCAGCCTTTGTCACCTGTGCAGCACGATACCCCGAGCATTCAAGATGCTGATGCTGATCAAATGGCGGCTATCATGGGCTTTGGCAATTTTGGATCGAGCAAGGTACGTGGACATACACCCCTCTTACCTGCAGGGAAAACCCGTGGAGAACAATTCGGAGGGCTACGCACACATTCGAAAGGAGCACAGCTGGCGGCAATACATGAATCGGTATGTATTCTTATTATTCACATGTAGAAAGGGCGGCTTCAACCGGCCTCTAGATAAGGTCTAGCAAGTAGGTGACGTCGGTCGTGTCTCGCCCGAGACGGCCGATCCGTCTGCGTTAGGTATCGGCGAATGCGTGTGTGTGTGCCCCGTGAGGTCTGTACGCGAATTAGCAGGCGCGATGTCCCGCTCTGTCAGGACGGCGGCATGACGATCACACATCGCGCGGAATTGAGCGCTCGAGAGGTGGGGCGACTGAGACACCAAGTCCTCGGATCGAAAAGAGTACTTGCAGTACGCCTCAATATCATCAGGCAAAGGATGCAGATCCTCAGGGTATGTGATGGGCGGAGGCAACTGATACTCGGGATCGACTACGAGCACCATACGACGTAGCCATGCCCGGTGCGCGTCCTGCAGTGCCATGGCTCGAGGCAACCTAGGAGCCTCCTCCACTTTTTTCTTGGGCACGTTTGGATGCATCGCATTGGGCGGTGCATCGGCAGCAGACTGGGGCGATTGTTTGGACAGCGTAGCTGGATGTCAGAGCCTGGTGAACAAGCACCGAAGCGGATCAAGCTGGATGCGCAGGATGTGCTGCCGCCGCCTGCGCATGATAAGATGCCCCGCTTTGATCGAGGTGTCTTTCTCGCGCCTATGGTGCGAAGCGGCGCTCTTCCATGCCGTCTTCTGGCGCTCGAATACGGAGCGGACCTAGTGTGGGGCCCGGAAGTAGTAGATCGTGCGATTATGGGCACAGAGCGCCGCGTTCATCCTTCGACGGGTCTCGTCGAATTTATCAAAGACGGCAAACAGGTGTTTTCGTGCCATCCCATCGAGCGGCCGTTTCTCATATACCAAGTGGGATCTTCCACACCCGAGAATGCGGCTGAGGCTGTGCGGATCGTCACTGAGCATGATGATGTCGCTGGTGTCGACTTGAACTGCGGCTGTCCCAAGCCATTCTCGACGCTAGGTGGCATGGGTGCCAATCTGCTCACGATGCCTGACTTGCTGTGTGAGATCCTGAAGGCGATGCGGCGCGCTGCACCGCCGCATGTGAGTGTGACGTGCAAGATACGTCTTTTGCCGACGCAGGCGCAGACGCTGGATCTGGTCGAGCGTATTGTGCGGACGCGCACCATCCGCGCGCTGACCATTCACTGCCGCACCAAACCGATGCGGCCTCGAGAGCCTGCGCTGCTGGACCGGTTCCGCGACGTCGCGGCCCATGTGGCGAAAGTAGCTCAGGAGACAGGGCAAGATGTGCCTGTCGTGTGCAATGGCGATTGCTTTGGCGTCACTGACATTCCACGACTACAAACACTCACGGGCGCACAGGCGTTTATGATGGCGCGCGGCCCTGAAGCCAACATGTCGTGCTTCCGCGAGCACCGAGAATGTGTCGGCACCGTCGTTGCGCCCAAGTGGCTCCGCTATGCTGTCTATTTTGACAACCCATTCGGCAACACCAAGTACTGCATCACCCAAATGGCCTTCACCACCACGGCAGGTGCCAAGGAGCACGATGCACCGCGTGTATCGCCTCTCAAAAAGCGAGAACTAGTCGACATGCGCATGGAGCTAAATCGTGCCAAGTCACACGAAGACATGGCGCGCGCTTTGCGCATGCCGTGGCCCGTCGATACGAGCGACATAGCGACTTCGCTGCCAGGTAGGCTAGGCCCACGAACGTAATTTTCTCCACCCGCACGACCGCCGCTGACTCATTTCCCATCGACGATGAGCAGGGACGAGGACGTGCACGACAAAGTGCCGTCGTACCATGCGCCGCCGTTTGAGTCGCCCATTAGTGGCGCTACTATACATGAGCTGCGGTGTTTGGATACCAAGATCCAGCTTGGCTACCATCTCGTGCCGCATATTGTACAGACCCTGCTGAGCGAGCTGCCGTCGAGCGCCTATGTGCTGGTGACTGACACTCACTTGGCTCAGCTGGGGGCGGTTGACAAGTTCCGGGATGCCTTCCAGCAGTCGAAAGGGGCGCACCAGCGCTTTTTGACGTACGAAATAGCGCCTGGTGAAGAGAGCAAGAGTCGCGAGACCAAGGCGGCTATGGAAGACTGGATGCTGGAGCATCGCTTGACGCGCGATACCGTGGTGCTTGCCTGTGGTGGCGGCGTGATTGGCGACTTGGTGGGATTTGTTGCTGCGACGTTCATGCGTGGACTCAAGTACGTGCAGATTCCGACGACGCTGCTGGCGATGGTAGACTCGTCAGTCGGTGGCAAAACGGCGATTGACCATCCGCACGGCAAGAACTTGATTGGCGCGTTTCACCAGCCGCACTATGTATTTATCGATGCTGCATGGCTCTTGACGCTGCCCGCGCGCGAATTCAGCAATGGTATGGCCGAAATCATCAAGACGGCCGCCATATGGGACGTGCAGGACTTTGAAAAGCTCGAGTCCCAGTCTGATGCGATTCGCGCTGCGGTCATGAGCGAGGCGGCTCGAGCGCATGGAACGTCGCAGGGCCATACGCTAGAGACGCGCACGACGTCACAGACGCTGCTCCTGGATGTCATCCGCGGCAGTGTGGGTGTCAAGGCATGGATCGTGACGGTCGATGAGAAGGAAACGGGACTACGTAACCTCGTCAACTTTGGCCACTCGATCGGCCACGCTATTGAGGCTGTGCTGACCCCTGATATGTTGCATGGGGAGTGCATCGCGATCGGCATGGTCCTCGAAGCCGAAATCGCCCGGCTTGTGTGCGGCCTGCCGCAAGTCGCAATTGGCCGTCTCACGCGCTGCCTGCAGCTGTACGATCTGCCTGTGTCGCTGGCTGATCCTCGCATCGTGGCGCTGTCCAAGGCACGTGAGCTGACGACCGCTCGGCTCCTGGACATTATGCGCGTCGACAAGAAAAATGCCGGTGCGCAGAAAAAGGTGGTGCTCTTGTCCCGCTTAGGCGCCACGGCCGAGGAGAGGGCCAGTGCCGTGCCCGACTCCCTCCTGGAGCATGTGCTGGCGCCGGCCATGCTTGTGCGCGAGTCCACGCACATGCCGAGGGAGCCCGCCACGATCCCGACGCCCGGCTCCAAGAGCATCTCCAACCGCGCATTGGTGCTGGCGGCTCTGAGTGGCGGAACGTGCCGCGTTCGCAACCTGCTCCATTCTGACGATACCCGCGTCATGATGCAGGCGCTTGTCCAGCTGGGTGTTGCTGACTTTGCGTGGGAAGACAACGGCCACACGCTCGTGGTGCATGGCCACGGCGGACAAGTGCAGGCGAGTGAGGCGCCTGTGTACCTGCAAAACGCCGGCACAGCTGCGCGTTTCATGACGGGCGTGGCGTCCCTCGTGCGTCAGGGCAGCATTTCTCTCACGGGCAATGCGCGCATGCACGAGCGTCCGATCGGTCCGCTGGTCGATGCTCTCCAAAGCAATGGCGTCCACATCGACTACCAGGGCAAACCGGCATGCCTCCCGCTTCGCGTCGAGGGCACCGGCATGGGCCTGCGAGGCGGTCGTATCGAGCTCGCTGCCAATGTATCGTCGCAGTACGTGTCCTCGATCCTGCTCTGCGCACCGTACGCCCAGGCCCCGGTGGAACTGGCTCTTGTGGGCGGCAAAGTCATTTCGCAGCCGTATATCGACATGACCGTCGCCATCATGCGTGCGTTTGGCGTGCACGTCGAGCGCGTGGGCGAGTATGTGTATCGCATCCCGCAGCAGACGTACACGGCGCCACCCACATACGAGGTCGAGAGTGATGCGAGCAGTGCGACGTATCCGCTGGCCTTTGCCGCGCTCACAGGCACGACCGTGACGGTTCCGCACCTAGGCCGCACGAGCTTACAGGGCGATGCGGCCTTTGCTTGCCAGGTGCTCGCTCCGATGGGCTGTGCGGTCGAGCAGACCGATACCACTACCACCGTCACAGGTCCGCCCGTCGGCCAACTTCGGGCGCTGGGCTCGGTGGATATGGAGTCCATGACGGATGCCTTTATCACGGCGTCGATGCTGTTCGCGGTCGCGCCTGGCCCGACTCGTATTACAGGTATCGCGAATCAGCGCGTCAAAGAGTGTGATCGTCTGCGGGCTGTGGTGACGGAGCTCGGCAAGTTGGGCGTTCGTGCATCGGAGCATGAGGACGGCATCGACATTGTGGGCGCGCCGATCTCGCAGCTCACCTCGAATGCCGAGTTGTCGTCGTACGACGATCATCGCATCGCCATGTCGTTTAGTCTGCTGGCATGTGTGGTGCCTGGCAGCACGACGATTCTCGAAAAGCGGTGCGTCGAAAAGACATGGCCCGCCTGGTGGGACGTGCTGCATGGGCCGCTGCATGCCTCGGTGTCTGGCGCGCACTTGCACGAGGCCCTTGTTCACGCACGCACCAAGCGCACGGGCGCCTGGCCGACGCCCTCGGCGTATGCCTCGGACGCGACGATCGTGCTGATCGGCATGCGGGCGTCGGGCAAGTCGCATGTGGGGCAGCGTCTCGCGGGCCTTTTGCACCGCACGTTCTTGGATGCCGACGAGGTCTTTGCGCAGCTGCATGGTGATCTTGGTGCGTATGTCCAGTCGTTCGGCTGGGATGCGTTCCGTGAAGCTGAGGCGCAGATCCTTGCATCGCTGATTTCGCAGCATCCCACAGGGCATGTCCTGGCCCTGGGCGGCGGTGTCGTCGAGTATGCGCCGAGTCGCGCTCTTCTGGAGCATGTGCGGGAGCAGGTCGGGCCGGTCGTGCACATTGTGCGCAGCTATGAGGCCATCAGTGCCTTCCTTGCGACGAGTGATCGCCCCGCGTACGGCGAGCCTCTGAGCGATGTATATGCGCGCCGCCAGCCTCTCTATACGCGCGCGGCGTGTATGGAGACTGTCAATGCCAGTGATACCACCGCCGAGGCGCTCGCTCGGCAGCTGGCTACGCCGCTCGGCCTGGGGCGGCTGCCAGCATCGCCCTCGTTTTTCCTCTCCCTCACGATGGCTGACATGCACGAGGCGCGTCCGCTGATGACGCAGATCACGCCCGGTGTGGACGTGCTCGAGCTGCGTGTGGATTTGCTGCGCGAGTGTACGCCTGCGTTTGTGCGGGAGCAGGTCGCAGAGCTGCGGCGCATCACACCGCTGCCCCTTTTGTACACGGTGCGCAGCGCGTCACAGGGTGGTCGCCTGCCGGACGAGAGCGAGGATCTGTACTTTGAGCTCTTGTACCTCGGCTTGCGCATGGGCTGCGACTACATCGACCTCGAGATGCACCGTCCAGCCGCGCGTCTGGCGGCCGTGGCCGAGGCCCGCGGCCGATCACTGATCGTTGCATCGCATCACGATACGGCAGGCGAGCTGCGGTGGACGGCGCCGGTCATGCGCCGCATGTACGATCGTGGGCGCCAGCTGGGCGACATGGTCAAACTCGTGGGCGTCGCGCGGTCGTGGCAAGACTCGATGGATCTCGAGACGTTCCGTGCGACGGTCGCACGGGACGCGCCGCACCCGTTGATTGCGATCAATATGCACGAGATGGGCCGCCTCTCGCGCATCGTGAATCCGCTCATGACGCCCGTCACGCATGAGCTCATGCCGTCGTCGGCGGCACCCGGTCAAATGTCGGTGCGGGCGATTCACGAGGCGCGTCACCTGCTAGGCCTCTTGCCACGCCGCCGCCTGTTCCTGTTAGGCTCGCCGATCGCCCAGTCGCAAAGCCCGTTGATCCACAATACGGGCTTCCAGGTGCTGGGCTTGCCGCACGTGTATGAGCGCTTCGAGACGAGCACGGTCGATGAGCGACTCGTGCAGCTCCTTCATGCGCCCGACTTTGGCGGAGCGAGTGTCACGATACCACTCAAGCTGTCCATTATGCAGCTACTGGACTCCATTTCTCCTGAAGCGCAAGTGATTGGTGCGGTGAACACGATCGTGCCGCGACGTGACAGTGACACGGGCCGAGTGGCGCTGCACGGCGAAAACACCGACTGGCACGCGATCTACGACCGGGCTCGGGCCGCCCATGTGCGATCGGACGGACTTGTGGCACTCGTCATTGGTGCTGGTGGGTCTGCGCGCGCTGCTCTGTACGCCATGCACCGCCTCGGCGCTTCGTGCATCCTGCTGTACAACCGCACGTACGACAAGGCCGTGGCGCTCGCCGAGCAAGTGCCGGTGGAGTGGCATGTGGAGGCAATTCCGTCGTTGGCGTCGGTGGGCGCGAGGGCCGACCACGCGCAGCTGCGTGTCGTGGTGAGCAATGTGCCGGCGGCCGCCACGTCGCTATCGCCTGAGCAAGGGGCGGACATTGTGCTTCCCAAGGAGTTGCTGCCTGCCCAGAGTGGCGTCGCGATCGATATGGCGTACGGCGTGGAGCACACGCCTCTGCTGGTGCTGGCGCAGATGCATGGATGGCATACGGTGCGTGGCATCGACATTCTGCTTTCACAGGCGTATCGCCAATTCCGGCTGTGGACGCAACTGCCGCCGCCCTGCGCCGCGATCGAGCACGAGGTCCTGCCGGCCTACGCTGCCTCGCTTCCTTAGTATCACGTGATTCCATAGCAAGGTAGGCGAGCCACTTGGGCGTGGCGAGGGACGCGTCGCTTTCACCATGGTGCGCATCGCAGTGGCGGGTCTGTCGCGCCTAGGCGTCCCATTGATGCATGCGTGCGCCGTGCGCACGGGCATGGCAGGGCCATGTGGTGTTGCCATGATGCGCGCTCAGATCCCGATGGCGCGACCGGTGGCGCCCCTGACGGCGTTGTTCCGTGCCTCGCTGCACACGTCTCGTGTGGTGATGGACAAGAAGCCAGCGCGCCAGAGCAGTGGCGTGCTATCGCAAGTTGTATCGGCTCTGCGTGATATGGCATCGTCGCGGCCTACGCAGGGCAAGTCATCGCAGTACCCGGCGGTGCGTCGTTTGATGGAGCTGATGCGGCCCGAGCTGCGGGGCATTGTGCTGGCCCTAGGTCTGCTCTTGATAGCGTCGCTCGTATCGCTTTCGGTGCCTTTTACTATCGGCAAGGTCGTCGACTTTTTCTCGCAGCCTGACGCCCGATTCCCGTTCGGCCTCACGATGCCGACGGTCGCTACGTTGTTGCTGTGTGTCTTTGCCACCGGTGCGTTGGCGCGTGCGAGCTCGAATATCCTGCTGGAGCTGACGGGTGTGCGTGTGATTCAGCGGATTCGCGAGCGGGCGTTCAGCAATGCGCTGCGCCAGGATGTGTCGTTTGCCGACAAGGGCGCGGGCGACACTGTCAGTCGGATCAATATGGACTGCAATTTGGTGGGTGGGGCGATCACGACGGATCTGGCGGATGGTCTGCGCTCGACGGTGACGGTCCTGGCGTCGTGCTCGGCCATGTTTTACATATCGACGAAGCTCACGCTCGTCATGATGCTTGTGATTCCGCCTGCCGCGCTGTGCGCCGCCTATTACGGCCGATTCCTGCGTAATCTGACGAACAAGACGCAGGATGCCGTGGGTGTGATGACTCGCACGGCTGAGGAGCGCTTGTCTCCTGCGGCGTTCCGTACGATTTCGGCGTCGGGCACGCAGCGCGCGGAGGAAAAGCGCTTTGACGCTCGTGTTCAGGAGATTGCCGCGCTGCAGACCAAGGAGGCGTACGCGGGCGGTATTTTCCACTCTGGTCTGGGCTTTGTGGGGAACTGTACG